>NC_133896.1:83262214-83619714 GCF_964199755.1 Larus michahellis | reverse complement strand
GCCCCTTTGCAGCGTGTGTATCTGTGTGTATGACAGATCAGAGCATCCCCTGACAGCCCTCCTACGTTAGCAAACGTGGCTCCACAGGGGAGCGTGCCAGAGGGTCCCCAGACGGTGGGATGCCCTCTCTGCGTGCTGGGCTGTAACGTGGCAGCCCTTGGCAAGCATAGGCACCACGTCCATGGTGTTTGCATGGTTTGCTCCTCTCCGTGCTGTAGGTCGAGCGTAGGCAGAAGCAGTATTTAGGGTGCCTGCCCCTGCTCTCTGTCCCACCTCCAGCGGTGCCCTGGTGCCATGCCGGGATCCCCTCCTGCAGTGTCGTCCCCCCAGGGGCTGCGCAGCACTGACGGGAAGGGGGCTGAGGTCCACCACCGAGGATGGCTCCTCGCGCGGTGGTCAGAGGGGGAGTTGGGCTGGAAGGGGCAGCGCCGCTGGGCAGCCCCGGTCCCTCCCAGGGACGCCGCGGGTCTGAGCATGTCACCGCCAGGAGTAAGAGTGTCCTCGCCTGCAGTGTCCTACTCAAAAATACTAACCGTCTGGTTACACCCAGAACCTTACTGTGTTTGAAGTCTGGAAAAGCTAGAACTTGAGCGTTTACACAGTAGCATTCAAAATAAAAAATACTGCGTAGTAGTACTCCTTTTTAACAGACATTAAAAAAAAAATATATACTACTACTATTGCAAATGAGGTGAGATTTTTTCCCTGAATTGCAGCAATCATAAAGCTTCCTATTGATTAATAAAAAAAAAAAAAGCATTGCTGATTATACCTTCACAAGTGCCAAATTGCTAAAAGTGTTTCTCTCTCAGCTTCCTGTTGATGGTACTTTGGTGGTATTCACCTCCCTCCCATTACTGTAGCTTAGGAGCATCTCATGATCAAATTATTTATATCCCAAACATGCTTGTGAAAGAGAAAAATGCTATTAATCCCATTTCAATGTCGATTTATGCTCGAATAACCGGACGGCTCTTAATTACTGAGCAAACCACCTGGCCACTGGATTTTTTCCACTATGTTTATTACTATGTTCTCATGTACCTCAGAAATCACTCTCGGTTGCACAGTTTCTGTTCTCAAACTTTTTTTTTTTTTTTTTTTTTTTGCTTTATCGAGTGTGATGCCATATCAAGTCAATGTTATTCTCTCACAATGTGCTCTTTAAGAGGTGTGGATGTTTATATGGTCAGGGGATGCTAGAAAGTGCGGTAGTAGACATGATCAGTGTAAACAAAAGTATTTAGAAAGTATGCGAGATTGTTTTCGATGGATAAGACTCAGATACAGTGTAGTCTTGATTACCTTTTAAAAGGTCTTCTTTGTTCAGTGTTGTCATTTTTATTAATAACCTGTTGTTTTGACTAGTTTAAAGATGGTTCTAAGAAAAGTGTTTTGGCGGGATTAGGTATGCTGTATGGACAATAAACTCACCTTGACCTAAATTTGCCTGTCTTGGTTTTATTCGTTCGGTGTGAAGATGGTGCAGAAGGAGCCTCCTTCCCAGGTAGATAGTGTTAGCAGGCATAGAAAACCTGAACTATTGAATGTTGCCGTCACAGAACAAGTTTTCCTCTAAAACATAGCTCATTGCCTACTGGATAGGCAAATTCTGGCATGTTGCTTCTGTGAAACGGTCCTGCGGAAGTTCAGAAGAGCAAATTCCTAAAAATGGTAAGTTGCCGGATCAAAACGTTTTGTGGAAATTTAACTGAGCTGGTGGAAAAATCGTTGTAAGTATACAGCATGCGCATTTTTGCAACGAATTGCAGTATTATTTAAACCTCCACTTGGTTATTTGTTGCATTTAAGAGGCTGCTGCAAGAATTCTGTTGTTTTTGTAAGCTTTGGTCAAACTGAGTGAAAGGAGAGGCCTTTGTGGTGAAGCCAGCAGGAAGAAAGAAGCCTCCACTTGCCTTCCTCAGCCTGTGGCCAGGAGGCGAGATGCTCACCCGCTCCCTCTCCCACTTCCACGTGTCCTGCTTGTGGATGCTTGATGTGAACTGACCACCCTCCCAGGTGACGCGCTTGGCCTGACCTCAGTGTCTCTCCTTCTCCACTGCCATCCAGTATCAGTCTTCTACTGAATTTCAGGCCTTTGGGCACCCCTGGGGAGAACAAAGAGGCACCAAAGAATGAAGAAGAGGTATTTGGGCAGACACCCTGGTGAATAATACAGTTAAAAACAGAGAAGAGAAGTGAAAACAGGAAAAAAAAAACCCAACCCAAGAAGTGATGAACAGGGAGAAGGAAAAATATTCAAAAGGAAAAAAGGAAGAACACATGTTGCTAAAATGAAGAAACACATGAGCGAAAATACATATGAACAAATACGGGATAGGAAGTACGAACTAAATCATAAGGTGGTGACTCAGGCGATAACAGACCTTTGCAGCCATAATCACACAACTTTGGGAGCTGTGGCTTCAGGCAAAGTCTTAAGAGTTCACTGCAAAGTGACCTGTAAGCCTTGTATTTCACAGGTTGTCTGCACCAAAGGTAGGGATTTCAAAGCATCACTAGTACTCGTGTTCCTCTGGCCACCATTTAACAACACGACCATCAATCTGTGGCATTTCATAGGTGTAACTTAGAGCCTATGACGCACTGGAGCCTGTGAGGGTTGTTCTTAGACCTTCCATTTGTGGTTTAAAACTCAAAGGGGTGCTCTCTAGTGTATTTGCAGGTTTCAGGGGGGATTAATTCCTTTCCCACTGTAGTGTCACCAATAGTCCTAGAACTGCAGGCATGTGCTCTTCAGCTTTGTGTTTTAAGAGGTTTTACTAAATCTAGACTTAGCAGAAAAGACACTTTCTGTTGTCGTTCAAGTGAATGTATGTTTTCAGAAATAGCTAATATAGGGCGCAGAGGCTAAAATTGAAATTAATTGGACAACAGCCTGTTCCCTTCCTTTAAAGAAAGCTGGCTGAATACTGAGAAGCCACATACAATAGGGTTAAGTTCCATTATTATGTGGCCCGTGAAACCGTTTTGTATTGTCGTCTTCTTACCATCTGCAAACAATTTCTGCCCATCATGATCCTATACTTTACATAAGGACAGCCTGAGGATTTTAAGGAGGGACAACATAGCAAAATCATGCTTTAAAACAACCGCATGCTGGACTGACTTGTGTATTTAAGAAAACTGTGGAGGCAAAGAGGAGAAAGCTTTAGTATTGAGATTTCAGAAGAGAAAAACACCACACAATCGCTCGGTGTTTCCAGTGTCGGTATACGAGTTAGATTATGTTCTATTTTCTATTTCCCCAAGTCTTTCTGCAGGGACCAGAAATGCAGTTTTTCTTTCTAAGCAGGGATTTTTCCTTTGTGTTTCAAATAAGGCATCCTTAATGCTTGTTTCAGGAGTCTTTTCAAACACTTCTATTGCAATTGCTGTATTTTTCAGTTTGTCCGTGAACAATGTAGCCACTCTTCATTCCGTGCTGCTCTAGAAAAGCAAAATTCCATACAAAAACCATGCAACCAGCACAAACAGAATGAAATTCTAGCCCTGCTGAAGACAGTGGGAGCTCCGCTGTTGACTTGGTTTAATAGTTTTCCCACCAACTCCAGTTCATTCTCGCCTCGTACTGTCAATTACTAGTGACATCAATAAATAGAAAACTGATGTAAAGGCAGGTAGAATTTCTGGTAAGTCTGGCCAAGTCGTTTCCTTCTTTTCATCAGGAAAAGTCAGGATTTAGCTGCCAAAAGGTATGAGGGATGTGGAGTCCACCTTTCTCAATATGATGTTAACCCTTAAGCATTGCATCGGTGCTTCATCCTATTAAAATCAGCAGACGGGACTCCCTAGGTCACTGAATCCTGCAGTCGCAGCCCATCAGTCATCTGTACTCTGCCCAGAGGGATGCACAGGAGGATGCATAAATGACCAGCACGTTCAAACATCCTATGGGTAAAGAGCAGGAGAGATGAAAGACACCTCGCATGCACTATCAAACACGTGGACTGCTTAATGGCAATGTAGATAACACGGTAGAGAAGGTGTATTTTGATCTTATGTTTCATGGGGAAGAAACAGGCCAGGAAAGCATCTGCCTTATGAGGAAAGGCTGAGAGAGCTGGGACTCTTTAGCCTGGAGAAGAGAAGGCTGAGGGGAGACCTTATTAATGTTTACAAGTATCTAAAGGGTGGGTTTAAGGAGGATGGAGACAGACTCTTTTCAGTGGTTCCCAGTAACAGGACAAGGGGTAACGGGCACAAGATGGAACATAGGAAGTTCCGATCAAATATGAGAAAAAACTTCTTTACGGTGAGGGTGACAGAGCACTGGAACAGGCTGCCCGGGGAGGTTGTGGAGTCCCCTTCTCTGGAGACTTTCAAGACCCGCCTGGATGCAGTCCTGAGTAATGTGCTCTAGGCAATCCTGCTTTAGCAGGGGAGTTGGACTAGATGATCTCTAGAGGTCCCTTACAACTCTGAAAAATTCTGTGATTCTGTGATTCCATGATTCCGTGAAAAGAAGATGGCTTTGCTCATGCAGACAACTCTATTGCTGATACACTTTCACACCCTTCTGCAGTCACTTGCAGGCATAAACATGGAGTAGTTGCATTCAGTTTTAAGAGAATTATATTAGAGCCTTCTCTGTGCTGTTTGCAAATTGAAGCCAGCCAGCTGGCACGGAGGGAAACAGACTATGCTCTACTTCTTTGCCCCCCACAGCACACTGAATCATTTCTCCCAATTAAGGGAAAGTTTATTTTAAAAAGACTTTGGGGATCCCTTTAGATCTTTGGAGAAAGCTGGCTGTACCACATTTACTTTGTACCTCCTTGAAATATTAAAATAACCCCCACACTTTCATTTTTCTTAATGTAATGATATATTTAAATAGGTTCTCAAAGGTGATTTGCATTTCAGCCGTGTGCAGCCGCAGGGGCACAGGTACCACAATATTTTTACAGCAAAAAGAGTGTGTGGCAGCTGATGTTACTGCTGATGCTGCCAGGAGACAACAGTGAAAATTGTGGGGGTCTTAGTACGGACCCTTGTCAGGGAGAACGTCGGGGCAGCACTCAGCTGGGCTTTGGGTGCACTGTGGGGAAGGGCATCCCTCGGTAGTGGATACGGTAAATCAAGACCTGTTAAGTTTACAAGTTAAGGTGAGTAAAGCTGAGGTATTTACTCTTAGGTATGATCTCCATCTGCAATATGCCTGGCATGAAGGGCTGCTCTGAGTTCTGCTGCGACCTGCGAGAGAGACATAAAGGAGCTGATGCAAAGCCCAGTAAGAAAAGAAAAGAAAAGGGAAATAACAAGGGTAAAACATCTGTCTCCTTAAATGTCTGTCCTTCTGTGGAAATGATGTGGTGATAGCTCTGTCTTCCTATTGAGTTTTCTCTAAAAATAAACTGGGATGTCATTTGAGCTCTTCCAAAATGTAACATGCAGAAACTACAAGAAGAATTAGGACGGAGCAGTGAAGGACACAGAAAAAGGTCAGCAGGCTGGCCACGTTTGGGGTTGCGGCTCCTCAGATTACTTGGTAATGCTTCTTAGAGCAAAAACTCTGGTTCGTCTGGTGAGAGACCAGCAAGCATCCCTGAAGATTGACCTTTCTGATGACTAGGCGTTTCAGAACTTGAGCAAAACTGTGAGTGGGACACAACTGGCTGGAGGACGAGGAATGAACTCAGGACTGTTACCCAGCACCCCTGAACAAAAATTCTTCCCAATTTTTCCAGCTTCCTCAAGTTCAACCTCTTTGCTTCTCCAAGAAGTCTCTTATTTCCATTTCTTTGGTTTTGCTTCTTACACACGACAAAGAATTGATCTTTCTGCAGCGCCCTCTTGGTATTGCTCAGTTTCCCAAGTTTAGGTATTAAGCTCGGCCTAACGTGACAGAAATTTGCAACAGAAATGCCTAAAATTTGGATGTGGTCCTCCTTGATGGCTAGCAGCAGCAGAGCAAAAGATTAAAGACGCAATCTGAGCGAAGTGCAAAGCTTGTTGAATGGGAACTGACTGAAACCGGACTGTAAAACGGGAGGGTGCAGACTGCGGGAGGACCGCTAGATGACGGTAACGTAACTCCTACAGCCGCGGCTATTCCTGGAGCTCCTCCAGGAACTGCCTGGGGCTTCCTCGCCTTCTGGAAAGTCAAAGGTTTAACTGAATTTCCTCACTTCTTCGACCAGAAAGCCTGCAGCCGCAACTTGAACTTTTGCACTTAGGGGTTTGGGCAAATGGGGGTGAAGGGGCTGTTGCAGGAGCAGGGAAGGGTTTCTGTCCAGTGGGACACTGGGACAGGCTGGCTCTGCTCCTTGTTTGCAGCTGGTATTTCACCCTGAAAACCATCTTAAAATTAATTAAACACTTTCCTAAACTTACTTTCCCATGAAAGCAATTGCCATAGTTGCCGCAAAAGCATTGCACAACCGTGTTCTCCAGCCTGTCCAGTTCAAGAACTGGCCACGGCACAATCTCTGTGCTTGTATTTGATCAAGTTACGCATTTCTTCATGCCAACACGTCCATTAGAGGCATAGTATGCAGGGAGAGGACTGGGGAAACAAAGAAAATGAACAAATTCATCCCAGATTTCTGCTGGGCTGGTGTACTCGTAAAAACAGGAAGCAAGATCAGATCCCGAATGACAAGTGGGCTGCAAGGAATATAGCCCAGCTGATCATTTTAGTTTTGTGTTCCTAATTGCCAGCTGTGCATCATGGAGAGCAGATAACACTCCCTGGACTGACGATATTATCTGATGTTAGTGATACGCAATCCATATGGTGATGAATTTACTAGATTCGCGTTTAAAATTTTTCTTAGAATAAAATTTTCTCATTCAAAAATGTTTAATTTCCAGCTCCACAAAAGCTTTTTCTTCCTAAGATGACTTCCTCAAAATGCTGTTCCCCATCTGATGAGGAACAGTGCTCATGTTAGCAGTTGTGCTTTATGAACACTTTATTTCAATGGGTCAGTTTAAAAAGTAGGCTCGTGAGCTCAAACTGACATGACGTGCTACAGGAGATCAGAGAAATTTTAATGCTCAGGAAAAAATGCGCACATGTTATAAAGATGAAGGAGACAGGAGCAAAGATAAGAGGACCAAACAGTGGAAAAGGGAAGCCTGATCTAGTAGCCAGACCTCGAGGCTGTAAGTCAGAAGCTGCAGGATTTTCGAGCTGTTTTCTCACAAGCCCAAACGGTGTGACTTCAGACGAAGCCTCTTTAAAACTTTGCCTGAAGGGCTGTCACTTTTGCAAAGGGACCTGTACTAAACCATGCACTTATAAGAACATAGAGACTAAGAGTGTTGGCTCGCATTTGTTTCTTGTCCTCCTCAAACATGCTTGAGACACAGCTGGGGTCTTATCATCGTAGCAAAACACAGTTGTTTTTAATGGTGATACAATAGAAATAGGTCAGAGCTGAGTCACTTGGCACCGGCTCATTTAGAGGCTAGACATGTCACTGGTCTCACCCTTTGAAAATGTCAGTTCTGCAGTCTGTGGAGGAGAGGCACTGCAGAAATACAGGGTTGTGCCACACTGCCAAAGGAAGATTAAAAGGGAACAAAACGGACCCACCGTCGCATTAAATATTTAATTTAGCATCTGCTTTAAAGTGCTGTCAAATGAAACAAATTTTGTTTTAGCCTTCATTTAGAATTTGCTTGGTGTTAAAAGCACAAACCTGTTTCAAAGTTAGGTCAGATCTCTAGGCAACCCAGAAGAATTTATCAGATTTTTAGAGAGCATTTATTCCAGCCGGTTGTGAAATCCTAAAGGAAATACACTCAGCTATCTGACCAACTAATATTTTGGTTAATCAGATTGCCTGTAATCTGTAAAATTTCAGGCTTCTGAGGGGAAAAGCATGATTTGTGGTTGCTTCTTCTCTTACTTTGTCCATTTAACCAGCAGTAATTTCATAATGCTATTATTTAATAATAGCAATTGGGTCACTGCTCTCATTGTCTATTAGAAATCACCATTAGCAAAATGATTAAAATATTAACTTTAAATGCTGTTTTCTCAGTTTTTGTGAGCTATTATAGCTCCCTAGATGGTTTTGTTCACCCTTAAGTGACTTTCTGATTTCTTTCCTTGCTTTTTGCAACCATAAAATACGTATTGCCTGCTATTGTATTCTACATCAACAACACAGTGATGATTTGATCACATTTTTATGGTTAATTTCCTAAAATATCAACCATTTTGAATCTTTAGTATTTCTGGGCAGCAGGACCTTTCCTGAGGTGAATGTCGTATTTCTGTTTTCAGGAAAACCTCTTCTATGCCGTATCCTTGCAGTTTGTCAAGATGTATGTGTTGTTTTTTCCTGGATCTTCAAAAATGGGAAGTGGGGAAGGAATGGCAAAACGAATTTCTACTTTTGTAAGACTTCTTTTTTTTTTTTTTTTTTTGCTTTGCTTTTCACTCTCACTAGGGAAAGTGAGAGTCTGAATGTCAGACCCTAGCAACTGAAGGAAGAATCCGTTTACTCACCCAGCAATTAACATATAGGCAACAAGAGCATGACTACAAAATGCAGATGGGTCTTATATCTTCCCACAGACGCTGTCAGCTGGCCCAGAAAGAACACTGCCAGGCACAAGAGGAGAGGTAATTTATTGTATCTAGCTCAGATGTCAGCTTTACTCCCGAGTCTGAAAACGTCACTATGATGTAGAGAGTGTGTAGGTGGTAGGTTTGCTTTTCTCTCTCCTTCCAACTCCCCCAGTTCTTCCCTCTGTTATTTCCCAAGTATGATCACAGAATACAATAGAACCATGGAATCATCTAGATTGGAAGGGCCCTTTAAGATCATTGAGTCCAACCATTAACCTAGGCACCCATAATCGTGGCTGCGGAGCAGAAGTGTCCCCTGTCCAACAAATCAATCTGCAACACTCTTAATACGAAGCTCACCCATCCCAGGACTGTGTATCCCAAAATCATATTCCACCAATCTCCCATGTAGATCCCAGGAGCTGAAATTATTTGGGTAGAAAGGACCTGAAGAAGGTGGTCCCATTTTTCAGAAAACACATGGAGGCTCTGGACTTCTGCTGCAGAAGGCCAGCATGGCCCCAGCCGGCTGTGGATGCCGGTGTGGTGGATGTCTGCGCCACATGCTGCTTTGCCTTGTAAACTGCTGGTCCGAGGCCGTTGCTTCAGAACCGCTCCCATCTTTGCTGATGATTACTCAGGGGTATTATTTGGCTTCCAAGACTTTTAATTGACTTGTAATTAGTGTACCCAACTATTGATATTACTCTGAGCAAAGTCCTGTTGCCGATTAGTCTTACACAAGTGTAGGGTCCTGCACCTAGGGAGGAATAACCCCATGCATGGGTAGAGGTTAGGGGTTGACCTGCTAGAAAGCAGCTCTGCAGAAGGGGACCTGTTGAGTCCTGGTGGACAAGTTGACCATGAGGCAGCAATGTGCCCTTGTGACCAAGAAGGGCAATGGTTTCCTGGAATGCATTAAAAAGCGTGGCCGGCAGGTCGAGGGATGCCATCCTCCCCCCCTACTCTGCCCTGGTGAGGCCACTTCTGGAGTACTGTGTCCAGTTCTGGGCGCCCCAGTTCAAGAAAGACAGGGAACTACTGGAAAGAGTCCAGTGGAGGGCTACAAAGACGATCAAGGGAATGGAGCACCTCTCTTATGAGGAAAGGCTGAGAGACCTGTGTCTGTTTAGCCTGGAGAAGAGAAGACTGAGAGGGCACCTCATCAATGCTTATAAATATCTAAAGGACAGCTGTCAGGAGGATGGGGTGAGGCTCTCCTCAGTGGTGCCCAGTGACAGGAGAAGAGGTAAGGGGCACAAATTTGGACATAGGAAGTTCCATCCAAACATGAGGAGGAACTTCTTCACTTTGAGGGTGGCAGAGCACTGGCACAGGCTGCCCAGAGAGGTGGTGGAGCCTCCAACTCCGGAGACATTCAAAACCCGCGTGGACACGTTCCTGTGCAACCTGCTCTAGGTGACCCTGCTCTGGCAGGGGGGTTGGACTAGATGATCTCCAGAGGTCCCTTCCAATTCCTAATGTTCTGTGATTCTGTGGTGCTGTGACATAACAAGACTGAACATCATCAAGTATTACGTCTTCTGCAATGTGGTAAACTTACCACATTCTGGTGGTCCCAGAATCATGAGATTATGTGAAAACTAGAGTTTTAAGGTGAAAGCCATCTGATTATAACTGCAAAGTAAGAACATGTGCCTTGAGACCTTAAAAAATGCTTCAGGCTGGACATACCTCCCCTTTAACGTTTAAAAATGAATATTGTAAATAGGCAGTTTTTAAAGGCTGGTTGGTGCACTGCGAACACCTGCAGCCACGGAGACCTACAGTGTGACCCCCCCCACCCTTCCTTCTACCAAACGCAGACTGAACTTGTGCCTAAATGGATGGGCCTGTTGGAGTGGATCCAGAGGAAGGACACGAAGACGATCTGAGGGCTGGAGCGCCTCTGCTATGAGGACAGGCTAAGAGAGTTGGGGTTGTTCAGCCTGGAGAAGAGAAGGCTCCGGGGAGATCTTACAGCAGCCTTCCAGTACCTAAAGGGGGCCTACAGGAAGGATGGGAGGGACTCTTTATCAGGGAGTGTAGTGATAGGATGAGGGGTAATAGTTTTAAGCTGGAAAGGCTAGTTTTAGATATCAGGAAGAAATTCTTTACTGTGAGGGTGGTGAGACACTGGAACAGGTTGCCCAGGGAAGCTGTGGATGCCCCATCCCTGGAAGTGTTCAAGGCCAGGCTGGATGGGGCTTTGAGCAGCCTGGTCTAGTGGGAGGCATCCTGGAACTAGATGGTCCCTTCCAACTCTAACCATTCTATGATTCTGTGATTCTCTCCCCTCCCATCTCTGGCAAATACGAAGACAGCGAATGCAGGAAAAGGCCACATCCTTGAGGAATGCGGGCAAGCCATCCTGCTCCCAAGCGCCGACGCAGCGTCCCAGTGAGCCCTCGCAGGGGATGCAACGAAGTTTTTGAGAAACTCCCTGCAGAAAGCGGGATTTTGCGGCTGCATTGAACAAACAACTTTTTTTTGAGGGGGGGGTGGGTGACACCACCCCGGACCCTTTAGCGCTGAGGGGAACTTCCCGCCAATCCACCCCAGCGACGCTCCCCCGAGCGGGAGTTTTGTCACCCGACGGCCCCGGGACCCCTTTGGCACGGCGCTTCCCCGGCAGCCGCGGGGGAGACGGGAACGGGCCGGGGCGGACCCCGGGGCTGGCCCCGAGGACACGCGCTGCCGCCGCCACCCGTCCCATCCCCCGCCGCCTCCATCGCCTCCTCCTCCTCCCTCCGCCGCGACGGGGCGGGGCCGTGACGTCACAGGCGGGCGCGGGGCGGCCGGGCGCCGCAGTGCGGGCAGGAGGCGCCGGCAGCGGCGGGGTGAGGCCAGACCGGACCGGACCGGACCGGGCCGGGCCTTGCGCGCACTTGTGCGTCCGCGCCATGGTTCGCTTCGGGCTGACTGTCGTCCGGCAGTGAGTACCGTGGCGCTACCCCCCTCCGCGCCCCCGCCGGTACCGAGCCTTCCCCTGTCTTTCCTCTCCCCCCCGCCCGCGGCAAGTGCCGGGCCGGGCCGGGCCGTGACGTCAGCGGAATTCCCCCCCCCCCGCGGTGGGGCGGTCCGTTACGTGCGCGCGGCTCCCTCAGGGCTAACGGCCTCCTGTCAGTCAGTCAGGGTCAGGCGCGGTTGGCGCGGGGCGGGGGGGCGGCAGTTCGCCGTGAGGGAGCCGGCGCGGGATGGTAGAGGGTGATGGCGGGCTGTCCCCGGAGGGAGGCGGGCAGGGGGGCTCCTGGCCCGGGGCGGGGGGCGGTGTGAGGGGAGGCTGTCTGATTACCGCCGCTGGTGTTGGCGGGCCTGGCGAGGCGGGTGAGCCTGTTGTGGTTGACTGTTCGGTCAAGTCAAGCCGTATCGGTATAGTTGGGTGTTGGTTGATGTACGGGGTTATACGCCGCATTAGCAAGCACGGTTTGTGAACTTTTCGGTCGTAAGACCTTTCTGCTGGCAGAAGCTCTGTGGTGGGGCGAAGAGCTTGTTTAAGATCGGTGGTCTAACATTTCTACTGTGTAATGTTAAAGAACTGGCATTTGTGGCTTGGTTAAAATTGCTAAGGTGAGTTTTTCTCCCAGGCTGCAGTGGATGTTGACAAAGATTTGTCGTTAACTAGACTACATAGATCCAGCTTCCTGTGATTGACAGTAGCTGTTTATTTTTTATGAAAGCTAAACTTTTTTTTCCTCTTTAGCATAATTCAGTTTAATACTAATCAGTGCAACTGGAGCAATGACTTATTTTTTTTTCCTGATTTTTCTGTTAAGAGTTACTCTCGACTTCCCTTAAAGACCTGGATCTGCTGACTTGGTGCTCTAGGTGCAGCCTTACTTTTACATCAGCTAGAAAATGCGTGAGCCTGAAACAATTTGTTGAACTTGAAATCTTCAGGTGGGACTCTTGCAGGCACTCAGGAAGATCCCAGTTCATTCACCAGCTAATGGATGGGAGTTCATCCATTAGACTGTGCTTACGTGTGCTGGGCTACCTTAGCACGACTTGCACATTCTGCTCTTCCCCCACCTCCAACTGATGACCAGCAGGATGGGATTCATCCAGCCTGCTGCATTTTCCTCAAGAGGCTGGAAGTAGCTGTCAGGAAGTGGGTAGAACTTGGAGAATTAAATTGTTGCACCCTCTACAGGAAAGACTTTAAAGTGTACTAAAATACAGTGTTTTCTCTTAAAAGTCCTGACCATCTGTGTTCAGTTACCTGTTTGGGGCTCATCTTGAGGATGTCCACCCAGCAGTGTTGATAGCACTCTCTATAAAAACTAACCAGTGCACTTGGCCTTAGTGTCTAAGCACGGGACGTTTTAGTCAGATGAAGAGTCTCAACAAAGTCACCACACTTAACTTTGTTCATGTCAAGTTTAGTTGTTAGATTTTCCCTCCTGAATAAATCTGCGTATGGTTTCAGTTGCTCTTCTCTTGAAATACCATCAGTTATAGTTTTCAAGATAGGACATTTTAATTCCTGAAGAAGGTGATGTTCATTCTAGTAAGCTTTTCTACAGCTCTCCCTTTTTAGTGCTGCGTTATTTCAAGGTGTGCAGCCTGCTCTGCTGATATCTTTGATAATCTCTTGAACTGGCTTCCCTTTAAAGCACATAGGTCCAGTTGGCTAGCATGTGCTTTTCGTAAGAGGACTCCAGAGTCTTCCTGTGTCTTCCCTGTCTCCAGCATGGAGGCGTTGTTGTAATAGATGAATTATAATGCATTTACGATGAATTTAAGAAATTACTTCCCTTCCTTTTATTCCATGTAGGTTTGTCTTAATAAATATTGGCTGCATGATTGGGTTTGACTCATTGAAATTGGTTTTGGTTTATTATAAAGTCTTCAAATACATCTTTTTGAAAAGAGGCTGTGCTGAACTGTATCTCATTTTTTATATTTAGACTCTGCTGTCTTCTGTTGGTATCTAATATAATAATGTTTCTTAACATTCACTAAAACTATTGTGAGTCAAGAAATTTTTTTGTTTATAATCTCTTTCAGTGGAGAAACAAGATACAACAAAGACAAGATACTGCAAGGTTAGTATCAGTTATCCTATTAGTTTGTTAGAGATGGAAAATTATTCTTCCCTGCTCAACGGAATGTTAGGTATTATTACTGAATAATATTGTAAACCTTAAGAGACTTTATTTGTAAGCCAAGATGTTACCTTGATAGCTTTAGAGAACTATGAAGATTCTAAGTCAGTCTCCACAGAATATCAACAAATAGTGATGGATTTCTGGTATCAACAGGAGTATTAGAAGAGTTCCTTTTTCTGAACAGGGGAAAAAAATTACCTGTAATCAGATAAAGCGATAGCAACACCTGTTATTAAGGATGCCAGAGTGTCCTATAGCACTGTGTTAAATCTCAGTAGTATGAAGCCTGGGAAAAGGGCTTCTGGGACTCAGATGAGAAGTGGGAGCTGCAGCTCAGGTGAAGGACCAGCTGCATGCATGTTTGTACGATGCAGTTGGTAAGGAGCTGCAGAAGGATGAATAAAAGTCATGTTGTAAAGGATGCTATTGCCTTAAGAAGGTAATCTGTCACTTGCAAAAAAAGCGTACAGTAGAGCAAAGAAGAATGAAAAGTAAAGATTATTTAAATTCTTGAATGTTTAATCCCAGCTCTTTCTAGGGATGCAGCCTTTAGACAAAACATATAAAACCAGACTTCCCTTTAGTGACTGCTAACCTGTACACCTAGAACTGAAAATGAGGCTCACTGCTACAAGGAGCCTAGTGGGGTTGTACTCTGAATAAAATTGCATACAGTGCTATGTGCTGTGATGAAGAATTGTGCTTCCAGATTTTCCTGCCTCTGTTTTGACATTGCAATTTACAGTTCTTGCAACATGGCTTTGTGTTCATAATAAAGCGAATAAAGAATATTCCCCTGCTTTATGTTCTTAAAAGTACCAATGATGTCTTTGGAATTCCTTGCCCTCTGTGTCAAATGACATGTAGTACATTCCTCTCCCCTCTCCAGTGCAGAAAGTGACTATTGCCTTGTGTTTGGAAAGGTGTAAGACCTATACGAGTATGGTGGGGTCTGAAGTCTCACATGGCTGAACTGTAGTCAAGGTGCTTAGAACTCAAATTCTGCACATTTTTTCTGTCTTTTGCTATTGGAAGCATATAATGATTGTGTATTTGCTTGGTGAAAATTGTTTTTTGTCCTTGTTCTGGGACTGATAAGAATTGCACGCTCTCTGCTTTGACTTCCTACAAAAGGAAAATGGGCGATACAGGTGGGGACATAGCAATTTGTTACAGGTTTCTCCCTCTGCCACAGTTCTTGGTTCTCCTACAGACTGTTGGAGCTGTGACAGGAGCACACCTATTTCATTTGAGTTGGGTTACCAAAGTGCTGGTTCACGAGTGCTGTCCTATAGCTCTGTGGCCAGTTAGTTTCACAGGCTACTCTGTCTGAAAACAATTTTTGGAAGGGTTGCTGCCTTTCAGCTAGGTTTGTTCCATCAACGTGCTCGCTATGCAGCTGCATAAGCATTAGCGTCAATGTGCAAGGTGGAGTAGGGGAGAGGAAAAGACCACAACAGATTGTGTTTACATCAACTGTAAAATTCTTGTGAAACCATGTCTTTGGCAAAGAGCGTGTGCTGCTTTCCACATTACACAGAATCCCTTCTTGTTGCCTCATTTCTTCAAGGCATTGTCAACATTAGGGAATGGGGAGGAGCAGGCATTTTATATTTGTCAGGACTCGACTCTCCCGATGTGCATGTTTTTCCCATATATGTTTTTTAGTATCAACAACAGTATCTTAGTTGTATTGTCTTTTTTCTTATTTACAATCAATAAATACGTTTAGAGAGTTTCAGTTGTGAGATTGCTCTTGCAGGAAGCCTACCAGTGAGCAATCGAAAAGGGACAAGTGATTTGGAATGACTGCTCACATTTAGAAAATGTAGGCCTCTGTTTTATGTTTAAATTTGTCATATGTATACATTGGTATAAATATAATCGATAATGATCCTTCTGTCTTCCTAGCCTGTACTCCCTTTTTGTCATACAATCTGTGTGACTGAGTTTAGGGAAGATCGGAGGAACAGTACCGTTTACTAAGGGTTGGTTTTACTGAAGGAGAAGAATTTTATTATGACTGAGCAGGTTCTTTATTGCTGCCATGCTTGTTCAGCTGCTAAATGGTCTAAAATTTGCATGTCTTAATGTTGATGGGTTTTTATTTTGTAGGTCAAGGAGTAGATGAGCCACTGTCAGCAACTGGTTTCAGACAAGCAGATGCTGCTGGTTTATTTCTCAGTAATGTGAAGTTTACTCACGTCTTTTCAAGTGACCTTCTTCGAGCAAAGCAGGCAAGTGTTTCTTGAGGCAACTGAATGTGAATATTAGCTTTATAATTTGGCATTTATTTGCTATTGATGATGCAAAAATAATACAGTGGCGGAGAGCCAAAAGCTATTTTGATGGACTTAGAACTGCAGTTTAAGTTGTGTAGAATTCAAGGTCTCTGTGAGTAAGGAAATTTCAATGAAAACAGCTCAGTTAGAAAGCAATGAAGGCCAGCTTGCTTTGCAGGGTGTCATGCAATATTGTTCTGACGGTTTTGCCATTATTTTATATGCCCATAGGTTCTTGTTAAAGGAGTAATTGGGACTTAGAGGTAACACAGACTGAGGTCAATTTTTCTTTGAAGAAATAAAACAAATTGGCTGTGATGTTCTTGTACTCTCTTACACATTGTGGCAGTATGCTGTGTTTTTTTTGGGAATGCAGATCATGTAGGCAGGGTCAAATTGTGCTGTGAAGTCAGTAGAAGAATCATTAAATGTGCAGAGAGGCTGGATTTTGGCAGGAACGTAATATCATACCTCTCACCTTGATGCACTATTTTAATAGGTTAATTAAAGAGGAAAAATGTTAATTACTGAGTAGACTTACATGTGATTTTGTGTGCAAGATTACAAAATACTCAAAAAATTAGGGAAACGGAACTTTTAAAAGTAGGGGCATGGATCAGCTGTTCTAGGAAGGTCATGTCTCCTGTGAAAGCCCTGTTCTTAATTTTCTCTTCTGTTACTGATGCTCTGATTTCAGGAGATATGTAGACTGCATGTAATTGAAACTACTAAGCGATTCTTGATAGCCCTGGTGGTTGCTTGCTTTTTGTTCTGTTGTCTGTGAAGCCTTGCTGTAAACCAGATCAACAAAATCTGGCATAAATTCCCTTTTTCTCTTAAAGCATAAATCATCAACATTGCTCATCAGTCT
Organism: Larus michahellis; assembly: GCF_964199755.1. Taxonomy (NCBI): domain Eukaryota; kingdom Metazoa; phylum Chordata; class Aves; order Charadriiformes; family Laridae; genus Larus; species Larus michahellis. Next base: position 83,602,902 of record NC_133896.1, on the reverse strand, counting down.
TGCAGCACATTTCCATAAACTATTTTAGCAGCAATACTTAAGCAGAAAACAAACTGGAGAGGGAGGGAGGAGTGCAATAATTATATATTTTTTAAATGCATAGTAACTGCCTGACAAGTCACTTCCTTTAAGTGTGTGAATGGCAGTGATTACCTTTAAAAACAATAGTGCTTTATAATGTTTATAAGACTGACTGTGCTCCCTGCCTGCCTTAGGGGAATTGTTTTTGAACGCTCAGACACTTGAGAGTGAGGTTGGTAATTTTTTTTCCTTATATGAGAGCCAGCCTTTTCCATGAGAAGCATTTGCACACTTGTAATGTAGAAGACAGACCTGCATTTGTCCTTTACATAAAGGAAGTATGTTTTGCCATTTGTTTGACAAGGTATCCAGACTTTGTGGAAGCTTTTCCAAAGGTGTAAAGCTGCAGTTTCCATTTGCTTGGAACTCCCTTTTTTGGCAGCTGCAAATCTTATGAAGAAGTATCCTTTACTATATTGTCAACTTCATAGCTCAAGTATGAGAGGAATGTACAAGTTCCCTTGCAAAAGACGAAAAAAATGGATTTTAGAGAAACTGTTAGTGGTAAAGTTTAGTTTTCCATGCAGTGTCTCCTGCCTCAGCTGTAGTCACGGTGTGTACTGGTTACTGGAACCAGGACTCCAGTGGGTCCTGGCTACCGCCGGTGGCTGACAGCTGAACATTCAAACCTGAACAGGATAAGAGGAAAAAAAGGGTGTGTGCAAAGAGAATTGTACTAGCTGGGCAGGAAACCCTTTGGGTTTTCTCTGTCTTTTGGCCATGCTATCAAAAGGCAGGTGAATACAATAAGCTAGATTTCCCCCCTGCCTTGCACGTGTATCATCCAGTGCATTTCTCCCTTAGAGCATCGAGGCTGTCACTTCAGTATGGTGCAAGCAAACACCCTCCTGCCTCTTAACTGCTTCAAGAATATTTGATTTCTGAGGTGCATTAAGTAGCTACTTGCCAGAAAGTAATTTCATTTGTTAGATGCCATGTTTTCATAGTCGAATTAACTGATCAGTTTTTAGGCACGTACTGCTTGTGAGTCTGACCCATGTACTACATGTAAAGAATACATTGGCATGATTGCGTTGGGAGTGGTGGTATACTCAAGAAGATGTTACTTTTATTCTGGTAAATCCTGCTGCTGCTTTGCTACTTGCTGCCCACCTTTCATCGGTGCTAAGTGTCTTCAACTGTTCTAAAATTTGAATTGTGAAAGAACTTTGAGAAGATTGCAGCTTTTCTGCCTTTTATGGCCTGGCAAAGGCCGTATATCCAATTCTGATAGACACTACCAGCTGAAAGACTTTATCTTCTTTGTTTGGGCAGTTGGGTGCTACTAATGTGATTCACACTGGCTGTGGTGTTGTAAGATGGTCTAGCTATCCCATGAGAAAACAGCTCATTGATGTGACTGTATATTCACTTTTTAGACTGCTGCCACAATTCTAGGAAAAAATAAGTTTTGCAAAGGTTTGGAAATCAAGTGTGATGCAAGACTTCGAGAGAGAGTAAGTGCTGAAAGAGTTTGTTTTAATATTGAACACTGAACAATTTGAAAATGTAACTTACTGCTGATGGATATCTTGGCTTATTAAATGGTAGATTTGACAGTGGAGAGCACTATTTGATGTATTTTTAATCACTGAAAACTGAACTCTTCATACCAGGTACTATAAATTGTTTGCAGAATTGTGAAGCAAAGCCAAAATTTAGTGATTAGTGCTGTAACCGTGATGCTCTGATGATTTAAGTGAGCTAAGATTTACACATGGAGGGAATTATCTTAAATGTAATAAAAAGCTTATCTCTGTTTTCTAACCCCATCTGTAAAGTGTTAAAGGTACTTCCTCTGCCTACCTTCTCTAGCCTGATGGCACCACTCAATGTTGGCTTTTTAGCTGTTTATACCTTTTCATTTGCACAAAGACTACTGGAAGGCTTTTTGCTGCTGATGGAACAATCTGCTTTCGTGATTAGCCTCTCTGCCTGACAACAAGTATAGTTGTACCTCCTATCTGATCTTAAGTATGTCTTGATCAGAATAAACTTGGATGCTGGCTGTTTCTGCTAATATGAATCTACCTTCAGATGCTACCACTGAGACTCTCAGCTGAATTTTAAATAAGGAAATGCTACAAAACCAAAAGTGGGATGGCATATTGCCAGCAGGCAAATAAGTGTTTAAGGAGCAGAACATGATAGTAGCATTTCCTGTTTGGATTGCGTTTTTCTGCGAGAAATTCCAGTTCTTCCCTTGAAACCATCAAATTAAATGCCTCCCAGTTTCTTTAGTTGCTTTACTACCTGACGTTTTTGAAAATGTTATGGGTCGTGATACAGAATTTTAGAAAGAATACTCTCAAGTCTCTCTTATATCTTTTTCCCCTTTCATGGCATTTGTATGGATGTATAGAAATGCCAGTACAGTGTCTGCAGTCCACAGGTTGTAAGTCACTACTCTGGATAACTGGAGTTAAGTTTGAATTACATGAAAAGAAGCAGAGTCCTTTAAAAGAACATATGTCATTGACCCTGTTAAGAAAGTTTTATTCTCTCATGCCTTGCTTTTGTGAGAGAAGTCTGGAAAAATATTTAAGATTAGGATTTCATTTTCAGCAGCTTCAGAGCATTTATTTCTTCATGTCTTTCTTACTGTTCCTAAATAGCCAATCTTTTGCTTTAGAGAAAGGGATTGAGAGGCTGAAATAAATGTGTTTCAGTACATTTAAATTCTGAAGACTGTGGTTAATTAATTATTATGGCAGCTAATTGCATATCCACAGCAAGTGGATAGTGACATAGAAGTAAAAAAAAAAATTTACTAATGAGTATGTGTCTGTATCCTAGTCATCAACATCTGGATTTCTGCAATGTGTGTAACTGAGTGTTTTGACAGTATAGCATTAGCTCTTACTTTCTCAAAGTGCTCATGGTAACTGCAGCGTTTTCACTGTCTTTGGACGTGCCAAGGGAAGACCAAAGCTTTCCGCTTGAATATATTTTTCATCTGTTAGTGGTAGTGGAGTATTAGTCTTCAGAGGGAGAAGTATTAATCTGTTTTACCGTTATTAGAGTTCTTAGGTTGTTGTTAGATCTTCAAGGTCAAAAATGGTAATGCACATCCAAGTATACCTACCTTGTAAGATACATTACAGATGATAAATATTATGTTTTGTAATGGAACTTCTAGTGATCCAGAATAACTAGCTGGTATATATGGGTTCTTACTACTGTTTCTCGGTGGGCCTTGCCCAGGTCTCAGGAATAAGCATGTAATTGAAGATAGGTAATTGCATGTTCTCTGCGTCTATTAGCATATGTTTTCGAGATCTTTTTTGCTTTCTTTGTTTTCTGAAAACACTTTCCACAACAGTAATGTATGTCTTGAAGAAATAGGGGGAGGCCTTATAGTTTATTTTTAACAGGTGGACTATTTTTTTGTCTTTTTCAAAAATTCTGATTTTTAAAATGGACTCCTCTGTTGTGGAGATTTCGGAGTTCTGTAGAGAAAGTACTTGTTTCTCACTTGTGAAAGATAATTCCCTGTAGTCTTTCTGCAAGTGAAAAATAAATGTAGTTTATCCTTGTGTGAAGAGCTGCATACAGAGGTGTTTGCAATGTAACCCCGGTTACAAAGACACTTGAATTTTGTATGCTGATAATGAGTGTCATAATGTAGAAAAAAATCTCAAGGCAAATATCAGGCTGAAGGTAACATTTTGAATGTTAATACTTTAAATGAGGTGCTGCTCTTAATTTATTTCTCTACCCAGCATATATATATATGTGTGTGTGTGTGTATATATATATATACACACACACATGCTTTTAACTTAAATGGCAGATATCAAGATATCTCCTCCCCCAGTATTGGGATAAAAAGCAAAAGGTAGTTAAGGCTGCACGTTACGCTTGAGAATCCAAGAAAACAAAGCTGTTAAGAGATGTTTGCATTGGAAGTGGTACTGGAGACTTGATATATCTTGCTAAACCCACTCTTTGTAACTTGCCTCTTATAGAAATACGGTGTTGCAGAAGGAAGGCCTTTGACTGACCTCAAGGCTATGGCAAAGGCTGCTGGAGAGCAGTGTCCGTCATTCACGCCTTCTGGAGGAGAAACACTGGATGAAGTATAGTATTTATTTATTTGTGCTTTAGTTTCTAGGCTGTTTCATCAGTGCAGATGCAGCTACTGCGTACTTAGGAACGTCCTATTGAGAGCTTAGTCCAGCCAAAGATAGTTACTTTCCAAGCTAAAAACACTACTTGACCTGATTGCAGCGGTTGTCAAGTAGGGAATCTCTTTAGAACTAAAATACCGATTCAGAGATTGACTCCTCGTGAAGCTCTGTTTTGCAGAAGAATGATGGCAGTTATTCTCAGCCTTGGCTTTGGAGGGCAGAGGAGTTAGTGCAGCACTTGGTAGCTTAACCGTTGATTTCTGAGACTTATCTGTGGATAAATGTTCGTCTCTTAACTGAAGTAGTTAATATCTCAGATTTCTGAAAGCCAAAGGCTCATGCATTCTTCACAATGTACTCTTCTGACCTTTCTCTTTAGGTAAGAGAACGTGCAAAGGATTTTTTTGAATTTCTGTGTCAGCTAGCTGTTGAATTGGAACAGAAAGGACAAGACATGCACGGTGCGGCAAGCAGAAGCTCAGGAACATCTGCAGAACAGTTCGTTTTCCCTTGGACAAACCACTGCAGTGAAGCAGAACTTAGCTCTGATAACGGTGGAGCTTCTAAAATATTAGATGCCAATATATTAGTGGTGAGTCATGGAGCCTACATGAGGAACTGGATTGGTTATTTTGTTTCAGATCTGAACTGTACTTTACCAACAAATTTAACAAAGTCTCAGCTGTCTTCTGTCAGTCCCAATACAGGAGTTAGTCACTTCATTATAAAACTTGAAAATGGAAATTTGTTAAAACCTGAAATCACATGTGTTTGTCTTAATCAAGACTCTCACTTAGTGGATGTGGGAGCTGAATGTGTAGCTCCAAAAGTCTTTTAAGAGTCTTTATAGGGGAAGTGGGTTTAGATGATTATTATACTAAGCTTGGGAAGGGTATCTGTAGTAATTACTGAGATTGACTGGAGTTATTGACACTGAACTGCAAAACTGAAGACATGCAACCACTTACTGTCTTAACACAATTTGCATGGCCCTAGTGCCAGATAAAAGTTGGCGCTAAAGAAATAACACAAATGTTCTTTATGAACACAAACGTAATATTTCCAGTCACTTGCATATCTGCTCCTAGAGTGCATATTTTTAAAAACTTCTTTTCATTATCCCATAATTATTTTGGTTATATCCAGGTAAAAGAGTTGAGGAGGGGAGAGGAACGGTACCTCAAAGATGAGCTATACTGTATTCTTGTTTTATTACAAAATGCTATATTGTAATCTTAAACATATATGTTGTTTTAAAATAACTTTTTTGAATGCAATAGTATAACCTAAAAAGGAGCCTTGCCTAGTGGAAAAGATTTGGTACAGAGTCAGGGGACGCGTTCCTGGCTCTGATACTAAATAGCTGTGGGATGCTGGGCAAATCTCTTTTCCATTTGTAAAACGGGGATGATGATAAACCTACCTCGCAGGAGTGTTTTGTAAGAAATTGTTAGTGTTGTTGAGACCTCTCTTGAAGAGCACTGTACACAAACATAAAGTATTTATTTTTAACTGTAAGCAGGATGAGGAACCTCATGTGCACATAGTTGAAATAATGGTCTCTCTTCTGTAAAGGAACCTTATCGATAGGGTGAGCTGTACCCAACTAGAATCCTGTTGTCAATTGCAGTCGTACACTTGATGGATGAGTATTTTTGCCTACAATTAGGCGGGTTTGATTGCCTGATGATTGCTTATAGTTGCTGCTCTTACTGCATTCTTTCCCCACTGGGGTGTTTGTAGTGTTAATGTGTAAGCTTACTTGATTTATGTTATTTATGATATCCATACACTTTTTCTTTTTTTTTTGCATATTTTAAGCCTGTTTAAAAAAAGAATTTTAAAAAAATTAAAGGCTCCTGAATAGAACTCCATTTCATCTGTTTTTTCTTTTGAGGGAAAAATCTTCGTTAATATTGCTCTACAAAGGTTTGCTCAGATCATATAGCTTCCTTTTTTTTTTTTTTTTTTTTCTGAAATACCCCGCGCTGTTCTTTTACGGTGAAAAAGAGCCCTTTTAAGGGCTAATGGATCAGTGCTATCCTGACTCTTACCTGGAAGAACCACTGATCTTAAAATGTTAAGGACATACTTAAATGGCTCGTGACTGCACAAAATTAACTGTTTGACTGAAGTTTTCATTCTTTGTAATTTTTAAAAATGCTCTGTCCTGTGTGCTTCAAACTACTTGGCTTCTTTATCTTGAAGCAGAGACTTGAGTTTTGAGGAGGAAAAAGAGGTTGCTGTTGTTTCCTTCAACAGGTGGGTACCTGTACTTAACTGCGGCCCTACTGAAAAACAGCAGCAGAATTATTTGGGCTGACTCAGGTGACTGTGCTTTGCCTCTTTCATTCCCGTGACTCATTCCGTAGGAAAGTTCTCTTTGATTCCTACCTGAACACAGAATGGGGGTCTGCTTCCTTTCTCTGTGCTGCTCGTCCAATACCAATGCCGCTAAAATGTAAGGATGAAGTGGGAGCGTTCAGGCCTGTGGTGGCCAGAGGTAGGCTTCTAAGGTAGTGTTCTCCAGGACTTGGAAATTAACCTAAGGCTTTTTACCTGCAGCGCGGTGTCTTTATCTGGCAAATAACTGTGAAACCAGCTGCTGCTGTGTCTGAAAACCAGGCCACAGAGAAGAAAGCAGCTTTCCTGATGTGTAAATATAAAGATGGATGCTAGTAACTGGTGCCAGCAAAGGCTGGTCTTTCAACCTCTTAACACGTCACATAATGTGAAGGACTGGACGCCCGTATGTTGGGTTGGCAAATTTAAACTGGAGTTTTATACTGAACTTCTGCATCAATAGGCTAAACTTGTTACGTATTTATCAGTTGGCTTCCTTTCACTTCTTTACAGATACAGAGGAAAGCTGCTTCCTTACGGCTCCTCTTTCCCCGTATGAGGCGGTTCATAAATGTACATGTGTATCTGGGCAAAGTCTTGCAACTCGGCATTTTCCAGCAAACATGAAATCTTCATAATAGAGAATCCTGGGAAATTTAAGATTACTCAATAACGTAAAAACAAGCTTTGGTCAAAATGGCTCTATTTCAAGTTTAATTTTATATTAACAGCCTTTGTTCAAAACAAAGGTATTCTTAAGCAAAGTGTTTCAGTGTTACTCAGAAGTAAAAATTAAAAAAAAACCCAAATGTTAAAATCTTTAGAAAATCGGTAAATTTGTTTTTTTGGAGAAAGCCAGCCAAGTGGAAAAAACCTTAGTAGCCAACCATTATTGACATTATGCATGATTATCACCCAAACAGTAAGTTTGTGTTTGTGAAATTGAAAAGGGTCAATTTCAAATAAAAAGTACAGACATGACAGCAGTACCTTGAGGAGCTACACAAGACTTTTATTTTAAAAGTGTCCATAGATTTTTTTTTTTTCACAAATAAAATAATTCATTCTTAATATAGTAAAGGAAATAAGTTGTGTACACAGGAAGGAAAAACGGGAATGCAGACTTTTGCACAGACTCCTTGAGCCTCTTGTAAAATGCATCTTCCTAGAGCACTCCTGAACACTGAATTGATGATCACAGTCAAAGAAGGTAGAAAAGTTTTAATTATGACTACCAACAGAGTTGATGGCAGAGGGTGGGACGGGAGTTCATTCTTGATTTGCCTGTCCCTGGTAGTGCCAGTTTATTTCAGAAAGGCTAGTTACATAGCAGGAGACTTTCCTGTTGGTGCTTTAAATAGCTTAAACTTTTCTGTAATTGCCGTGTCCTGAATTTTGCCAGTCATTCCATTAATACTTCTTGGAGCCAGAGTAACCAAGTTGAAAATGTGCCCCCTTCATCAGCTAGAAAATGAGTGGGGACCTAATACATTTTCCTCCTTAAGTCAGTAACTTCTGACAGATATTTCAAAACACGCTGGTGATTTGTGTGTTTCCCTTAGTTGAAAAGACTTTTCTTCCTTTCTTGCCTACCCTCAAGCAGTTTAATTAACATTTTGTTCTTGATGATGAGGTAAATATCTTATGGGAGCATCTACTTACTTGTTAAATGCTTTGCCGCTTCTTGGGTAATACTCTTCCCGTAGGGATTTTTGACTCTTCCTTTGCAATATGCTTTACCTTCTTTAATGTATTTGTGAGCGGTTACAATTTAGACCCGTCCTAAGAAACCTGTCTTTATGATGGCTTTCTTGAAGTTACCGTTAATAAATTCATCTTGTGTGAACTCATACATAGGGCAAGCAGCAGGTGCAATAGTGTCTAAGCATGAAAAATATCCGAGGGTGAAACCATTCAAGTTATCTAAACAGCTCCGATGTTAATGAAGTAACATTTTTCAATTAAAAACCTATGAGCCAGAGTCTCCTAATTAAGACTTTGTTAAACACACTAAATTGGTGCAAACACATGTGCTGGTGGCTGGGGAAGCATAAGCAGTCACGCGTGTTCTGCAGTTCCCTAGTGCATTCTTTGCCTGTGTATCTGCACTTGACATTGTTGGAGACAGGATACTGGCCTAGGTGATCTTACAGCCTGCCCTAATACAGTTACACTTTTTATTTCACCTTTGTTATATCAGATACCAGCTTCTCTATGCATTAAAATGTAAATCGGTAATTTTGGAAACTTCTGAAGTTAATGGCAAGCCTTTTTTTTTCCTTAGGTCTGTATAGTACGGGTCGTCTTAAGTCTTTGAATCGACACCGGGATTAAATCTTTCTTGCTCTTTCAGTCAAGTGGCTCTTGTACATTTGTACGGCAATTCCCTACAGTTTATTGGGATCATGGGAAAGGAGAGGTGAGGAGAGCTGCAGTTATAGATGGTTCTGTTAGGAATAGTAGCAGAACATAAATATTTGAGGGATTACTCAGTAGTGGGCAATGAATGTTTTGTCCTTATGAAATGCCAGTCTCTAATTAGCAGCAGGAGACAAGGCCTTAACTACAGGGTGGATTTTCAGCAGTGGCTGCCAAGATGTCAGGGAGGCTGTGAAAGCAGATTGGGCTGATCCATTGCCAGGTGCTCGGAATTTCAAGTGATAAGGAAAAGGTACGCTCCTTTTGAATACTTTTGTAGGAAAATAGTGCCGAAAGAAATGCTAGAAACATGTCAGCTTGCCCATGTAATGGCCTGTAGTCAGATCTGAGAGACCCAAGCATACTTGAAAATTATCTTTTCAACTGGGGAAGCTTAAAACAAAAGCTGCCTCCGCAGGCTTTTTCAGCTGCACATTAGGAGAAGAAAAGGTGACTGTGAAGATCGCCAAGATCGAGAGGAAACTCAGTCCCCTCCTTTCTAAGCTAATGTGTTCTTTTGCTGAGGAGTCCAGTGGTATTCTGCTCCCAAAAAAAGTGGTACTTCAAAAGGTAGGGGCGTTGTGACCTCCGTTGATAAAGTCGTGTTTAATCAGTGCTTTGCCAGGCTGGGCTTGGTTTGGAAAAGGTGACAGGAGAGACGAGGAGGAGTTTGAAGTTCCCAGCGTGGTAGCACCCTTGTTCCTCAGTTTTGACTCCACCAACAACATCGCCTGGCAGGTCTGCTAAATGTCTCGCGGTCGTCAGGCATGCGCTTTGGCAGAGTGCTCTGGTAGTATCACAGTTTCCTTCCTCTAAAGGTCTTTGCGCTATTCCCACAGTTCTCTGTTGGGTTTATGTTTTCCAGACGTAGCCCTGTATTTGCAATAGGAGGACGGTTGGGGTTTTTTTCCCCCCCTTTTTTTTTTTTTAAGTACAGAATTTAGATCAGATGCATTCTCTATCCAAGCTTTTGGTATTTCATGAGACTGCCTCAGATCCCCAGCCCACATGTCTGGACGTAAAATATGTCAGATTTTCCCCAGATGTGTCCCTCTTGTGAGGGCCTTGGCCACGAGCCTGAGGTTTTTGGATATATAGTAATCCCAGGCAAATGGCAGCTGCGTGAGCACAAATCAGCTGCGCAGTGTGTGAGCTGTTTCCCTAATATCCACGGCTATGGCAAACTTGCTGTGTGGATGGTCTGTTTGTGCGTGGGGAATCCAGCGCTGTTGGGGCAGGTCTCCTGTGCTGAGACAGCTCTGGCGTCGCTTGCAAACGTCTCTGGGATTTCCTGGCATGCAGGGAGCCCTCTGCGAGTCTACGAATGCCCCACCTGAACACCGCAAGCTGGCAGTGGGGCCCCTGGGGGAGCAATAGCAGAGGCCTGGAGAATATGGGCACAGGAGGATACCAGGATAAAAGCACAAATCATCAACGGGCAGTTAGGGGTCACCAAAGGGGAACGCACCTGAGGTGTAGGCAGAGCCCATTTTGGGGTGCGATGGGATGTGGCGTTCTTTCCCTCTGACGCCTGGTGGGTTGATCAAGCCGCAGCTAAACTGAAGAGGCACCACGCAGTAGACCTGACTGCTAAGTCACAAATATACTCCGGAAGAGCTAGCTATTGAAAAGTGAATTTACTGAAGTTAAAAGTAAAGTAAAAGTTGAGGTAAAAGAAGAAGGTTTTATTTCAGAAGGGCAGGAATCACAAAATTAGTTTAATAAGGTCAGTTATACTTAAGAAGCACAAAATTAGTTTTAATAAGGTCAGCTATACTTAAGAAGCACAAAATTAGTTTAATAAGGTCAGCTATACTTAAGAAGCACAAAATTAGTTAATAAGGTCAGCTATACTCAAGAGCCTTAAATGGAGCCTGGTGGGAGGTGTCCCTGCCCATGGCCAGGGGCCTGGAACTAGATGATCTTTAAGGTCCCTTCCAACCCAAACCATTCTACGATTCTATGACTTAAAATGGAAGAAGGGGGGGAAAGCTTTGCTTGTTTGAATCAGAGATGTAAAAATTACCTAGAAGTTACATCCCAAACAGGCAAAATTTACAAGGAGGGTCTCTAGGCCTAATTAGATTAATAATCATCTCAGAAGGAGTTATGGGTTCTGGGAAGAGAGCCTGTAAGGAGTAGAAAGAAAGTTAGATCATATAGAACATTGTATCTTAGATATGAAATGCTGAGAATTTGCAAAATACGTTAAAACAAGTAGCAAAAACGTCTTGAGATATGTGTATATCAAAATAGAGAGCAAGGAAAGGAGTATCAGAACTGTTGCAGTGTGCGGATGGAACAGAGATTAGATAGTCTAAATTACGTCCCCAAAATGAATTACTTAATTTACAGCAGTATTGAACACAAGGGTAAAAGAGGATGGATAATGGGAATGAGGATAGGGAAAATACCACATTTAAAGCCAAGAATTAAAGAATTTAATATGCTGCTGTCAGGGGAAATGACTAATCTTTATCCCAGAATGCTGAGAGCACATCTAAAATTACACATCCGTAAGCAAGTATTTCAAATAGATCTGTCAAACTGGGTGTGGAACCGTATGACTAGAGAATAGGAAATAAAATATTTTTTATTTGAGAACAGAAGACGAAGTAATCTTACAGAACTGTTAGTTTGACCTTAATAACATTCAGGGCTTTAGAACAAATTCTGAAGGAGAATGTAATTACAGACAAGAGAGAGGTAAATGAAACCTGGAATATAATTAAATTAATTTTTACCACAAGTAGCTCACGCTAGACTAAGCTGATAGTTCTTTGATGAAATAACTGATGTCTAGGCAAGGGAAAAATGATGGAATATGATCTAGGTGAATTTTAATTTAACGCCTGACACAATGCCACAATGGAAACCATCAGCTCAACTGGAAAAGATAAATGTCACTAGAAAAAAAAAAAAGGTGAAGTGGGTATGCAAGCAATTGATGGGCATATGAATAAGTAGTAATGTCCAAGGTCAAGCAGTGATGTGGAGTATTAAGTTCCTCACGGGGTGATTTTTTTCTAATGACTTTGAATAAAAATATAGGAATGTGGAAATGTTAGTGAGGAAGCAATATCAATAACTACGTGGGTCAGAATATTATACTGTGTCAGAATATTATACTGAATAACTACCGTGGGTCAAAGGAAGAAATGATGAACTTGAGGAGAGAAATTAGAGACATAGCATGAAACGAGCTACTGCAGACCACAAGCTCAGTGACTTTGATACCAATGACAAGGTGCAGCGAAGGGATATGAAGATGATGAGGGGACTGGAACACCTCTCTTATGAAGAAAGGCTGAGGGATTTGGGTCTCTTCAGTCTGGAAAAAAGACAGCTGAGGGGGGACCTTATCGACACTTATAAATACTTAAAGGGTGGGTGTCAGGAGGATGGGGCCAGGATCTTTCCAGTGGTGCCCAGGGACAGGACAAGAGGTAACGGGCACAAACTTGAGCATAGGAAGTTCCACCTAAACATGAGGAGGAACTTCTTTACTTTGAGGGTGGCAGAGCACTGGCACAGGCTGCCCAGAGAGGTGGTGGAGTCTCTGTCTCTGGAGACATTCAAAACCCGCCTGGACGCGTTCCTGTGCAACCTGCTCTAGGTGACCCTGCTCTGGCAGGGGGGTTGGACTGGATGATCTCCAGAGGTCCCTTCCAACTCCTAACGTTCTGTGATTCTATGATTCGAAATGTCCACTACAAGTTGGAAGCTAATTGTTGAAAACAGCAAAGGACGAGAATAACCTGGGATAATATTAGCCTCTGACTTACTATGGGTAGTTGGTGTTGCTGCGTTTAGAAAGGCAAGCCTGATCCTGAAAGGTGTCTCTGGTCAAGGTAAGGAGTCATTAATGCCATTGTACAAGCACCGATGAGATCTCGCCTGCAACGCTATGTGTAATTCTTGCCACTTTCAAGGAGGAGCTGGGAAACGTGGCTACCTTGAAAATGGGTTCGTGGTCTTTTTCAACCTGCTCTCTGCAGTGCGCAGCTTTCCCTTGCTTCAGCAAAACCACATAGCCCCCAGGTAACTAAGCAAAATACTCAGACTGCTGTAAGATATCGTCCAGATCAAGCATTTAACAGGATGCAAACTGGAACGGCACGTGTGGTAGGTTAATGAAGATTTACAGAATTAAAGGAGTAAAGATTAAAAGGAGGTGCAAGCGTGCTTGGAAGATGTGTGAATCATCACGCTTTAGGATTTAAAACAGTGCCACAAGGCTCGGAAAAAAAGACGTGCTGTGTTACCGTTGTTGGGACCATCCTTTCAGTTGCCTGGTGCTGGTCACTGTCAGGAACAGGAATCTGAACCAGGCGTGACCCTTCATGTCCTGTCTTCCTCTGTTAGAACAACAGTTCCAGGTAAAAAAACTTAAGGGCTCCCTTATTTCTTCGAGTAGCCAAATATGTCTCATAATCTTCACCTCCTTGTAGTGTCTGAGACCTGTGTGTGACCAGCACCCTACTCTTTTTTTCATGCTTTGTTCGTAAGCATAAATGACTCATAAAAACATGGGCGTTCAGGTGAAAAGGGTGCAGAAGTCTTTTTTGTCTCATGTGAACCCCTTTCTCTCCTAGCCATGAACTTTCTCTGAATGGCTGTGATTTTCTAAAAAGCACAGAATCGGGTAAGAGATGTAAAAAGAGGGCGAATCCCTGTTAAATCAAGCTGAGGGATGAAGACAGGATGGTGGGTGATGAAAAAAGTCTGGCAACAGCCCTCGCAGCAGGGAGGAAAGCAGAACCAACCGGTGGTCGCACAAGCCTGTGTTATGCTCAGCAGGCTTGGCTTGTGCTAGAAGGTACTTAGTGCTTCCTCGTTATGCCTAAAGCACTAATAACCTTTGAGCTTGTGCTGGCAAGTCCGCCAACAGCGTAGCCCTTCCCACGGGAAAGCGCAGGGGCTGATCAGCGTTGCGCAAAAGCCTTTTTGTTCTGGCCTTTGGGCGCCACTGCTGCCTGGTGCTGTTATCAAACAGGGTTACAGGGTTATTGCTAAAGAGCAGTTCGTAAAATTACACAGCTTGCAATGGGATAAAATCTAGCAATAGAAAGAATAGCTGGGGGCTCTTGAAGTGGCCAGCTCAGTCCCCGCTGCCCCTCGTCCTTGCATCTTCAGCATCCCTGGGAGGAGAAAGCACTGGCCAAAGGCAATGTGAGGATCGCTGGAGGGAAGGTAGAAAGTTACATCAAGGCATCAAGCTACCGTAACTCTAAAAAAGCCCACCCAGGCAAAAGAAGCGGGGATGAAACACGGATGGGTGACGTCTACCTGGCGCTTTGTTCTGAGTCATGAGAAATGCGGTCTTTGCGGCGGTTTTCCTCCCCTCACTTTGCGGGCACGTGTTACCTGTAAAAATACCAATGCACCTGATTCTGCCGACTCTGGTTTTACCTGAAAAATGAAAAACAGCTTTACAAAAAACTGTTTCAGACGTGTACGTACATGGAGTAGTTTCCACGCAGCTCAGCTTTCTACTGGTCCTTTGTAGCAATGTGGGCTTAAAGGGTTAGATGGTAAAGCTTTCTATATTTAGTAAATAAATTAACAAGGCTCAGTTAAACTTTTTGAGATGTCGTTCAAGAGTCTCCATTCACACTGCTGTTCAAGTACTGTTCTTTAATGTCGCCATTTACAGACACTTCTAGAAAAAGAGTCACTTCACTTTTCAGTTACATTTCCCAGAATTCATTTGGCCTAGAGATGGAGATCAAGTGCTTTTTTTTAAGAGACGTCTGCTTTTAGAAGGACACCAGGAACAGGCAGTCTGGATTTCATTGATTTTCCTTTACCAGTATCATCCATACTGTTGCCTTCAGCACTGTGCTAAGGTACCTTGCAGATGCTTGGTGTTTTATTTGGGTTACTTCATGGAAAAAACCATCTCAGAAAGTATTTTTAATAACACCTCATGATCCATAAAGCAACAATTTTTGAATGGTTCTTCTTTCTCAGCATTTTTTCCTTGCTTTAAGATCCGGTTGCAGTTTCAATTCACAGCAGAGCAAGCTTCCTGGGCAAGGACAGACAACAACTAACAAACCTTTATGTTCTGCTCTTGGAAAGAGAGGGAGGTGGCAGAGATGGTTTCTGGGGCCACGGTTGCTCTGCAGCATGATTTCTTCTTATGTCACTGTGCACAGCTTGCTGTGAATGAGTTTGAACAGTCCCAAGGCAGCGCTGAGATTTCAAGCGTGTGGGAGACTAAATGATACCAGCTGATATTTTTATGATACCTTGGCATCTATTAGGTTTCTCATGTGCTTCAATTCTGTTGCACCTTCCTGCTGTGCTTCTTCCCCCTTTGAAGTCCATGGACCTAAAATTTAGCAATGGGAGGAGAAAGGGATCTTGGAGAAGAGAGGAGAGTTCCCCACCTACCTGAACACCCTTCCATTGAAGACCACCGTCCTCTTGCCCACAAAGTGCCACCGTACTGTGGGACCTGGTGGTAGTCCGATGCTTCTCTTGGTATTAGCACCATAGCAGGTGCAAATGATGCTACTGACTATGACAGAGCTCCGTAGAGTGTCTGTGGTGAGGGGAAGAACTGCAAGGACATAATCTGTCTGACCCATGGGCACTTGCCATTTTGAAGCTCTCTGGGGACCACTGCAGGGAAGAACTGTGAGGATCATATCTGCAATTTATTCAGCCTGCGACCCTGAGCGTGGCCCTAGGAATGGGGTTAGAATATTTCATATGAGCAGCAATAAGTGAGCAGTAATGGTAATTTAGGGTATCTTTTGCCCTAATATCTTGGAGCCAGGATCACAGATATTTCCTAGAACGACTGAACGGCTAGAGCAGTGGTTTTCCGTTGCTTTTAGATTGCAGAAGTTGTTTCCTGGTAGAGGTGACAATCTCTTCATGGTCACTTTAGACCTACTAAGGCTTTGTTTGTTCTCATCATCTTTCACAGAGCTTTCATGGTTGTGGTGCACGAAACACCTGGGAAGCTGCCATCTATGAGGCTGAAAGTCACAGGGGACAGTGGAACACACAAATTTGCAAACGCAGCTGGTACTATTTATTTAGTCAAGTCCTTCAGGAATGGGGGGCTTGAACAGACAACACAAAATCCACCATTTGGAGAGAAGGAAAAGTTTATTGGTACTTTTATAAAAGGAAACAGTCTCTATATTACGCTGTTATAAATATTTATAAATATTCTGTAGGATTTAAGACCCACTCAAATAAATAAATAAATATTGCAATATAAATAAGTAATGCTTTCTTACTAGCTGGTAGTGGCCAGCATCTCCTTTGAAGAATTAATTCTTCTGACACTTCAATACAGTTCTATATATTTAGAAATACGTTTTTGATGCAAAACCCGTTGTGCATTCACTCTTAGCTTAGGGACTAAATGCCCTGGCTACTGGTGGAGTGAGCAACCCTTCTTACTTTCTTCTAATTTATGCATATAAAGATCGTATAGAAATTTAACCCCACTGACATTTCTCATCAAAATTTGGTACGGATTGAGACGGAACTTCTCATTATTCAAATTGTTGTAGGTCCATTGACTCAGAGTCCTAGGCAGCTCTGTGGAGCTTACAACAATTTATGCAAAATGAAAACTTTGCTCACGTAATTGCTGTCCAGAGTTCTCAAGGAGCAAATGCCAAGAAGAATGGTATAGGAATCAAGTAAAATTATTAAATTAGAACACATAAATAGAATCACACCTTTCCACTGTATAGACAGCAAGGTAAAAAGTCTTTTGAATAAGCAAGAAAATACACAAGTATCTGCCCTCCCTGCAGTTCTCTTAAATCTCTTAGAATTACTCCTTTCCTTTTGAAACTAATCAAAAACATGATGAGTTTAGAGGATAAAAACCAATAAATTATGAGGCAGAAGTCTTGGTCTAATCCTAATCATTTGGCTTGTCTTGTGCTTCTAGAAACTTACATGAATTGGGAATCACTCCACGTAGGAAAACTGTTGTAACAGCAGAATCAGGTTCTATGACTATTCTAATGTAACTTCTTGGATGTTGTAGATAAAGAAATGTCATGTATCTATACGTATGTAGGGGGAAAAAAAAAGAGATTATTTTAAATGCTATCAGTAGGACAGACCTTCCGCTAAATCCAGAACAATTTCAATGAAAGCAAGAAACACAGGGGGCCTTATTTTGATTTCGTTACACTGCTGTAACTCCAGTGGCTTCCGTGAATTACTTCACGAGTCAGAAAGAACAGGATCAGAATCTAGCCTAATCTCTTTTGCATTGTTCCTATGAGCACACTTGTACCACTTGTACCATTTGTATTTGTATTGTACCACACTTGTACCAAAATGTACCATTTTCAGACTGTTGCCACGCTGCTAAATATACTAAATAAATAAAACATAAGAATCTGCATATTGACATGCAGAAAATGCACACATACCCCAAACGAAAAAATTCTGCTCAAATATCTACCACACTGATTTTTTTTCTGCAGTTCATTGGTACCTCGCTATTGATTTCTGCAGAGTACATCAAGGAAAGCTTTTTCAAAACTACGCAACCTTAAGATTACAGGAAGATGAGATCAAAATGAAAATAAATAAGGGAGAAAAATAGCTAAGCACATACATGATTTTCAGAGTCGTTGTGGAAATGAATATAGCTCCATTAAAACCAATCAAGTTATACTGAATTCTACCAGTTAACAATTAGACACCTAAATTTCAATGAAAAGCTCTGCTTTGCAGATATCGCGTCTTAACTAAAGATTTGTAAACTTCAGGTGTATATATGGAGGTTAGAATCTAAGAAGTAAACTTACCGATAACATATACCAATCTGGGGAAAAGGATTTGTCAGAATCAGAAATCTCCTGCTTAATATTAAAGTAATTTCACCTTTACAAGTATAAAGCATCTGATACCTGCTCAGAACTAAATAGAAACATGGATGCTAAACTTAGATTCTCCTTTTCTAAATACAAACTTAATTTTCACTCATTAGATGACAGTCTTCACGAGCTATTAATAGTTTTATGCGGGTATAGTTCGGCAGTGTGCCAGAGAAACCAAGCTGTTTAACACACTATTGATTATTAGTAATCCTGGTACTTCTTTCTGGCTTGGAATTATGCAAACTTCATGAATGTTTCTACATTAAACTTCCATGTTATAATGCTAGAATTTAGTGAATATATAAGTGTGATAGAGAAGCACTTGAGAGACAGTGAGTCTCTCCTCTTTTTTCCCAAACTTCAGCTTGGATTCTATAAGTGTCCGAAATGACTCTTTCTAAACAAGACCGTTTGATTCTGTCCTGTTCTCCTGTCATTTACTCCAGTTTTCCATGCATGCTGCTCCTATGACAGCAAAGTGGTTATTTTTTGACTTGTTACGGGCATGAAAAGAGATTGAAGCTCCAACAACTTAACAGCTAAAAACATATATAGTAAATTTTATAAAATGATAAAACACACCGTCAGTCAGTTTGTCTGCTGTGCTTGCACAGCCAGGTGTGGTGCTAGTAAGAGGATGCCCTGTCTCTGTTGGAATCTCAAATGCTCCGGGTCTCTTCCCAGTTACATCAGTAACGTAACACCAGTTTCTTGTTTCATTCAAGTGAATTCTTTTTTTCACTGATGCATACGTGAGGTGATTCGGAGCCTAAAATGTTTGGTTGGCATTATTCTTTGCAAAAATGTATCTTCTTTCCAATAAAACAGAGCCCTAACTGGAAAATGTCCAGCTTGTTTTTTCAGTATACTGTCATCTGTAAGTTCAAAATTTGAAATTAAGAATTTTTCCCCAAATGTCTTTCAGGTTTCGAATAGCCATTTTGACATTCAAACAGAGTGTGCTAGACATTTCCTTTCGCCTATTATATTAGCCCATGTCTTCAACTCATAAGTGGTGGGGCCACAGTTATCTTGTAATATAAAAGCGAGGACTTGCGTACCTCCTGGCAGCCATCATAGCATGTGGGTCATCTGGGTTGACCACGTCGTTCTGGTTGATTCTCATGGGTTCTCTGGGCACGTGGGAAAAGTCCGCTTGCTGCTGCAACTGAGATCTGAATGAGGAGATCTTTCTCTGTGGGACCAGGATCTGGTGAGGATCCATTGGATCAACATCTGCACTTCTAGTGTTTCTGTGGGGCTCGGGTGTGTTGAATCGAAACAAAGGGATTTCATTTCTCCTGGACAAAAACTGAGAGTAGGGTGGTGGATTCATACCAGGGAAGAAAGCTTGTTTAACTCTGCCTAAGCTAACCAGGAAGTTGTGTTTTGGAGACTGGTACACATCGTATCCATTTTCCAGCGTCCTGTGGTTGAACACGCAGTCCTCTTGACTGAAGTAATGCTTAGGGAACAAAATATGACACCAGTGAGCAGAGGGATTTGGTGAATGACAAGTGCCAATTAAAGACGGAAAGAGGGATGAGATCGTGCAGCAGGTGCTTTTCCTGACCTGCCAGCTCTGTAACTCAGACAACTCAGGCTTAGTCAAATACCGACCTGAGATGCATGCCCATGTTTTCAGCAAAGGCATTATAATGATGACATACTGTTTTATTGCAGAGGGCTGCATTGTTTGAACTACTCCCAACCCACGGCTCCATGCTACAGCAGGAATTCAGGTTGGTCCATCACCGGATCTCACTCTGCTCTTGTTTACCCAAGCAGGAACTGCTTTTGTTTTCTGTCACCTCTACAACTCAATGCAATCAAAGAAGAGATGAAAGTTTAACCAAAGTGGCAGGTCCTCAGCTCGCTTAAATGTGGGTGCTCCTACTGTAGCTATACAGATTTGCCGCAGCTGAGGAGACAGGCACCACAGTAGCAGACTGCACCTGCCTTCAGTCTTGAGTCTTAGTAAAGTTCACTCACCGAACCAAAAATGTTTCCCTTCGTGTCCATACATAGGTAGCGTCCACTCTTCACACCTGTGATTATTACTGAGCCAGCACCCTCAGACTTGATCATTAGGGCACCTGTTTAGAAAAAAAAAAGATGTCAAATCCAGGACCCAGTTTGACACTGCACCGTTGCCTTACAGATTCACAGATGCTCTGGCTGGAAGTGTTCTTTGGGGTCCAAACTAGCCTCCCATGTGAACTGGGACTATTGACCACCCTAGACCAGGTTAGCTGTGGCTTTGTCTGCCTGAGCCTTAGAAAGCTCCCAGGATGGAGATGCCACCACCTCTCCAGGTGCCCTGTTCCAGGGCTGCCCTAACCTCCCAAAGACAACTTTTTTCCCCTAACATCTGCTCTGAAGTCCCAAACAGTCACAGTCTGTGGACTTTGCTCTTAGTTCTGTCATCGGCCACAACCAAGGGGTGTTTGTCTCCCTCATCTTTGTGACTGCCCTGTGATATTAAATTATCCTTAACCTCCTTTGTGCTATATTAAACAAGCCCAGCTCCCTTAGCCTTTCCCTATAGATCATGCTCAAGGCCCCTGACCACCCTGAAAACCCTCTGCCAGACCAGCTCCAGTTTCTCCACATCCATCTTGAACTGGGGTTGCTATAAGTACTCCAAGAGCAGTTTCACTGGTGCTGAGTAAAGTGGGAATAACAACTTTCCTTGAGCTGCTGACCACAGTAGGTGGTTTGCCTTCCTCTCAAAGTGAGTGTCCTTTGACTTATGTTTGACTCGGTGCCTGCTGGCACCTCAGGTCCTACCCAGGGGGGCTGTACACATCCAGCTTCCTCCCGGCCTGTGCGGCTGTGGGGGGTTATTGTGGACCTGGTGCAGAACTTTGCACTTCTCATTTACCTGGCGTCCCAGTGGCACCATGGTGACCTGGCAGAGATTCAGTCACCCTTCTTTGCATGACTCCTTTCATTGTCTGATTTCCACCCTTCCTGCACCACCATTCCAAATACTGGTGTATTTGCTTCATGGCAGATATGGGCAAAACATGGTGTTTTGCTGGCTGTCGATCTCTAGAACATCACACTGGTTCTTGACCAACATACTTAAAATGAGTTTTATAAAATCTTTAAATATTGCAGAAAGAATAACAACAAGAAGGTGCAAGTGTCCCTGCAAGTGCTTAATTAGTAATTCCTAAAAAAAAATAGCAGAACTTGATCCTTTTTCTTCCTTGACTAAATTATAACTAATACAAACACCATTTGCTCCTTATATACTTATGTAAAAACATCTATATATATATGCTTATATTTTTAATTGAGTGGATGAAGAAGACACTATAATAATAAACAATAATAATAAACATGACTTTATGATGCCTAGCTATTTGTGATTTGCTAAAAGAGAAATACTTTTTAAATGCTATGAAAGAACCCTAAGTCTTAAAAAAAACCCCCTATTTTTCTACTACTGGGTTTGGTCCAGGTATGCAACAAGGGAGAAGAATACCTTAGTTTTCCATGAAAATAAACCATCATGAGGCAATTTGAGAACCTTTGGCGTTCATGAGAAGTAACTATTCCCTGCTGTAACTAAAAGGCTTAGCACTTCTTTTGTGACGGTCTGGCATTTTGCAGTTTCCCCCGTTTCAACTGACTTTTGCATACCCATGTTCTATGCGCATTAGAGTTGCTTTTAGTAGTTATCAGCTCTCTACCCCCAAAAAAAGATTGTATGGATGCTATCAGTTTTCCACCACTGCAGTGGTAAGTTCCCTCAGTGCAGTTCCTTAGATATTACTGTCACTGCAATGGAGAGTAGCTATGTGGGGGGAGTCATCACCAACTTGTGGCAGGAACTTCCACAAGAAGCTGTGAGTAAAAAATCATGAAGCGAAGTATAATTCCAGTAGGTTTTGCTTGCAGACTATCACATGAGCCATAGGACTTCTCTTAGGTGAGGAAGGAAATTCCCCATGCACTAAATTTCTTTGGAGTGATTTTGTTTATTTGTTAAACAAAAGGAGGATTGTACTTATGTAGGTTATCCATCCCATAGCTGCACTCCTCTGTCTGCCTGCCTAATGAGAGGAGGGGATTTTTTAGAGGTAGCGAGAAAGCAGAAGTCTTGTCCTCCCTCCCCTGATCCCATGAAGACTGAGGGTCCATAGTAAGCTACTTACTGTAAATGGTTTGGTGAGGAACACCATCAACGTAGCCATCGGCATTGATTTGGAGATGGAAGCTGTTCCTCTCTGTATCTGTGTAGAGGTGCATCAGGCGATCGCCATTCCCCCAGCTGGGATTCAGCAGCGGAGAGGAGTTGGGAAAGGCGAAGGTAGCCTTCAGGCTACAGAGTACCAGCAGTGTGTACTCCAGGCAGCTGTAGGGACTGGTCTGCGGCATGGCTCGCCGTTGGTCGGTATCTGCAACTTGATACGCCTCTGTGCTTCTCGCTTTCCCTTGGTCGCCTGTGTCTGGAGTGTGAATCCTCAGATAGGTTCCCTTCTTTTCTGCAGAGGCTTATAAAAGGCAGCAAAGTGACATCACACAGGAAAAACTTCTCCACATCCTTGATTTTTGTGAAAGCAACATTTTAAGTGTCCCGAAACCTCAAGGGAAGGATCTCTGGCTAAGGTGCGGGGGGGAAAAATGTAAGGTTTCTAAAGACAGCTCATGAAAGCTAATCATATGTTCAAATGTTATCTACAACCCTGTGACATCTGAAAGCTTCCCACGCCCCTACTGTTATATCCAGGAAGAGCAATCCACTGCACTTTGCTTTTACTGAAGGGAATGACCCTTCAGACCTGCATTGTCTTTTTTTCTCAGATATGTTTGTTCAGATTCCCACGTTCCCTCCCAGTTTCCAAAGTACATTCTGATTTAGTGGAAAGATCAAATACTGCTAAAATATTTTGCAAGTGTATCAAAAGCTGATATTAGGTTGTCGTGGGCCTGATTCCCCCTTCATTAAGGTGCAGTGAGCCTGTTGGGCTGATAATTGTGTCGCCCCATTTAAGCAAAGGAAACTTGATATGAGCACAACGCACTTCAGATAAGCTGTCCCCTTTTCTTTCTCCTCTTTCATTTGGAGTCACCTAAATAATTTAAAGTTGGCCAAACAGCTGAACATTACCTGTAAAATGCTTTAAAACTGCGTATTTCTTTCCTGCATTGCACATCTAGCTGGCAGTCTTTTACAGAGGCATAGCCAGTAGATCTAGGATCTGAATCAAACCTGAAATCACTCGTATTGGCACATTTTTATTAGTTCAGGTAGAGCAAGCAAGCTTGGAAGATCTATAAAAGATCATGACCAAGCTGAAAAGTAATAAATGGATATCAATGTTAAAAAATGTTCCAAGACACAATACCTGCTTTTCAGTTGTCCTGCCAGCGTCCTGCAGCTTTACAAATTTTCTGATTTAAAAAAATAGGGTTCCATTTATTGTATGAAAATGCTGTACTGATGGGATACTGAGTATATGGGTAAAACAATGATGATAGGAATAACAGGTCATAAAACTAGACCGGATTAAGGTTTCTTTCAAAAATTAATACAAAACTGAAAATAGTACCAAAGAATAAATCAGTATTATTTTTTTTTACAAAGAAACCTGAGGATTTTAATTGTAGCAGTCTTAGGTTCAGTTACAGTCCCTAGTTGGACACAGTATGCAAAAATTCTTAGTTTCATTAACAGCCTGTGGAGCAGTGCCATCAGCACCAAACATATTATGGGTTGATACAACTGTAACCAACAGCAGAAGCTGATCTGATTTTTCTTTTATTGTTTAAAAAAAGCAAAACTCTGCCAAATTCTTCTGCCACAGCTGTGTAAATTTAGAGACTTGCGTCAGAGTATATTCACCTGTGTAAATGACAGCATTTTTTAGCCAAAGTGTATAAGGGTCATATCTTAAACCGAATAGACTGACAACGCTGCCTTCACTGAGAGGCAATGTAGGCTACAGATATTTTACTGGTCACAACATCTGAAATGCTTTAATATAAAAGGAGGAAAGAAGGGTTATTTTTTTCTTCTCTTTTTTAAAGCGATGTTTTGCTTTAATTTATTGTTGAAATTATCCACCAAAATTTTTCACTCTGGTTTTAAAATAAATGTTTGGGAGGGGTTGTTGTTTGTTTTGGTTTTCTTTTGCTCCCTTTCATTAGACTGCCATGGAAATGTGGATATGCATACCTCAGAAACTGTTGCAAAAGTTCATCCGAGAGGCACTTGTAGGATAGTATGTCCTCTTGGAATTTGTTGTGATTCTTTTGTGAATGCAGTTTTTCTGGCTTGATATTTCATATTCATCATGGCATTTTTCTGTGCTTGCTATTATGCACTGATGTGATCTCTCTCTGGTGTCTTAGCTGTAGAGAAATGCTTCTCAGGTGTTTGAAAAATGTATTTAAACCCCATTTTAGCACATGCCAGTTGTGAGCAGCTGTTTCACTTTTTTGTATGTCAAAGAAGCAAAGACAACTTTCACATGCCTAAATTCTTCGGCATTTTCAAAAGCTTCCCATAGGGTCAGCAAAACTCCAGACTGCTGTGTTCTGTTTAAGCTGCTGGGGTAAAGCGAACTTAATTAAGTCTCCGTTTGTGAGCATGATAATGCAAATCTTGCATTTTCCTAGACTTTTTTGGTTTTGTTTTAAACTTATTTAAACCCACTGCATGTGGGGGTTTTTGTAACAGTCCATTTTCTTTTTTATTTTGGGCTGATCCATTTATTCCTTCTGTTGGTATACCACTTACCTTCTCCTACCGATTCAGCTGTTGACAAAGTAACCAGGTGTATGAAAGCTTGCTTACTTTGTCAGCTGTGTCTGTTAGTCTCATAGAGGTGACGACAATCTTTTTTCTCTTTCACGCTGTTGCATCAATAGTAACAATATTTCTGTGACTCTTACCATACATTGCTTTTTTAGATCTCAATATTGTTCTGAGATGTTTGACCAGTCAAGCTTTTCGAAGTAAAGAATTAGCTGCAGAGTCTTACAGATTTTGCTTAGTTTAGAGGGAAGAAAAAATGGAGCTGAATTTGAAGACCAAAAACATTTCAGCAAACTCAGAACTGCTGTTCTTCTTTAACTGCTACCTTAGTCCAAATGAAGAACTCAGCTAGTGCTAAGTTTTGTTCAAACATGGAAATAGGTTAATTTCTCCCCTGGAGGAGCCTGAGGTTTTAAGCAGATAGGAGGGAAAGTGGGTGCTGTGAAAACAGCAGTGTGAGCACATGTGGAGCTGGAGGTATGCAGGTGGGAAAGGACAGGGACAACCTATGCCTTGGGACTGAATGCGGACATTTCTACTGTCAGGATGGCCACATTACCACATTTTCTACTTCCCACTGCAGGGATGCTACCCAGACAGTGTCAGGTGCCACAGTGATGCCGGGCTTTCCTTGGAAGCATCCTGCAAAGGCAGCTGGGAGATGGTCCAGAGGTAGCACCCATGGTGGATGTCGGGAACCACGGAGGTAAAGTGTGGAAATTCTCACTTCAGAGCAAGGTTGAAAGAAAAAGATGGATAAGAGGCCCCATCTTGCAGGCTGAAATTTATTTGAGAAAATCATTGGTGCTCTGCCCCGTAGTGGGTCCCATTCCCCTCCCTCTCTCTGTCATGCCTTTATCCCTGTTTGTCCGGCCTCCTTGCTCCAGAGGTCTGTCTAAGCCGGTTAGTCTGGGTGCTCAACTGGGCCAGGTGCGTCAGCTGTGACAGCTGTAATGCTTCTGCCTCGCTGGTACAGGGTGTGCCAGGAGTGCTAGCCCAGCGCACGCAGCAAATGGGATGCAAAACACTGAATACCTGCAAACGAACATCGTAACTTTCCCTGCTGAATGAAGGAAGTGTTCAGTGGGAATTTTTAAAATTTATTTAAATATGATCATGTAACCACAAATTATACCCAAAACTGTACACAGAAGGAACTGAGTTAGGGTCATGGGAGCAGCCTGGGGTCTGACTTTCCCCCGTTTTGACTGTTTTGAGTTTCAGCTTTAGGTCATTTTTTGATCAAAGCTTACCATTTCAAATCTGTAAACCCCTGATCTCAGCAACTGTATGTCATCCCTTGTCCAGCTGCCGGCAAAGCAGCACCTTTCTTTTATTGCTTATCACCTCAGTCAACTTACAAGGGAAAGTTTTTTATAACAAATTTAAGTTACTACAAGTGATTTGCCCTCAGTTACATTTTGTTATGTAAAGTTACTTTTACCTCTTGAAAGTGCTTTATGCACCATCAAAAATTTGCAGGTTAAAAAAAATGAGTTTCCTACGCAATATAATGGGATTTCCTTCCAGGATTCTCCTACGAGTAAAAATGCACGTTCCCTCATAGTGCTGGACCACAGTTCATCATGTACGAGCATCGGTAGCAGTGTTGCTTAATAAAGCATATTGACTTGTATTTAAACAGGTGTGTGGCTTGTCCTTTTGCAGAGCTTTGTGCTATCTGGTTTTCTGGGATGGCCTCAGGAAGCATCTTGCCCTCCACTGTTTCAAAGATCACAAGGGAGTTTGGGGTTGACAGATTTGAAACTGCCTCTGCTTTTAACAATTTTCTTTGCATTGCGTTTCTTCAAAGAGGTCAGAGAAATCAGGGGCACTTCCCTCTCCCTCCTCTTAAAATCACAATAATAACTGGGTCTGGGACAATCAGCCTTGGAAATACAAGGGTGGAGTGCCTCTCCAGAAGTTATTCTAGGAATAATGACGCACTAAGTCAATGGTATGTACAGTGGATGCTCTGTGTGTATGTGTGTGCATGAGCCTTTGCCACAGACTTTACCCGGTGTTGTTAAACACATCCTGAGTGACCTTATTTGGATGTCCCATTCTTGTCACACTGCCCACGACTAAAGAAAACATCCTGGCTAGGTTCACCTACGTGAAACAAATGAGGTAAGCACAGCCCACTGGGTCTGGGACCGCAGCATGTACTAGCACTTTCTGCAATGTGCTTGCCAAATATATTGTTTTGGGTCTTCTATTTTTTCCCCCTCACCCTTCCTCTACATAGTAGATGTTTTGGAAATCCGTGTCCAATTTCAGAAGTGCTAAGTCACCTGCACAGGCAGCTCAGACAGTGATATTGCTAGAGTAGCTTCCTCGATGCCTTTCTCTACAGGATGCAGGATGTACGGTCTTCCTGAGAAGTGCCTGTCTTTTCTTCTTGGCGCTTTTCTCTCATGTCAGACAGAAGACTGGCATAAGCGTTCAGCTCTGATTCACAAGTCCAAAAGGGAGGGCATCTTTTTACCAGTGGCTTTACAGGCCATAGGTGTTCAAAATTTAATGCAACCAAGGCAGGCAGAAAGAGAAAGCCTCAATATTTCACTGTATTCTGAGGAGGTAGATAAGAAATCAGACTTCCCTGCCTGTATATGTCCCAGCTGGGCATTTGTGATGCTGTTTGTGTTGTTTTGCTCTAACTGAAATGAAGGGCCTCATTCCTCCTCCAGCTGAAATCCTTGGCAGAGCTCCCAGTCAAAGCAGAACCAGTCCCTAAAAGGTTGTGTTTTCTGAACAGAGAGTGTTTCTGTCATTTTAAAGGGTCTGAATTTTCTTAGGTATTGTGGAATAGAGAATGGTTACAGTCTGCGATGAGAGCTGCTCATACCCTCTGTTTCCAAAGAGATGCTTCTAGTTTATTGAAATGGAGTCTCCCAGGTTGTGGCACCTGTTTCTCTGGGGGCTGGGAAGCCCCTTTCACATGTGGGGACCTGCTTCTCCTGCAGGTCAGCACCTGGAAACAACCAGCCCCATAGAGGATCTAATGTGCTTGGGGGTAGGTAGATGAGAGGATGTCCTTGCCCCAGGGTGAGACAAATAAGAAAAGTTGGTGGGAATCTGAGGGTGGGTCTCAGCATAAGAGTAAGTTAGAGGGCAGGTAGTCAAGGTGGGCAGTAGACCAAGACTTACTTGGTGGGCTACACCAAGAAAGTGAAGGAAGAGGGCACGAAGATCGACTGCTTTTCACCTTTGGCTGTGGTAGCTGCTGCTCTTTGTATATAAGCAAACTCTGAAGTAATCTTCAGAGATGCAGGTGGTTGAACCAAATGACCTTTCTCAGTGCCTTGTGGTATCATGTTCTCCTGATAATCTGTGGCTTACAATATGTATATATATTTAAAAACACATAATTTCGTCTCTTGGTGTGCAACTTGTGATCTCATCTAAAGTCCCAGAAGAATGAAAGAGTTTCAAGTTAATTCTGCTCCTACATGCGTACTTGTACCAACTCTCAGGTGTTTTTTCTCCTCAAAACTAGATAGACCAACTCAATCTGAGCTCTCACATGGAGATGTCTGCATGCTTTCTCTGAGCATCCTTTGATTGCTGCTCTCACTACTTAGGTCCCAGCCTGAACACCTTGATTCACTTCAGTCGGTCCTCTGTAAAATAAAATGCACATGCCCAGCAGTAAAAACCTGTAGCACTTGTCCATCCCTTGTTTCACTGCATGATCCTTCTTTCTTCCCCAGTTACATCTCCATTGTTTCTTATATTCCCTAATGCGATATTACCAAATGCTCTTTAACCTATCAGACCTGAGATGGGAAGGACATTAAACATGTGCCAGGCAGCTTTTGATCGGTGGGTTGTCTGCGGGTTGGGGCACAGCTCCAGGGGCGGCAGAGCCAGCAGAGGCCACCTGGGGCTGGCAGAGCCCCAGCAGGTGTCCCCAGGGGTGAGCAGCAGCTGAACCAGGAGCCAATGACACTGAAAGAATCAATAAGATGTTGCTTCTTTTTTTTTTTTTTAAAAAAACCAGTAACATAACTATAATATCTTCCCTTTCATCTGCAGGGGAGGGGAGCAAAAAGATAAAAAACAGCCTGTGAATGACTCCTCTTGGATACACTCTAGTTTAAAGGCTGACGCTCAGCTGTTTTTGAAGCACTTTTTTCACAGCGGCTCTTGCCTTTCAGTTCTCTTCAATTCTTCCTAGTACTGGAAAAAAAGTAGGTATAAATAGAAGTGTGCCACTGGGGAATCCTTTTCCTGTGCCCTTTTTCAGGCTTGAAAAAGAAGCATTTGGGCGCTCAGGGTTGAGGGGAACTTAAATTTCTTGATGCTGTTACCACATTAAATGTTTTATTATGGACGCTATATTGACTCCAAACCCTCATAGACAAGTGCTACCAAAATAGTGTTTCTATTAAAATGGTCAAGGAATTTTTTTTAATCCTGCACATCAACATGCAGAAAGTAGAGAACTCAGCTTTATAGATATTTCTTTAGATGTGTAAACTCCTTGTCTCTTGTAAAAACCTGTAGGGGTCGGTGGTACTTAGCTTGGAGTCTGATGTTGTAAAATGTAGTTTGCTAGCATGGCTAGCATTGCAGCCTTTGAAGGACATTTGGTTTCTCAACTGCAATGAGTTAGATCTTGAGAAATGCACACCCTTACACAAGGGGCTAGGAGGGATGGAGATGGCAGCCTTATAAGCAGAAGCAAAAGTTTTAAAAGACGCTTTTTCTTTTAATCATAGTTTTCTTATTTTATGTTTCCAAACCTGTTTTTAGGAGGAAAAATTCAGTACAGTATTCAGAACCCTTAAGTTCTCAACTTTACAGCAAGATAAAGCCTAGACAGTCTAATCTCACCAGTCTACCTCTACAGTTTTGCACCTGTATTTTAGTGATTATGCAAGTTCTGATTTTTTTCCGAAGAAGAGATGACATTTTAAAAACAGACCTCTTTAGCATCAGTTTTGTTTCAGACATAAAGAAACAAAGAACAACCTTGCAAGATTTAAAAGATGCACCGATATGACAAAAGATTTTGACAAACAGATTTGAAATGCAACTATAAAGCATTTCTGAGTAGTGTTTGCAAAACAAACAGAGTGACATCAGGTTAATAAATGGCACTGAACACAGGAGGAATTGAAACTAATAAAGCAGGAGAGGAACAGGCAACATACTTTTGACTTCGGTCAGAAAAAAAAAAGTGAGTGAATTGGTGCCCAGTCATCTTCATGGATAGTGCTTTGTTTCAAACTGTCTGCTCTAACAGCCCTCTGTAATGTATAATTTCTGTACAAAAACTGGACATTAAAGTCCATTAAGACTGAGAGTAATTATCAGCAATTTGAGGTAAAATATGCTATGTTCACAAGTTGAAACAAAGGAAATTTTGGTTGGAGAGAAATTTCCCCTGAGAGTGGTGCAGCACTGGAGCAGATGCCTAGAGAAGTTGTAGCCCACAGCCCTGGAGATATTCAAAACTTGAGTGGGCAAGGTCCTGGGTGAGATGATCTGTTTTGGGAGTTGGCATTGCTCTTATCTTGGCTTGGACTAGATACCTCCAGGGGCCCCTTCCCACCTAAATCATTCTCTGATTCTATGGCATTGGGCATGGTAATGTATGCAACTGCATTTATTGATGTAATTTCCCCTTGTTAGATAGAAGATTGAGAATAGATAATAAAATTTGTTCTAACCTAGCTTTAAACTTACTCCAGTGTCTTGGGTTCATTTTTCTCTTGACGCTGCGTGCTGGAAGAAGAAATGGAAAGGCTTAGGTTAAAGAAATGAAGAACAGAAAATGCAGCCAAGGGCCCTCTTGGTGTGGGGCAGTAGTAACATAGCATGTGACTGATATCTTTAGAATTGCTTCAGTACAATTGCATGTGTTGCTCTTTAGCTCGGAAACTTATTTTTTAGTGGTATCTCTTTGAAACTAAAATTTGATTTGAGAAACATTTGCTCTATAAGTTTTAAGAGTAATTTTTTAATCTGAAAATCTAAGCGGTAAATGAAGAAGTCCATGATTGAACCAAGCATTGCTCTTGTACCCAGTACTTCTAACGCAAGGACTAATATATGATTCTGGACTCCTTTAGAGTAACATGGAGACCAAACTTTGTAAAGAGCAGGGCAAGATGAGTAACAGTGACTTCATTTTTTCACCTAAAACTGTGTTGGCTCAGCTTTGCTGAGAAGCTAGGCTGGTTTGTTGAGGTATTTCTGTGATGGTGGCACCAGGAGCACATAGACAAGGCATGATTAGATTGGATGGAAATCTGGCAAAGATGTGCCTCAAACTCTGCCCCTGATTCAGGTTTCCCATCATAGAATGGCTTTTTAGACAGATTCGCAGCTCCAATATTTCTTCATGTATTGCAGTGACAATAGTTCTTCGTGTTGCCTTCTTAGCTTGTCACGCTGCTGGCAAGGAGGAACTTGAGTGACACATTGCACCCTGGATGCATAGGTTCAACAGCTGCTGGGACGTTGATCCTGCACCTGGGACCTGCTGATCTTTGGTCATTTTCACAGCTGCCACAACCTGGTGTCATGCCAGGGCTGGTTGGGAAATGCAGGCTGTTTTGGACTCTCATTAAACCACTCAGTTTTCCAAAACCAAGTTTTGCTGGCTCACTTTTTTTTTTTTAACTTAGAAATGCAACTTAACACTTTTTTTTAATAAAAAAAATCTTCTTTATTATCCTTTCCATAACCCTGATGGACCTTCTTACATGCCATAGGCTGTCTAGCCTGCATACCTAAACTGAACATGACCATGTGCCTTTGACACTGATGTCACTTCAAGATGCCTTGCTCCATGGTTCATTCATCCCTCAGTCTCCACTTCCGGGGAAAGAATGGAAATGAATTCAGTTTAACACCTTTGTGACAGCTAATGACCAGCTCAACATAAACTGAGGTTGTGCAGAACACAAACATACATCTGAAATTCCATACAGAAGAAATTTCAGTCACCCGAGTGGCTCGTAGGTCTGTATGTTAATTGTTATAGTGGTATAAAAAATAAATCCCATTTGTTATTATCCTTGTCTTCTTTTGACATCTGCCAGTTTCTCTTTAAAATCTGCAACAATGTCCACAGATATGCTCAAGATTTACAGAATGTTTTACCCATATATGTCCCCTTCCCTTTCCCACATTTTCTATTGCACTCATCGTTGCCTTTGCAACGTGTTGCTTTCTGGTGAGGGCACAGAAGGGCTGGAGCTTATCTGTCGAGATTCAGCAATCTGCCCTGTGCTATAGTTTGTCCGCCACTGGTATACCCAGTTCTGCTGACCCAGGCAGTGTTTAAAGAAGCATATTCTTTCTCCTGGTGTGCTTGCTTCTAGGACCTTAGAAATACTGAGGATCCAGATATACAACCTTAAAAAGAAAATCAATTCATGCATCCACTTCCTATAGTATTACACTGCGAGGTGGCAGAAAGTAGGCTGACTGACAGTTTTATTTTGGGAAAACTCTTTGTTTTATGCAAAGGTTCCTATTTCACAACATCGCTGTTAGTCTAGCACTGGGATTAGTGCTTTTGCATAGGGTTAGCTACATGGTTACACTGAAGTGCAGAAGTCCTTAACGTGTTTTCACTAAGGGACTGTGGATCAAGCCAGGCAACGTCATGAGGTTAGGGTCAAGTAAGTTGGTTGTGCTACTTGCTGTTCCCATCAGCTCAGCCTGAGATCTGAATGCCTGGCTGCACACAGAATCATTGCCAACAGTCAAGGTAAGGTAAGGATTTGTCACGCGTCCACTGCTTTGCAGTAACAGCTTGTGTTTGACCCTGTGGTAAATGTAAGCTAGCTTGCCCCTCACTGGATAACTGAAGTAGTTAAAGTGCTATTGAAAAATATGATGATCTCACTGAATGACACCTATGCTGGTTATCATAACTACCTTCTTTATGTTTTAAAGCAAATCTATTGCTTCTTCAACAAACTGGAAGATTCACGTTGGTGCGGTGAGCCCTGGGCCCAGGTCACAGACAGAGGAACCCCATCGGAAAAAACAGGCTCCCATCACCTGGAATGACTCAGGATGAATCAGTTCTCATAAAAAATATTTAAGAAAAAAATACATGCTCTTCTCCAGACAGTCCTGAAACAAATATAATTGCAGACAACACTGTTGGTTTATATATTATCGCTAATGATTTCTCATTTGATGTAAGGCGGTATGGTCGCATTGTCCTTGGAGGAGCTATTCTAGTGCTGCAAGCTGCAAGTGCATGAAATCAACAGCACACAATAAAAATGTGAATTGCAAACAGTTAATTTAGGGGACAGAAATTTAGTCCTGATGAAGGCATTTTGGTCTACACCCTGTAACAAAAAATAACCAACAATAATATGCATGCATGCAATACAGGATTGAATAATATGTTCGCATCTCATGATCCAAGGACACAGCTTGTTCAGCTCATCTGGGCTTATTTGCCCCTTGGATTTTGGCCAAACACTTTTCAGCAGACTACGGCTTCCAAAACAAACATGCTTTTGGGTTGAGCTGGATGCAGAGCTTGGCTGGAGAGAAAAAAGAAATCTCCGCTTGTGGCTGCATACTTAGTTGTTTGTTTTTAGGATTTTTTTCCAGTGACAGCTATTTCATCAGCCAGGATTGGTCACTGCAGTTAGCTGTAATTCCAGTTTGCAGTATATATATTAAACCTAGAGGTTACCACACTGTTTGTCTTAGCCTCAGTCTCCCCCTCAGTTACCCAACTGCTGGAAGAGGTTCTTACTTCCTCCTTCACTCTTGTGTTCTGACAAGGAAACCAAATGTCCTCTTGGCTTCTGCTGAGTCATTTGTGATTCCAAACGTGAGGTATAAGAGCTTGCGGTTGGGTCATTTTTCCAAGGAACAAAGTCGCCCGTAGTTAAATGTCTGGGATCTAATTCTGTCCTCCGTTGCTTAAACTGATGCAGAGCAGGGTGGCTTCAGTAAACGGCAAAAGTAAATCCCAAAAAACAGAATACAAAAGAGA
Source organism: Larus michahellis (assembly GCF_964199755.1). Classification (NCBI taxonomy): domain Eukaryota; kingdom Metazoa; phylum Chordata; class Aves; order Charadriiformes; family Laridae; genus Larus; species Larus michahellis. The sequence continues at coordinate 83,569,299 of NC_133896.1, read as the reverse complement.
TTTGTGGCTGTTTATTTCCTTTAATGAGCATATCTCAAGTGACATGGCCAATACCGACTGACTAGCACTCTGAAGTCACCGAGACGCCTTTAGATTGTGGCCTGCAAATGTCTTGTCAAAGATGCGGAATATCCTCTGCTTTCCTTAGCAACAGTGGGAATGGAATTGAGCATTGCTAAGCTCTGTAGGGACCGGATTGTTTCACAACAGTTTAATTTGTTTGCAAATCACTTTATGAAATCCAGACAACAACCTCACCCCATTGTCATGCTCTTACACAAAACTGTCTCAAGTGAATGTCTGGCGGTTCCCTTGAGAGGCTGGAGGGGGAATCCCCGGGTTATAGACTCTCTGCCTTTGCCACTCCTTACCCTCTGAGACTCCTTAGTGTAAGAAAGACTATCAATGCAACCATTAAAAAAACAATGGCATATTGGGTTGCATTAGCAAAAGCATAGCCAAAAGATCGAAGGAAGTGTTTATTTCCCTTTTGTGCGGCCACATCTGACACTGTGTCGAGTTTTGAGCTCCACATTGCAAGAGAGATGTTGACAAGCTGGAGCAAGTCCAGAAAAGAGCCACTAAGATGTGTGAGGACTGCAGCACATGATATACGAGGAGAGGCCGTTAGAGTGGGCTTTGTTCAGTCTGGAGAAGACAAGGCAGGAAATCTGGCTGGAGTTTCACTACATGAAAGGCACCATACAGAAGGCAGAAGTGAAAAATACATTGCTGAGGTATTTGTCCACTCGCATTTATCAGAGGTGTCTCAATCCAGTACCTATGGCTAACTTAGCTTTCTACACTGTTGGTTTTGCAGCATTCCCTACCCAAAAGGCATGGTGCAGAGACAGAATGCATTGCCTATGGTCACATAGAAAGCCTGTGGCAGACTGCAGGACTGAGCCTGTGACTCCAAAATGCTTGTCCAGCACCCTGTAAACTGTCCCCTGCTGCCTTTCCCATTACAGACCCCCAGTGTGAACCTTTTCACTGAGGTGTCTTTCTCCTCCAGTTCCAGAATCAGAAAGATGGTACAGAATTGTGAACACTCATGCTAACCTCTCTCTAATACTGCCAATTTCCAGAGAAACATGTTGATCAAGGGAGTGGAGCACCTGTCTTACGAGGAAAGGCTGAGAGACGTGGGTCTGTTTAGCCTGGAGAAGAGGAGACTGGAAGGGGACCAAAGGCAAATCATGCCTGACAAATTTGGTGGCCTTCTATGATGTTGCCACAGCATTGGTAGACAAGGGGAGAGGAACCAACGTCATCTACCTGGACTTATGCAAAGCCTTTGACACTGTCCTGCACGACATCCTGGTCTCCAAATTGGAAAAGCATGTATTTGATGGATGGACCACTAAGTGGATAAGGAACTGGCTAGATGGACGCACTCAAAGAATTGCATTCGATGGCTCAATGTCCACATGGAAACGGGTGATGAGTGGCATTCCTCAGGGATCAGTACTGGGACCAGCACTGTTTAACATCTTTGTGGGTGACATGGACAGTGAGATTGAGTGCACCCTCAGCAAGTTTGCTGACAACACGAAGCTGTGTGGCGCGGTCGACACACTGGAGGGAAGGGATGCCATCCAGAGGGACCTGGACAGGCTTGAGAGGTGGGCGCATGCAAACCTCATGAAGTTCAACAACGCCAAGTGCAAGGTCCCGCACCTGGGTCATGGCAATCCCAGACACAAATACAGGCTGGGCGGAGAATGGCTTGAGAGCAGCCCTGAGGAGAAGGACTTGGGGGTGCTGGTGGATGAGAAGCTCAACATGAGCCAGCAATGTGCACTTGCAGCCCAGAAAGCCAACCACATCCTGGGCTGCATCAAAAGTGTGGCCAGCAGGTCAAGGGAGGTGATTCTGCCTCTCTACTCTACTCTGGTGAGACCCCACCTGGAGTACTGCGTCCAGCTCTGGAGTCCTCAGCACAAGAAGGATATGGACCTGTTGGAGTGGGTCCGGCGGAGGGCCATGAAGATGATCCGAGGGCTGTAGCACCTCTGCTATGAGGACAGGCTGAGAGAGTTGGGGTTGTTCAGCCTGGAGAAGAGAAGGCTCCGAGGAGACCTTATAGCAGCCTTCCAGTGCCTAAAGGGGGCCTACAGGAAGGATGGGGAGGGACTCTTTATCAGGGAGTGTAGCAATAGGACACGGGGTAACGGTTTCAAACTGAAAGAGGGTAGTTTTAGATTGGATATCAGGAAGAAATTCTTTACTGTGAGGGTAGTGAGACACTGGAACAGGCTGCCCAGAGAGGTTGTGGAGTCTCCTCTGGAGATATTCAAAACCCATCTGGATATCACAGATATGTTCCTATCTGACCTGCTCTAGGTGAACCTGCTTTGGCAGGGGGGTTGGACCAGATGATCTCTGAAGGTCCCTTCCAACTCCTACCATTCTGTGATCCTGTGATTCAGCTCCAGAGTTACAGTGATGTCTGTCAGTCCAGGAGGTCCCAGGTGAGGCTGTCAGGGATATTAGGGCCAATTAAGGCCAAGCTTAAGGGCTGGGTGCTGTAGGGATGCCAGAACATGGGGCAAGACCAGTCCCTCAGGAGGGCTAGTAGGTCCAAGGCCCTGCATAGCCGGAGAGCAGCTCCATGGCTCTTGCTTCAGGGCTCGGGAAGGCCTTAGTTGGCCCTCAGGGAGCAGTGTAGAGGGATCCTGTTGCCCTCAGCTCTCCTGCTGTGGCTGGCAGAGGCCTGTCCTGGCCTGTCCAGCCTCCTCAAGCCATGGGGCGCTGGGGCGGGTAGGCCCACAGCTCCGCAAGGGGGGCTGTGGCAGCATGGACACCTCTCAGATAGCGCCTGCTCTGCAGCGCGGGTTTTTTTTGCAGTCAGATTATTTTTTTTCATAGACATAGGAATTAGAAAAAAGTCTGTCTGGTGCTTCCATTTGTGTTTTCTTGACTGTTATTTTGCCTGTCTTCCCTTTTTTCCTTTCCTTTTTTTCCCCTCTGCATCCTCCAGTCCCATCTCCCTGGGTGTTTTTTTCTGGGGCATCTCCTTTTCTCTCTTTCAAAAAAGATACGCTGCTTGAGCTTGTCCGGCTTTGTTACTGCTGACCCCAGCTGTGCTGTTAAGAAGCTCTGATGTCCTCACTTAGCTCTGTTCAGATCCAGGATGGTTTAGAGAAGGCCGGGCCCTGGAGGCACCTTTGGTGGGGGCTGTTGGTCTGGCCTTCTGCAAGGCTGAGTTTAGCTGACAGACGAACTGGGCCCAGCTCCCACCTTTGCTGCGGTTTCGCGTTGTGATTCCTAAAAGACAGGCTTTCCAGAGCTGCCGGGGACCTTGTGACGTCCATGCTGCGGTCTCCTCTGTGCAGCACTAGGTTTCAATAAGGAGAAAAGGACCAGGAGGCAATTAGGTCCTCAGGCCCCTGTGAGATTTCAACATTGCATCCCAGCCCCTTCTCCCACTCCTAGGGTCAGCATTGGGACCCGGCGCAGAAACTCACAGAGACTGGATTGGAGGCTCAGATTAAATATACTGGGCAAGCCTGAACCTGCTTCCTACCTCCCTTATAGCAGCATAAATGTCAGGTGACTTTTCTGTACATGATATCTAGGCTGGCCCTTTGGTCTTAGACTGTGTCAGCCTGTTACTTCCCAGTAAATTCACTTTCAAAAGAAAGAAAAAGATGTTAGGGCTAACAAGTGTCACACATCTATCATTTAAAATAGATTTTTTTTTTCTTTTCCTATAACACAGGAAATAATGACTTGAAACAACACAGAAAATAAAACTTGATGTTTTCTGCCGTAAGCTGTCTTGATCTAAAAGACATGGGTGGACTGCTGAAAAGCAAAATGTTCTCAGTTATCTCTTTTCTGATGTACCCATTTGCATGTTCTAAGAAAAGTAAACTTATCTGAAAGTTTTGGGTTTTTTAAAGTGAATTGAAAGCCTATTTTTTTCCTTTGAGGAAAGTGCTGGCTGCATTTTTTCATGAAACTCTAGTACAGTAGCTGCCACTCTGCTAGGAAAACTGTGCTAGCTCAGTAGTTGGTGGAGAAGTGCCTATAATATCTGTATGATGCTCTAGATTTTGCTGGTAAACTAAATCACCGTTCATTAGATTTCTTAATAATATGCTCATTTCTAAGTGTGTGAGTGACACCTCCTGTGGTTTGGGTTTTTTTGTTGTTTTTTTTTTCCAGTCTGCTTTCTTTTTGAGTTGTTGTTTCTGCAGGTGGCACACTGCCCCCTGGCAGCCAGAGGACCAGCATCTTCCCCGGGCTCCTGCTCCTGCAAAGAACATCTCTGGTAATTGACGAACTGGAGACTGCATAATTTGTGATCACATATGGTCCCACAGCACTATTTGTAATAATGTGGTCAGTGAAGTAACAGGTGGGGAAAAAAGGAGCCCTTAACATGCTTTAAAATTGCTGTCTTCAGTATAATTTGGGAAAGGCTTCTGCTTTTCTTTCTTTCTGCTTTTCTGCTCAAGGTGCTCCATGTTTCCTGCCATAGGTGTCAGGAGGAACAGCAGGGGGATTCAACAAGCCTTGTCATTTTATGTCCTTTAAGGTGTGCTGTGTGACATTGCCTTTGATGGGTAGGCGCAGGCTTTATGTTTGCAAAAACCTTGGCAAATCTTCAACTTGGAAAATTTGAGGTAAAACCAAAGTAGTTTTCATCATCAGTTTACCTGCCTAGTGTTATGAAAAGTTGCTCATCGAGATGATACCTGCATCCCAAGTACTGCGTTGTGTGGCTCCCCAGTTAAAATTGTGACTTTCCTGTATAAGGTTGCAATAGATACTAACACACGGAGGGACCTGAAGCCTAAATCAAATCACAGCCATGAGGTGGTAGCCACCTTTTCCCCTTGTGCCCAGGCCCATGGTACAGGACCCATGCTTGGTTTCTGACATCTAACTGCTAAATAACAAAATAGCCACCAGAGGGCAATAATAATAACAGTCAATAAAAAAAAGTGCAGTAAGCAGCCTCAGGAGGTCGGACTTTTTCTGCCTGTCTCTAGCACCACAGGCATTAGGTGGCTTTCTGATTTGGAATAGCACTGCTGCAGCTTATTTCCCTGAAAGTGGTCTGGAGTTGCACTGAAGCCACACAATTCTTGTACCTGTGTCTCCCCTCGGATCTTGTGTACCTACAACTCAGGTAGTCTTGCATCCATGAGCTGTCAGAAAGCCTTTTTTTTCTTTCTTTGTTTTTTGTTTATTTTTGTTCAGAGGACTGAATCCTTCTTGTGACTTCTGCATTCATTTCTGTTGGTAGGAGTGAGTTCCAGTAGGAAAGTAATTTTCTGCTTGGTGCACAGGCCAGAAGTGGCTTTGTGTCAAGGCCTGACAGGAAGATGCTGTCAGCTCTTAGACTGCTTTTCAGCAAAGCACGAGCTGCGCTGGTGACCCCTTTGAGACATTTGTCTGTGACGATTACCCCTTTTGAATTGCTATCCAGAGTTCCACCCAGAGTTTAATGAATCATGAGGCTACCACAGGGGCTGTTGGAGGGGGTGGATAAAGGGGATTCTTCCCGATGCAACCTCCCCTAGCTTTGAAGTTGGTCCTGCTTTGAGCTAGAGGTTGGACTCAAGCCCTCCAGCAGTCCCTTCCAGTCGAAATATTTCTGATTCCATGACCAGCGTGTTCCCAGGGCAACACCTATTTAGCCCTTACCTTTTGTCGAGTAAAAAGGGTTTCCCGCTCTTTCATACATGTTTAAATTTATTTATTTATTTATTTATTTCCTCTTGCTGCCATTGCTGAGCAATTTTTGCTGGCTTCAGGAAGGTGTAGCGCTGCCTGCTTTCACCTGTGCTGCTTGCACTCTAACCTCCAGCCAGCTCAGGGCTGGCGTGCCTATCAGGAGCTATTGACAACCCAGGCTTACCCAGCTAATGAAAACAGCACCTGCTGCCTCGTATAGATGGTGGGTCATCAGAGAAGCCAGAGCCTGAGTAAGTGGACAGATTATGGGTCTCTGCCAATGGCTTCAGGCCAGGGGACACAGAGGGCAGCATGACTCGGGGGAGGGGGGAGAGAAGGGACACGCTGGGATATTCCTCTGCTCTGTTCTGGGCGCAGAGAGACACTTTTTAGCGGAGCAGTTAGTTACATTTTCAGTGACGGGTCAGGGAAAAAGATGTGGAAGAAAGAAGAGGGACAGGATTAGTGCAGGGAGATCTAGGATCCTAGGAGTCCCTTTTTAAGCTATTTGATTAATTTCTTGTTTAAATTGCATTTTCCCTTGTCTATTAAAGCTTCTTCTCCCCTGACAGGCATCTCACAGCTTTACAGTGTTGGGAATGGAACCTAGGGTGAGCAGCAGAGACCTGCTGAGCTGGGAACCCAAGTTGAAGTGGTGAGGAGAAGGATGAGGTTACTGTCTTGCAGCTGTACCTGTTCAAAAAGATACTCCATTAAGTTTCAAATGGCCTGGGAGGAAGCAGAAAATGATGTAAACCCAGCAAAGTTCAGCCAAAATTTTTCCTGCTCTTCATAGAGGTGTGGGGCTTAGTCACCATCTCTTCTCCCCAAATTCCCTGAATATTTTTCATGCCCTGAGCCGAGAGCACAGAGTGGGAAGGGAGCATGGGAACCATATGTGCCTTTCAGGGCACCTGGGCACTTGCCTAGGTGTGTCTGGCCAGCATCACCTTTCAAAGGGCAAACTGCAATACAGGGAGCAGAAGCTAGCCTGTGACTGAGGCCTTGTGAGCTGGCCACATGTAGCCTTTTCCTAACCTCTGCAGATGACTCCTTACCAGATCATTTATGTTTCTGTTTTGCTGGGGCTAGGCTGGTTTACATCAGCTGCTAGTTTGTCCTGTTGTTTCCAGTCGCTGTGTGTGGGCTGTGTATCTTCTTCTGTTCCTGCTTCTGCCCACAGTGACTGGCCTTCAGAGCTGTAAACAAGGCGCTTGTATAGCAGACAGAAGCGTTGCTTAACCCACCAGTGAAACGTAGTCCTGTCTCAGGTGAAATGTGGCACATAAGCAAAGCAAAAATATGCAAGAATTCATGACAACTTGTAAGCAAAGGCAGTTATTATGGGGGAGCGCAGGCAGCCAAAACACAAATGCAGGGAATGGCATTTAGCCAGCATGGTGGTGCTCACGTTCTTCTGCTCCTGAGATGGGCTGCCAGCAATCAGAGCTTTGGAGACTTGTCCACTCTGCGATATCATGCTGGTATGGATTAAACAGCGCACTTGAACCAAAAAACAGGGGGCGGATTCCCAGCTATTGGTTTCTAATACCTTAGTTCCTGTGCTCAGACTGGGAGACGTCTGTAATCATTCAGCTAACTGAAGGACTGATTGAATGACAACTCAGGAGTGCAGAAAGGGAGAGCAAAACTTAACAAATCACTGAAATTTAGAGCATTTCCAAAACACCCAACTTGGAGGCATAGTGAGGCTAAAACCTTCAGAGGGTGCTGCAGGAAGCTGCCCTCCCAAGTTAGACCTAGGCAAGAAGAAAATGCCATTTTAAAAAAGAGCCTTTCTTGTCTAATGAATTAAGGGATATGCATGGGCAGTTACACACTGCAGAGCACTAGCAACAGGAGAGCAGCGCTAGAACTTCCCCAGGTAAAAAGCATTGGACTTTAGACATGTGACTATGACAGCTCATCTTTAATCATATTGCACCTCTATTTGCTTTCTCTTCTGTGAAACTCACAGATTCTTTACAACAAGAATGACTCTCTTAAGACTTCCCAGTCAAGAAGTCTGAAGAACACAAAAGTCTACCACAATATTAAGTGTACCAATACGTCCTCTGGTTCTAGAGGTGAATAAAATCTCTGGGGGTGCGTGTGTGTGTGAAGGGTTAATATAGCAAATCTGAAGCAAGGAAGAAAACAAATGTTAAGAGTGATTTGGAGTCAAAACACTACCAAAAATGTATAAAAGTTTATTTTATGAATACGTTAAACTATTGTGCGCAGCACTTACATATAAAAATAGAAGCAATTTCACAAACAATTGATTGGACAGTTTTGTGTTTCTTGCAAATTTACAGTCTCAATAGTGAGTCCATATTGAGTCAGAATATGAGGTATATTTTAGTGAAAAAAAAAAGTGAGAACTTTGGCACCATTTTACTGTGCAAAATAAAATCTTGGAATTGAAATACTTAGTGAGGTATACAAAAATTACTCTGCTTTTCCACTGTGTGTGTCTGCATCTCTGCATATTTGGGGAAAATTTGATTACTTAAGAGCATTATTTAATTCCATTCAAGACTTCTTCCTAGTGGGGGTGGATTAGGCCTTAAATTATTATGGGATTTGCCTATGGAAGAAGAAACCTTGAAAATAGGTATCAATTCCACAAGAGAATCCTATGTGCAAAATATGGGCAAGACAGGCTGATGTGGGGCATTTGCAGCAGTGCTTTCAAAGCTTGTAGCCCATTTCATGACTCTGCATTAATGCACACTGAGATGAGATACGTTTTGAAAGGCACCACTGCAAGAACTGTCAATAATAGGTTCCTAATTTGTCTCTGATTTGGGAAACTCCTTTACTTTCATGAGTTTTCTTTACATAGTCACATATCTATGGAACAATTCTTTTGAAGAAAGTTTTGCTTGAGAGTTTACCAGCCTTTGCCCATATTCTCTCCATAGCCTCTATACCATGTACATTCAATTTATGAATGGTTTTTGTTTTGTTTTGTTTTTTTCCTCTGTGCCAGCTCAACAAATTTATCCTGAGATGTGTAAAACGAGTGGTGGTCTTCCTAAGTCCTCCTTCTCCCATGCAGGTGATAACAGCCTGAGAAGTAGGAGGTGGAATTCAGCTAATAAAGCGTGAGGCAGAACAGGATCAGGCCATTTCCCAGGCAAGTCGTGTAACTTCTTGAACACTGCCACAGTGCATTCTGCTACCATGAGCAGCCCCTAGGCTCCTTGCACATCCACAGCAATGTGTCAACACGTGCCTTAACTCCTCTCTTGAATCTAGCCATGCATTCACTTAAGAAGCATGTCTGTCAAAGTACCGTATCCAACTAGTCTAAAACTCCACAAAGCTGCAGTACTTCACTGGTTGTGCTGGAGAGGTTTCCTGCCAAAGTTATCACTCCTGACAATGTCATCTTTCAATGTCACTTCTGAAAATGACATCATTCACTCACTTATTAGTCAGGACTCCTGGCACTTGGAGACCTATTTTTCATTTCAATCTTGACTTCAATGTTGATCTGGCTGATGTTTATATGTAATATGGAAAAAGCAGTGGCGTAAAGAGTAACTCAGCAGAACGACTGGTGGGGCTTTCCAAATGCCCACCAAAACTGCATCCACAGGGGTCTGCAGTTCTTAAGAACAAGCTCAGCCCAGCAGGCTGTATCCAAATAGACTTCTTCTGACCTGGTCTACGGTTTATTCTTGCTGTTGACCAGTATGTGCAAAATGGAGTCAGTGAGTCTGATTCTCACCTTTTATGCCAGATATCCCCTTACTTACCAGTACTGCAACAATAAATTAATCTACACTGTACTGGTTTAAGAGGGAACAGACTTCTTCTTATCCTAAGGACACTGGTTTAAGCTGTGATTAGAAAGTAACTTGTGTGTCAGCATTCAAACTATGATTTCTTCTACGTCCATGTACTCTTCCATCCTTCTTCAAACTTCATTCTGAAGACAATTAGGAATATAACTCAAGGATACAGGTTGCCAGATAATGTATTTCAGCACAGCTGTAGTCTTCCTATCTGTACCTCTAGGGACTCTAGGTTGATGTAACCGTCTAATATCCTACAAACTTTTCTCTGACATACTCTCCCCACTCGAAACATCCTGCTTTTTCTCCTAAAATGCACATTTTCACAAAACAAACTGCTGCACACATTGTGAATGAACAAAGTGTGCCAACTTGGCTTCTCTCTACTTACTGCAAGACCAGAAAATGAAGAATAACTCCTTTCCTTTGGCATGTCCAAAGTGTCCTGTTTGTGTAAGCAGTATTCCATTCTTTTTTCTCTTCATTTACACTGTGATCACCGCTTACATTTGAGCAAAATAAATTCAAGTATAAATCACACAAAAGTAGCTGGAAAACTGTATCTTGTTCACAAAACAGTTGTCTTGAAAACTTTTCAGAAAGCTTGGCTGTAGATACATCCTTGTAGGTGTGCTCTTTGGGCCAAATCTTCTGCAGCTATAAACTAATAGTCTTACTAGGCTGGTTTACTCCAACTGAGGATCTGGCCCTGACAGTGTTTTTCATGCATGTCAGAAGGCTCAAATTCAACATGAATAGATACCCCCTGCAAATAGAATGGCATGTCAAGGCTGGACATAGACACATTTTGGCTGGACGTGGGAGATTATCTTGCACTCAGATGTTCACTTCTGCAGCAGCATGGTCCATCTATGCCGAAAATGCTCATGCTCTGACATTGCATCGAATCTAGTTTCAAATTTAGGAGCACGCCATCAATGTAGGAATCCCAAGGCTTCTGGTAACTGACATTTATAGTGACTATTGAGTTAGGGCCTCTTAAAATACTCTTTCAAAGGCACAGAGAATGTAGCTTCATTGGTGATTTGGAAAAAGGTTGTCAAAATAGTAAGGCAAGGTTATGCGCTATTTGTATGGCTTCTAGGAGAGCTTTGGAGAGCATTTCATGCAGCTTGCTGTGTTGTCTTTGAAACTGATGCTTTACAAGTGACAGAAACTGGAATTATGGAACAAATTCCTCTGCTCCAACCCAGGAAGGCATGCTTGTATAACCTTCTTCTTCCTCTATCCTTCATACCTCAGTGAGGTACGACAGAGAAGAACCAAATGTACTTACATCAGTAAATAGAAGAGAATTCAAATTTTCAAAAAAAGAGAAGTTTTCTAAAATAACCCTTTGCTGGAAGCTTTCATGAATTTAATAAATTTTATAAAATGCATCCTGCAGACCAATTCTAGTTCCTAGAGATTAACAAGGTTCAGTCTAAATAAAATACAGTGCCTTTAAATATGTATATTCTTTTATGTGTGTACACATAAAAAGGCACCTGGGCTCCTGGACATGGATCATTGATTCATTAAAAGTATGTAATTACATAGATACACACTCACACATCCCATGTCTATATATGTACATGTGTATTTATATTAAAGATGTACACGTCTATATTTGAGGTGGATCTAAACTAAGCTCACAAAATGCCAAGGGGGCGGCCTTCAAAATCCTCAGCTCCAAATATATTTTGTGTTTGGGACCCATCTGTGATTTATCCTGTGACCCTTCCTAGGGGAAGTTGGTAGCAGGTTTTCATTTTGCCAACAAGCCCATGGGAGGAGACCCTGGAGAATCCCTTCAGAGACAGAGATGCTCAGGGGGTATACGGTCTGCTTCTGTAGAAACAGTTGTGGAATTGGCGCCCTAATGATCAAAACAGATGGAGGACTTTATGAGACAGGACACAGTGTGTAGAAGAGGAGGTGCAGGCAGATATTCAGGTGGAGTGAACTGCCTGAAGCTCTGGTGAAGCAAAGTCATCTGATGATTTGGCCCATGATACGTAAGCAGCTCATTATGAAAGGTTATTATCTGAGGTAATTAACATTAATTAGTAAATAACCCATGATTGATAAGATCGTTATCCACAGCCATTCTATATCTTCAAAATATTTTTTTCCCTTTGCACTCCAGCTTGCATTTTCCTCTGTTCAGCACCAAAGGAGACACACAGCTGTGTAAAATTTGTACAGGGTAGAAGAGAAGCAGCGTCATATTACATATGCTATGTGATGAATCTAGTACAAATATTTTTACCCAAATATACACATACATACATAGATTTTTTTTCAATGAACAGTATAAATACTTTACCTGGGAGATTATTCCCATGTGCAAAATGGAACAGTTTTTCCTGGGCTTTAATCTTCTGCTTTGCTCATGTTCATATTCTTGGTAAAAAGTGGGTCACTGTCATCGCAGGAGAAACCTTGTTTCCTCTCTTCACTCTTCCATGTTTGCTGAGCGCTATGTATGCACCACAGTGGGCATTTGACTCGTATGCATTGTAGTTATTGGGCAGCAAGATTTCTTTGAATTTGCACTCATCTTGGAAAACAGCCTAAACAATAGGAAAGGGGGAGGGAGGGGGAGAACAAAGCAAATACAATAAACATTCACAAAGACTCAAGTCATTTTTCTTCCTAGCATTTTTACAGAAGAACTTGTTGCAGCGTGCAACAGGTGGTGCTGGGGTGGCTGCATCCAACAATAAATCTCCCTCCTCAGTGCTAATTTGGTGTCAGATGAACTCAGATGCCACCTGTCCAGATAATGGACTGTGTACTTCCTGTGACAGATCAAGTTAATTCATCATAAATCATGGATTTCTTCATTTTATTTGCAAGCAATAATTTCTGCCAGCATCATGCACTTTGGCCCAAATGATGTAGCTTTACTTCTCACCTCTCCTCTGCAAAAGGTCCTGTAATGTAAAAAAGAATGATATGCTGGCTGTCAAAACCTTCAGTTCTCTTACGAACAGCAATGTTCAGGGAGAAATATTTGCTTGACTAAGGCATTTGAATAAGACCTCACATTAGCACTAAATCTTTTCTTTTATTAAATCATCAGTTACATTTGACTGGTGGTGAAATATGCAGCAGGTTCTAAGCTGGGAAAATAGTTTTATTTTCCTTCATGTTGCAACACGTAAATCCAAGGAGAGGGAGGAAATGTGGGAAAGGAGGTGCAAGCACAAACAGGAGACAAATGTGGAGCACAGAGGAAATTAGAAAGCAGAATAACTCCTTGACATCAAATGTCTGGCACATGAAACACCACCAGTGCTGTTCTATTTGGACATCTTTGTAATAACACCATTCAAAGCTTGTAAGAGTTTAACCTAGGGCACGACATTGTGCAAGGGAAAATGCACATCTCTCACAGCTTTTAAAAATGTCTTTGAAAATAAATAAGACTGGATTGCAATTGGGGAAAAAAAATCAAAGGGAGCTCTGGAGCCAGACCCTTCATTTCTTTCGAAAGACCTAGTCAAGGCAAGCAATTGGGCTTCTGGCAGTTTTTAGGTGCTTGAAATAAGACATAAACCTTAAAATGTCCAACTCTCATTATCTGCGTGAGAAGGAATCTGTCAGATTAGTAATGGCTATGGGTCCTTCACAACATTTAGTATTTTATTAAGCAACTGAAATGCTTTGTTAAAATTACAGCTGTTTCAAACGAAACGGCTTTGTTGTTTCTTAACAAAAAGATGAATGCAATCAGTGCCATTCATTTCTTTGAGATGGACTGCTTTTGCCTATTTGCCTATTGCCTAGAGCTAGCCTTTTTCAAACGCGCTTCCTAACAAGTGCTTTTTCTACTGTATGTTGAGACTGGAGACGCCTTGCTCAGGCCTCATTTAGACAGCATTGCTAGCGCTTTCTAGATGAGGATGATGGTGATGATGTTTCAGTATGACATTGTTAATAACTATTATTGTTTTCTCACCCTTTGGGACTGATCTCACAAAACTAGTCCTTAAAATAACCCCGGGCACATATATTGACTTTGTAGGGTAGTCTTCCTATTTATTCTTCATGGTGTGGTTGGTTTTGGTAGGGGGAAGCGTGTGGTCATAATTTGACTCGTGGTAGCTAGCACAGATAGCTTTAATTGTACCTCTCCTCTACACACCTTTAAGCACACACATATGCATGCAATCACAGACACACACACACGCTCATGGACATACACATACGTTTTACTTCCTAGTGTTTTTTCCAGAGCACACCCTTTTGCCTTACATACAATGCAATGCAAAAGGGCATCAACAGGATTCAGTCTTAACTAGGATGTGTTTTCAGTGCCGAGCCCTTAGAAGAAGCCATCTAATTAAGCTGTACTATTTGTAGAATACATTTTTCCTAGGATGGTCCCTGTACAATCATATTGGAAAGCTTTAAAATAACAGACCTTTAATAGCCATGCTGCTTGTTGCACTAAGTAACACTGATGACACTGGGCTAGGCAGGCTCCCTGTAATTGAAAGGCTATTTTCTTCGCTTGTAATCAGAGATTTCGAGGATGAAAAAAATAACCAAAACCTTTGCAGCCTTTGTTTAAGCCTTGAAAAACTATTTGCGTTTGTACTCACTGTTCCATATAGCTTCCCCTTGTTGTTCATTGCAATGAAGAGAGCACTTTTCACACCAAACAGGCTAACAACACCTCTCTCTACAGTGGATATTTCAAAGAGACCTAAAAAACGAGGAGTTCAATAGAAGTGTTATCGAAGAATTCATAGCTAATCAAAGGCAATTCAGAGATTATTTATTTATTTTAAAACATGAATGAACTTGTCATATTTTCTTTATTAGAATTATCTCCCTAGTCTAGCATAATAAAAATGCACAGAGAAGATCTTGTTTTTTACTACATGCTATAGGGTTTAAAAATAATTATTCTGGAATCATAGTCACATGCTGTATAATCTTTTTGCTCTATCAAACTCTTTTGATCTGTCAAACTCTCGGCCTTTCTAATAAGTATTTTTATCTAATTCGCTATGATTACAGAGTGTTTGTTATTCAGCTTTAGAGAAGTGTGGCTTGCATTTTGAACCTCCCCCCCGCCCATGATATCTTAGCTGCAAAAGATTTTAGCAACCACCCTCTACAGGAAATTCAAATCCATAGGGCTAATGCTCTTCTTTTAATCTTAGAGTTACAGAACAGCACCCATAAGAACAAGCAAGCCAGCAACAACAAGCCCCCTTCCATGACTGAGCGTCCCAGAAGCACTAGTCAGCTAGGATTTAAAAATCACGCTTTGGCACTCTGAGTTGAGCGACAACACCCAAAATTCAAAAGGCAAATGAGAAGGTGAGGAGTGAGCAAATGCAGCAGAGAGATAGTTTTCAACCTGGTTTGTCTTTTCTCAACTGCTCAGTAAAGCAGAGTAAAAATAAATTGTATCTAAATTAGTCTAAGCATTTGTGACATGTTTCAGCCTGGAGGTTTCTAATGTTTATTGATCCCAGAGACTTTTAAAAGGCAACAGATGTAGCACAGATTAATAATATCAAGTAATAACATTTGCATTCTATGAAGGGTAATTACTAGAGTTCACAGCAATTACGTGACATCTATTCTATTTCATTTCTGGATGCAACTCACTGTATTGGTTTTCATTGTGAACTCCGCTTATCCTTCCGTCTGGGAGGATTTGAAGGTGAAACCCGATGCCCACGTTGCAGTAAAGCCTCCGCTGCCTCTTGATTCCTAGCAAATAGTCACTCTCCCAGTTCACATCTGACTTCTCCCCTGACATCCCAGCAATGGACCTGGACAACAGAGATTGCCATCCTCTTTCCAGCAATGTGCCATTAGTTCTGCTTACAACTGGATGTGCTGAAGCAATCCCAGCTAGAAAACCCAGGAGAACGAAAGCAGGCAACGTCCGGTGAATGCTGGCTTCGCAGGACATAGTGATGAGAAGTCTTTGTGCAGTGGCCATCCGGTTCATCTCCTGGGCACGTGGTCAGAATTAATGGCCCTAAAAATACCGCCCTTCTTGTTTTTCTCCCTTCAGCATGGTGGCAGAGGCTTATTTTTGGAAAGCAAACAGAGATTGCTGACATGAAATTAAAGCCCGATAGCAGTTGGGTTGGAAGCAGAGTCAGGCCAGCAGGACTCAAACTGGTGGGGACCATGTTTTGCAGATCCTGCTCTCTGGTGGGCAGCCTCAGTTATATTTGATTGACCCATCTTTATAGTGCAGAGGCCGTCCCTCCCCACATCATCACTCTGACATCAACAGCTTGCCAAAGGTAAGCCTGCCACGGCTGTAACACTAACCTGCCGTCCTCCCCGGCTGGCTGAGGTTTGATGAATGCTGTCACCCAAGACCGGAGGCAGGAGTGGTGTTTCATTGGCTGTTGAAAGCAAGGGAGTTAAATTGGTCGGGCAATCGGAGGCCTCACAGGCGGCTTCCTTATTTAGAGAAGAAGGTGTAAAAACAGTTATGGACCTCATCAGCGAGCAATGAAAACTTTGCGGTCACTTCCTTGGTGGCACGATCGCTGGGTGTACATCAGGGCAGCTCAATATCTGGGGAGAATTGGCTTGAAGTGACCATTGCTCTTTTTGTACATACCTAGCAAATCCAAGGCACCTCCTACTGTAGTGGCCCACGTGCTAGCTTGGCTGTACCTCTGAAAGGAGTGCTCCTGGATGGTTAACACAGAGGTAAGCTGTGTTAAAAGGGAGAGGAAGCCCCGGGGCTTGCTCTTACTGTTTTTAAGCAAACACATTTCTGCTGCTTGCAGCAGAGGTTCTCCTGAGCAGGGAAGCAAGGCGTGCAGGATGGAGCATTGATCTTGCAGTTACACGTAGCTGGGGACATTGATATGTTCTTAAGTGTTCATGTAGTTCACTGAGGTGACTTCCAAATGATCACAGATATTTGGGGAGAGTGTGTGCCTCCCACAGTGATCCGTGGTATCTGTGCTGTTTTAGGGTTCTGGCCTTTTGAATACTCTTGCAGGGGTGCAATTGTGTTTGTGTTTGCAAGACAAAGGCTTAGGTAATACATTGAAGAACAGGAAAAAGGGAAATGACCACACCTCCCTACCAGTTTCACTGTCTCTTTTCCTCAAGCCCAAATACTCTTTTTTTATGATAATGTATGAGCATCTTAATTTTCCTCTCCTTCCCTTTGCTCAGACTGTCTTACTTGTTTCCCTTCATTTTGCACTGATGCTGTTACGGCTTCTTTGGAGCTGGACAGATTAGAGTTTTATCTTAATTAGTTTCACGGGACTTATTAACACATTAGTGGTAGGAAAATGTCTGAGATTCATGCAAATATTTTTGCCAATACGTCTGTCAGCTTTTCAACGCACAGAACTTGCATCGTCTATGTCATTTGAGATGCCTGCACGTTAATAAGGAGAGTACCTGGAAGCGTAATTGAACTGCGCGCACCCGGCGTGACATACGGTTTCACATTAACAGGAGTGTAATATGAGGCCTTGGATACTGCAGAAACTCAAGCAGGAGCACCGTGAGTGAAGGGGAGGCGATGGCAGCCCTGAGGCAGGTGAGCAGTTAGATTCGGTGACGTATGAAAAGCTGATTATTCTCTTGAGAGACACTCAGCTATAAAAAGATTGCAAACCACTGGACTAGACCCTGGCTTGTGCCAGGTGGCCTTTCAAAGCCCCTCTGCTTTTGTTGAAGCAGCACTCGGAATACCTTTTACCTTTTGCTCGCAACGATAATCTTCAGACCCTTTTCTCTCCTGCTTTCTACTTAATCTCATGATTTTTCAGCTATGCAAAGGGCATATATAATTTTTAGCAAGGAATTATACTAGTATTTTACACCCCTTCAGCATAGCTGCAATCTTTATGAGAGACCAGTGTTGGTGGGAAACAAAGCCCAGGGTCACTGCTATAGGTATGCAGCACTGATTTCCTAGATTGTCCTATGCTACAGTCTGAATACCTGCCCATTCCCAATGCATGTCACGCCTAGAAACATTGCCTGATCTCAAAGCCATCACTGTCTGCAAAATATGCATTGTAATATTTTCTTTCCAATTGATTTTTTTTTCACCTAGGGAATTTTTCAAGTGCAACTTTGCTCATGATCGGTGTTCTAGGAGGGAAATCAGAATACAGACGCCAACCAGCAGGCAAAACAGCATTTGGTGGTTTTGTACGTTGAGGGAGGAGGGTACAGAGCTGGCTTTCCATTACTGGCTTTTGATCACTGCCACTGCAGATTCCCAACAATCTGTTCTGATGGCTCAAGTCAAAGGAACGCTTTGTGGGATCCACCCTGTCGTATCCCAGTACTCTCGATCCTAGAATGAATACTAAATGATAGTACAAAAAAACAGGGCAAATTCTGCCAAGTCTATGGGATGCATTGCTTTGGTTTTCAGTCAGCCCAGCTGGAAAGTGACTGCTGAGAGCTCTGGTGGGCCAGGGTAGCTAGACCAGGGGACAGCCTCCCACCTGCAGTTTCTTGCTGAGCTCACATACTGTATGGAAAGGGTGGCCAGATTGCTTGCTTACAAAAATCAGGACTTCTCTTGCTTGATCTGGAAACCATAACAAATAGCTAAAAGTTTTTATTTCACTGGGACATCTGGCCCTCATAAGTCTTGGTATCTGGCCTAAGACCAAATGGTGTGCAGCTGGGAGATGAAGTGTATACTGTTGTCTTGTACTGCTCAGCAATTCTGCATCGGAGCTGAAATGAGTCTTGAACCATTCTGCAGCCTGATCTGTGGCCAGCAGGTTGCTGAGTTTCTGTATATTAGCAATGTAGTCTAAAGATGAACTGCCATGTAAATTCTGGAGCTTCTGATTCAATTAGGCAAGTCTTGTCTCCTCTAAAAGTTGTCTCACTCTGGTTAAACTTGTCCTCTTTGCACATAAAGTAACTATTTCCAGAAAACACACTATAACCCTTTGATTTTCAGGTAGCTTGTTGTTATGGCTCCGTGTGTCCAATGAAATTTGGAAGGCATCAAGGAAGACACCAATAGCGTTTTCAGTAAAATAAATCCTGTGAACTCCAAATTGGTAAAAATGTACTTCAACTATCATCCTTACTCAAAATCTTAAGACCCAGGATGACAGTGCTTACTGCCTAATTAAAGTAACAAGTTTTCATTGTCAGTATTTTAGTACAATATTAAAATAACCCCCCTTTGGAACACAGCAGTGCAGATCCACTTTCGGATAGTCTAGGAAAAGCCATGCAGCTGAGCAGTAACACGATATGGATGCAGAGCACGTCTTTCAAAAATGCTTGATGACTTAGGGTCCTAAGCTCCATTTTCAAATCTCTTAAAAGTCTCTCCCTATTTTAGGGCCTGGAAAGAGCAATGGCTCATTCAAACACAGAAGGACAGATTAAAATCGTTCACTTGGCTTGTGTTGAAGACCCAGCCTGGTGGCGAAACAGAGGAGAAGGGAGATTTCCAGGTGATAAATCTGACTGCCGTGGCCAGGCAAGTATTGCAGATTCTGTATAACTTGCATAAAACTCTGTTAGCCCAAGTATGACCATGGAGCCCCATCGGACCATCTTTAAGCTAATGGGGTTTCTTGGCCAGCATGTAGAATTTGTAACACAAATACTAGGACTAGTTATGAATGAAATATGAATCACAGTATGAAAGTTAGCAGAAAAAAACAGTAGAAGAAATGTTGCAGGGACGGCCTGTATTGATATCCAAGGACCCGACTAATAACCATAAAAGTGGTAAACAATGAGGAGTGTGCTGTTGGCATCAAGACTAGATTGGATTAGGGCCACAGCATAGGTGATTGATCAGCAGAAGACCTGAGCTCTGGTAGCAGGAGGATGACAAAAAGGGTTATAGCACACCGCATTTGTTGTTCCTCTTCCTGTTATCCAACAGAGAGGCAGATTTGTAGCCATACAGATACCCAAAATGAATAAAGACGACAATGGATGGCAACCTTGCCTAAGAATCTTAGAGGCTGAAGCTAGCAAGCTTCTGAAGCAAAAGTACCACCTCATTATTACTGCTGATTCCTAAAGCAAATAAAAGACCTGTTCGAAGCCAGTTTGTCACCTCCAGTCAAAAGGAACCTAAGATACGTAGTGAAGACCTAACAGGGGGGTTCCTCTTCCTCCATGTCCGCACAGGCCACTTGGGCACATGCATCTTGGTGCATGTGCATACATCAGTAAGAGAGTGGGTTAGTTAAACAAGTTAGAAAGTAATTTAAAATAATTATCATTCCATTCTGCCCCAAGGGCCATCACTGAGTTTTCACATGCTAATTTCCTATAGGCAGGCACAAATGACAGTACTTATTCCTGCTATATTTTTGGAGGAAAGAGGGGGGGAAAAAAAAAGCTAGCTTGCTTGGAAAAAAGTCTGGGTTTACTGCTTATTCATGCCAAATTCATATTCTGAAGAGGGTATGTCAAGCACAGAAATATCAAACATACCCATCTTTTTCCCCTGAAGAGTTACCGCAGAAGCTAGTCCACAGGGACACAGAGTAACTTTGCTGTGTGTGCACACAGACAGGGTAATGGGCAAATCTTTCTCTTAATGACATGACCACAAATTCCTTCTTGCAGCAAAGCTGTTCTCGATGTACCGTGATGGAACAGAGCCAAACTAGCATTCCTTATCTTTTCTGTTTTCTGCAGAAGAGCTGTCCTAGATTTATGCCTGTTTATAGCTTGGCGTGGAAACTCAAAGGTATGAAGCCCTGTGGGAAAGGAAATTGTGTTTCATCTTCTCTTCTAGGTCTGGGAGAAGAAGGTAGCCCACATAGCCTGCTGAAGCAGTTGGCGTTGAGCCAGAAAGGGAACAGCCAAAGCTGCTAGTGATTGCACTGACTCCCCTGTGGAGCTCTTGCCAGTGCAGGTGGAAGGAGACTTGGAGATTTGGAGCTTTCTAGGAGTGCAGAAAAATCCTTCTGTGTATTTTATTGCAACTGGCTTTCTGGTCTTTCTCCATTCGTGGCACAGTAAAATCTCACCAAGAGCAGTTTTGAGGTGTCCGTGTCTGCCTCTTGAATATCTTATAAAGGTTGAAATGACTGTCATAAGACAGACCAGTGATTCCATGGTGAACCTGTGGGTTCCCAAGCTGGTGTTCTGCACACCAGCCCCCTCTGCCTCTCTCATCACCTCCTCAGCTGTTCCCACTCCACAAGGACAGGCAGTCTGAGGGCAAAATGCTGAGCTTAAAAAAAAGAAGTGACAGCCACCAGCCCCCACAGAGATCTGTTCAGTGTTATTTATTAGAAGAGTGGAATGACGTGGAACATGTTTAATTTGGTTTTAGTTTGTTACGCGTATGGTTTTCTCATTACAGCAGGAACAGGGACACTGCAGGAACAGGGATGCTAAATGCCCCAGTTAGTTAGCATTATTAATAGGAAAGCAAAAATAACTTGTTTTTGTTGGTGGTGATGATGAGGTTTTGTCTAAGAGGCCAACTGGCCACATGTCTGGGTGTTTCCTAACTGTGGAAGCCATTCAGATCATTTGCTGTAATCCAGTATAGAAGGTTAAAGGCAATTTCTGCCATTTACCAGGTAGCTATGTCTTCCTTGTGCTGTACCATTAGCTCAGTTGAGGACTTTCTCTTGCATGTCAGTTCTTCACCTATTCATCCAGATCCCTCCTCAAATTTCAGAGAAGTCTGAATCCTGTGCTTTTTGTGCAGTCATCTGAACTCTTTCCTGGTTTTGTCAAGCTTTTTTCCTGCAGGGCAGGCAACACTGGGGGTCTAAAGCTTGTAGTCCAGCTTTTATAGCCATTGTGATTCATTTGTTTCATAGAAAGAATCCTGCCTTTGACATCTCCTCCTGTCTTCTTCCCCCACCCTCTCCCCATTCCCCCTGCTGTGTTGGTGGGGGAAGAGAAGATAGGAAGATGCTGGGTGGATAGATACTGCATCCCTGAGTCCTGGCCACGGCTGCCTGAGGCGTGGAAGTGAAACCCCTCAGATCCCTGGTACTTAGGGAATACAGTTTAGTCTTTAAAAGGAATACAAGACTTGAACCAAAGCATAACAGATGTTTCTAGCAGACACCTGGATCGTCCGCTGGTCCCCAGGAGGTGAGGGAAAGGAACACTGCTTCGTGTTTTGGCTGCACTCACTACATCTGAAGTCTTGAAAATCCCATAAGGCAGACAGGTGTGTAACCCTTGTTGTCGTGTTGCTCTTCCACAGAGGAAGGCTGAATGGGTTACTGCAGAGTGAGGGTATGTGAGAGTTACTGCTCTCCCACCACGAGAGGAGAGACTGGTACTAGGAAAAGAGTCCTTAGGCTACTTGGGGTGGGAAACTGCTTTATATTCGGACACCAGTCTGAAGGTGCCTACATTTTGGAGGGTACATATGCACTGAAGGTCTAATATTTCACTACAATTGATGGGGATCTAGTTAGTACAGTCAAGGAGCCCAGTAACTGACACAGCTCACCAGCCACTAGTTTCTTCCTCAGGGTGAACTGAAGCACTCTTGGGACCTCCCTACCTTCACTGACAAGCTTGTGTTTCACAGGAGCTGAGACACATGGAGACACCTAAATTGAAGTCTCGTAGTCTGGAGATTAATCCCTTCCCCGGCACCCTGCAGCCTACCTGCCAATGGAGCAGCAGACTGCAGGTAAAGGTATGCGGACTGGTGTCAGATCCAGCAGCATCTGCAGTGGCAGTGTCTGTTTGGAAACCTCTTGCATCTCTCTCCCAATGGCACAGACACGTTTCTCAATCAGAGTCTGAAAAGCAATCTTAAGGCCATAATCTGAAGCCTTGCAGACTTCACACGTACTTGTATCAGGTGGGTGTCTCAGTATCCTGGCTGCAGTATCCTGGATGTTTTGGGGGGCTGGGGGGATGTTCCAAAGACCATGTTCCATTGTTTTGTGCTGGAGCATTTGCGCATTGCCAGCTACTTAAGGGTGGGTGGAGAGTGGCTGCACAATATGCCTCATCCTCACCCTGCTTGCATCCAGATCTGCATGTGGGAGAACTTTTTAAAGGGCATCAAAATTCCAGACTGTGCTAAGTGATCCATGCAGAGGTTTGGAAACCCCTGGCTTCTGTAATCAGCTGCATGTGCTTTCCATGTGATTAAGCACCCTAGGGCTAACAGGAGTTCAGGAACACAAGTCTCACCAGTCACCTCCCAAAAGCTGGGTCATGCTCTGAATACTTTGTGGAACCACAGCAAGAAAAATAGATTCTCCAAATCCTTTATGTTTCTGAAATTAAATTGCAGGAGCCATGGGACTCCAGCTCCCTGTTTCTTCCCCGTCATACCCATGGCAGGTTTCGCAGACTCAGCCTTATCCTGCCCGTTGCAGAAATACCTTGTTTCTTCCTTGGGTGTTTAATTTTTTTGGTTTCAACATCATTCTGCAATGTGCCCATCGCAGTATTGCACGTACAAAAAGAGCAACCATGTAATAGCTCATGAAGGGAGGAAATTTAGACTGTCAATTATATTACTGAAGAACTCATCATGTCTTCTCCTTCCCTTCCCCATTAATCTTCTCTCTGATTCCTTAACTCCCTGCGTAACTACTGAGTCAGAGTCACAGAAAGATTTATATTAGAAGGGACCTGGGGAGTTCATCAAGTTCAACTTCCTGCTCCAAGAAGTGCTAACTCTAAGGCAAGAGCAGGTTGCCAAGCCAAATCTCTAACATCGTCAGGCAGCAGCCAGAACAGGGCTGCTCCACAAGGGCAGGCAAGGCAGCAGCTGAGGGTGACTGCAGTGTGGGCAGCAGCAGTGCCTCCAGCCAGGGCACAGTCAGAGGTCCTCACCAGCGCCCAAACTGGGTGAGCAGAGCGGGAGTGCTGATACTAACAGGTCCCATCAACAGTCCACGGCTCAGCACAAAAAGGCAAAGTAACAAGACAGGTCCCAGGTGAAACCAGGAAATCCAAACCGACAGCACAAGAGCCATTGGGAACCAGACAGACACATAAACACTTACGCTGTAGCTTAGGCCAGGACTGAAGGCGCAGCCCTGAGCTTAAAGGTTGCTCCTGGAGCCGTGGGCAAGAGGGTGCAGTTTGGAGGGTACAGGTAGAGCTGTACGGAGCAATTATACCTGCCAGGTGCGCTCAGCGCTCTGAAAACGTATCCTCAAAGACAGGAGATTCCCTACCCTCCCTGAGCGCCCATTCCAGTGCTGCACCACTCTAAGGGGTAAATATCTTTTCCTTATAGAACTTTGTCCTTAAAACTGTCCAAAAGATTCAGTGCTTTGCCTTCAGTCCCTGGGAGCATAAATCAGGTAGCTGTCAGCTTGAACTTTTCAATGGCTCCAAAATGTCATTTTAGCTTGAGGATGGAGATGGCGTTTCCCTTTCAGGTTGCTCTTTATATGAACCTCTGTAAATAGGCAAAGGTAAGTGGGAGGGTAAGGCAGTTTTACTTCTTTGTTATTTAGTATAAATAAGTTGATTAAAAGAGACCCAAAGTTAAATTTGATCTATAAGAGTAACAGTAGATTTTTCCTTCCCTCTTCCAAAATGTGCATATAAAACTGTATCCCGTTCTCATCACCAGAGCTGTAGTAAAGCTGCAGGCTGCATTCTCAGAAAGCTACCTAGGTGGGTGGCTAAAGCTCAGTTAGCCATCAGAAATTCATCTAAAGAGGAAGTTCATTGTCTAAATGAAGAAATGGGGCTATTTCAGAAGTGATCTACATTCTGGTCAGGTTTGCAAACAGGATGAGTTTTCATATATAAATGCGGTAATTCAGGTTTTGTTCCTTTAGCTCCTTTTCTGAATAGAAGGAAGAGAATATGGTAATTTTTAGCTCCTCAACAGGGTGAGTAATACAGCAAAGGGGGCTCAAGCTATGCCATAGCATATTGAGGAAGTCCAATTTTGTATAGACCTTCCAAGGGAACAGGAATACAAGACAGGTGAGCTGTTTAAGGCTATATAACTGATAAGACTTAGTTCTGCAAAGAAATATTAAGGGAAAAAATCTGCCCAAGAAATGGAGAAAAAAGGAGAAGAACAGCAAAACCACTTCATTTTGAGACAGAAGGGTGATGGTGAGTTATTCAAAGATACCAAAAGAGACTAGAGGGAGACTTTTGCAGGCATACGGATGGAAATTTATCTTGGAAATTATGAGGATAACACCAGATCTGCAGGGGCATACAGGAAAAAATAGAAAAGGTTAAAATACGGACCAAACACTAAAAAATATATGGGGAATAGACAGCTAGTCAGCATTGCGGCTTACATCATCAAAGACCAAATATATGCAACAGGTGGCTGGGACCTAATTTTTAGCAAGTTGCACTTTTGGAGTCTGTGATTGTTGGCTTCTGTGGAACCTGGGACTGTTCACACACTCAAAATCAGGCACATGCTGCAGCAGATTGCTGAACTGGCCTGACTTACAGCGGCAAAGATAGGCACACGTAGAAGTAGTTCTAAGATTAGAAGCATTATGGAGCAGAGGGTGTAAAAAAGCAGAGTGAGTGAACCTCTTTGGTTTCAGTATTGGAGAAGAGGGGAAGGAGACAAGACAGGCTATATCTCGGTGCAATAACAGGGTTAGTAAAGAGATTATAAAAAGAAACATGGAAAAGCTAAAATATGGAGTTAAAGAAGTGGAACTAAACCATAATATCAGTTCTGGTCGTTCTATGAGACCTGTACAGTTCCTGCAGAAAGCTGTTAGAGCTGCGCTCTGTTGGTGTCTTCTGTGCTTGAAAAAGGGATACATTTATGACATATATGCAGCATTCAAGTTTTGTGAATTTTCCGCATAAGGATGAGATAATTTCCCTGATGATATCCAGGACTTTATTCAAAACGCACCTTTCTGAGACAAACAAAAATATTTTTTCTTTACTAGGAGGCTAAAGCTCTAAAATGCTACAAACAGTTTAGCAATACCTTGATCCTTGTCAGTTGCCGAGGGCACCTTCAGCCTGTCCTTGAACATCTTCCATGTCCTTCAGTCCCCTGTACATCCTAGTGGCTCTCCACTGGACTCGCTCTGATTTGTTGACCTCTCTCTTGTGTGGGGATGGCCAACACTGGACACAGCACACCAGATGTGGCCTCACCAGCGCTAGCTACAGGGAAAGAGTTGTTTCCCCCAGTCCTCGGCCTCCTGGCTGCATTCTTGCTAGTGCAGCCCCGTCTGTGGTTGGCCTTCCTTACCGCAACTACTGGTTTAGGTTCAGCTCGCTCCCCACCAGGACCCCCAGCCTCTTCTAAAAGCAAAGCTAATACCTCACCACTCAGTGCTCAGCCTGTACTATTGCCAGGAATAATGTCTTCCCAGGGCCAGGGCTTTGCAGTTTTTTAATGCCAGGCTGAATGAGGGTCCTGTCAACCCACTCCTCCATCTTTTCAGGGTCCAGCTGGATGCCAGCTCTACCCTCATTGCATCAGCTTTTCCTACAATTTGTTGAAAATAAACTAATCTAGTACTAGTGATGGATTCTTTCTCAAATGCCTACTACATTTACACGACACGTTGTTTTCACTCTCCAAACTATTATTCATTGTGATTTTGTGACATGTGGTCATCCCATATAGTACCCATAGTAAAAAACAAAATAAATAAAAAAGGTTGGGCTTTTGCCATAAAAGACCTCGTTCTTTAAACCTCATATTTTTAACACCCTCTTTTTGATCTGTGTATGATTCTAGATGTTTTGCTACTAATCCACGACTGTTCAGCACAGTTAAACTGACTAAAGCTTCCCTCCAAGGCACACCCCAAAGACAAGATGAGATCAGTAAACCCAGTTTTAATCTCTTTGATTACAATGGTCATTGGGTAATATTTTTAAAGCCTGCAAGTCCCGTTTTCAGAAAGGAGACCACCGCTCTGTGTCAAAACATCCTCTGCTCCCAGTGCATCGAGGGGTCCTCAATGCTAGTGCCATTTTTCACACTGGAGTCTGGGAGCTGTTGAAGAGCTGGCTGTAACTAGAACACCAGTGCTCTCTCTCCAAATGTCATGCAGTTTTGCAAGTTTCTGTGGTTCAAGACTGCCTCCTTCCTTGCCTTGAAATGATAATTTTTGATACTTACTCTGATATAAAAGTAGCAAACCTAAGCACAAAATAAATGCTTTGTATTTGAGGCTGCAGCCACCTTGTTGTTTCTCCGTCAGGAACTGCAATGTAAGGTATTTGTTGTGATGGCTTTTAACATATGGAAGATCAAGATCAGATTCCTAAAATATTCTGAAAACCAGTTATAGCTTTAACAGTGACTGCAGTTAAATATAAAACCTAAGTAATTTGTTCTATTAAAAAGTCAGAGTCTTATTTTTATCAAGTGATGTTATGAGGGCATGTTCTAAATCAGCCAAAAGTTCTTGTAGCTATAAGAGTTTCATTTGTGTAATTTTTAACAGCCCAGTTAAGTTGGTGTGGCTTCTTTACGTGTTTTCTTAGTGCAGAATTCTGCTTCTGACACTGGCCAGATCAGGTAGACTCTAGAAGATGAAACATTTGAAGAAGACACAAGCAAGGAAAATGCAAGAGCTAAATGATAACATTGAGTTTATTTTTCCTCTGCAAAGATGAGTCTCGTTTGGAAGGGTCAGGTGCATTCATATAACACACCTCCTCTTGACATCCCTCTCCACACTATCACGCACTTCTCCGTATGCAGGGGCCAGTTTAAGATTACGCAGCTAATGATGATATGCAACTATTCCAACCATCCTTTAACCAGAATGCGTTTTCTATGCAGGATTAAAGAATAGTTTGTCTGATGCACCCTAGACAGGCGGTATGGAGCAGGGTCAAGGCAAGCATGTATCAGAGCTCTGAAATTTCCTTTTTGATCAAGCAAGGAGTGCGCATATGTTCACAGCTGGAATGTGTGCTCAGCTTACTTCAGCGGAGTTTCAGCACTGACCTTTTGCTGCATTCCTCCTGCAGCAGTAAAATGGTTCTGCTTAAGTAAACTGACATATACCACGTGCAAACCCAGCTGTCTTCTCCAGCCCACCATTTCTCCTACTGTTACAAAAAGCCTGAAGGCATTGGGAATGCTGTAATTTAATGTTTAACAGCCTATCATGAAAATAATGTTGTGAAAAATGATTGTGCTCATGGCACAATAAAATCCACCTTGAGAAAACTGTTTAAGAACTGGCCACAGGACTGCATGTTAATGGGTCCTGGATTGCTGTACTTTATTACTATCCGGTTGACACAAACACAAGAGGTTAAAGCCTCCTACACCATCGGCTGCTGAATCCTGTTGCCGTCTCCGGCTTAGACCATCCTTACCCCTCTTTGGTTGCTTTGTGTTTGCCACCTTTGTTCTTGTTCTGCTTTGCTTTTCTAAGCGTCTGGCAGGTCTGGCTCGTGTATTACTCCACTGTAAAAACTCAGGTGGTTTATGCAGCAAGCAGGTGATCTGGCAGGCTCTTAGTACCGGGCAGAATCCTTCTTTACAGAGCTACTTATGATAGCCGCGTGTGAGCAGACCACAGGGAAACACACAGGCCGTGCCCCTGTACTGTGGTACTGCACTGCACGCAGACCGAGACTCTCCAAGATGGCTTGTGATTCCAAGTTACCCCTATTTATGATTAAACTTCAGACATGTGGGCTTGGCATTCAGAAAGCACTGAATATCTCCCATCTGAGAGCCAACGGGCTTAAGCTGCCTTAGTTTCGATACTCAAGACATTGCTTGGTGTTTGGATAGACAGAAGAGATCTTTCCTTTATGTGTGTGGCCTGAGCTTCCCAAAAGTCACAACTTTGGGAAGTTGTCTCTGCTGTGAAATGCATGTTTCCCCATAAAAGAAGCAGAAAATACACAAATGACATGGGTATAGCATGTATCGTATACAGCCTGCACTGCCACATTCTTGATGCCTTTTTGAGAGGGCAAAGCTGAAAACCCTGGTGAATGGGAAGGGCAGTCAGGAAACATCCAAAGGCTCTTTTTTTTTTTTTAATTCTCTCATAGGAATTAGGGTGCTGCCTCCACTGCCCTGCTCAAATGAATACCTCAGCCTTGATCGAGTTTTCTTTCCGCTGCCATGACATCAGCTGAAAGATTATCACCTACTGCTGCTCGTTGCTGCTGCCTTTCACTCAAAGGGAGGTGCGCCAGTTTATACATGGCAACCAAGGAGCTCTTCTCATCCACCTCATTTTGCCTACGGAGGCTCAGGGAGGCATTTTGGGGAGTGTTTCACTCGGTGGGGGTGTCAACCTTCAGCAGAGAGGAAGGCAGCCAGGGTGACCAGCTGCAGGCAGTTACCCTCCCCGCGGGCAGAGCTGCAGCCAGAGAATAAGGAGGGTTCAGAGCTCCCCCAGTTTTCCAGCTCCCGATGTGTGCGGTCCCACGCACGTGCTCAGCCCTGTGTAGCACTTTGCATGCCGCGGGCTGAATCCAGAGCCCCCTTCGCCTCCCGGGCAGCAGCAGAGGAGCATTAGTCAGCTGGGAATGACAGCAGCCAGCAGACTATGTAGGAACCATCTACTGTAGTCATAAGGGAATACTAAAGGGGTTCGCAAGGGCCACCAGATTCAGGCCCTTCTTTCAGGTCTGGATTCGTAGCCCCAAACCCTTTTTTGAGGTTAGGCACCAACAAGGAAGGGAGGTCAGCCTGCTCTTTGCTGCCATGGCAGGGATGCCCTACGGTTGTATATATTTGCCACTGCATAAGACTGTATCAATCTCTTTGAAGCAGGGAACTCGGTTTACAGGCCCACTTTGTCCTGAAGATGTTCAAATCCAGCTCTCCCCTGAGAATGGCTTGACCATCAAAGGAAAAGAGTGTGTTAAGAAGCCAGGCTTGGCTGGAATAAGGGATGAATGAGAAGAAACTGTCACTCTTAGAGCAGGTCCCAGAAGCTAGGGAACGTATGGATGGGGCATGCATCCTCACTGCATGATAGGTGTGTTGCCAGTCTATCTGAAAGCCTTGTGTGGAGCTTAGTCCATACACCCAAAAAGACACCCAACCTGGTTTGGAAGCACTAATAAATGCTGAGGCTATTGTGGATAGAAATAGAGTTAGGAACAACAGCCTTGACCGTTAACTCAGCCACGAAAATAACTTTCTGTTTTCATTAAAACCTTATTAAAGTGGTGCTTAAATCTGAGCATAACTTTAAGTCTGGGTACACTTTACATGTCTGCAGTTAGACGAATACTTGTTTTCTGAATTAGGGCCCTACACACTTCTGCAGAGCTGTAGTCATAATTAAATTGTTTCTCCACCTTGACTTCGGATTTTGTATATACAGTGGGTCTGATTTATTTTAGCTGTGAGACAGACGAGCTCTAAGTTCTCCAACAGCACAAAAAGAAGTCTGAGCTTTTGGGACTCAGAGAATTCCAGAGCACTGGGGGTTGCCAAATCCAGGCTGAATCCAGACGGGGCTGATGCAGCTCCATAGACCCAGTTCCCCCCAGTAGCAAGGCTGGGCATGCATTTCTAGTAGCCATACATGCACATAATACGTACATACATATCTATGGTTCTACAGACCAACACAGTCAGATAACACTCAACCAAACACAAACAGCACCAATGGCCTCATCCTGTTACATTCTCCAACTGATGAGGATGAAAGCCCTTTAGTGGTAAATGTATGTGTATGTATGCATGTATGTGTACATATACATCCATACATACATTCACACATATATTTGTACACACACACCATCCCTCCAGCAGCTGATGTGCTTTTAGACAGTCTATCCAGTAATTTCCCCTGATCTTTGGTCTCCCCTGCTGCTGTCACTTGGATGTACGAACCCCTGCGTCCTGCAAACCTTGTTGCTGGTACTCAGACTTCCTTGCATACCTACACAGACACACACACGCCCTACAGATCCCCCCAGTAACTGGACGGAGCTGTTGAGTCTCCCCAGTATCTGGCCCCTGGATCCCTATCCTCCCCGTCACCGCAGACATACACAAACAGGTCTCTCCACTAGCCTTCCCAGCAGCTGACCCCCAGACGCCCAAGTCCCTCCAGTAGCCAACTTTCAGACCCTCTGGTTGTTTACGGCCACTCCAATACCTGGCTGCCAAGACTCTTATCCTATTTGTAGGTAGTGCAGCGTGATATTCACTAGCAAGGACACACGCTGACACCCACACCCACACAGCAACAGGCACGCTTTCCCTTCTCTCCAGTTGCTGGCTTCTCAGTCTCATGGCCCTTTTTGACTTGTGGGCCCCTCACCACTGACTGGCACTCAGACCTCCATATACACACGTGCACACAGAACAGAGAGCCCCTCACCTGGGAAAATAGTCAGGAACAAGAGTTTAATAAGACAGAAGAACCTGTGGTGACCAGGTGCAGGGCATGGCCAGACAAGTGCACTGACCACCAACCTGTTTACAGGCAGCTGTCCCCTTTTGAGCCCCTTATTGCTCTGTTTTCCCACACTTGTTCCTCCCCAGTCCACCTTGATCCCTCCCCACCTCTGGTCCTTTCCCTAAATATCCCATAATATGTCTGGTGCAATCCCAAGATGCTTTTTTCTCCGGCGTTCCCTACTGAGTCCCACACCCTCGTAGGCAGTAACCCCCCTCAGTCTGTAAAGTGCCATGAAGAGAGCCTCTCCAGGTGACTCACCTGTGTGTGTGGTGTACAAAGACAAAGAATCAACATGACTGAAGGACCCTTCCTTTAAACTCTTTATATATGAATAATGAGCTCTGCACATCCCAAAGATTTTTTATAAATTAACACGGTCCCTTTAATTGCAATATAGGTGTAAGATCATGCTATCATAGAAATGTTGGTTGGGAGGGACCTCTGGAAGTCATCTAGTCTAACCTCCCACTTGAAGAAGGACTCTTGCCAGCTCTAGAAAAGATCAAGCCATGGCTGACCTTCATGCTGTATTTCCAGCCATAGAGAGTTATCCATCTAACTTAACATATGATGATTACTATAGGGCTAAGAATAATTCTCTGACTAGGGTGATCTTTTGAACACGCTGCTTGGTATCTGTTTCAATTTATTGCAAAGACCTTTTGCAATGTATTTCTCTCTTTCATTCTGTCTTTCTGTCTTTATTTGTTTTTTTATCTGCAAGTTAAATGTTCAGAGCTTTTCCTTCTTCTGCAAGAGACCAGATCTTGTGAAAACAAAAGCACCTGAATAGTGTTACCAATGTGAATAAAATGTGTGACGTTCTATTAATTTGTTTCGTTTTTCATGAGATTTACACTACCTACGCTGATACACTGCTAAGAAGGGGGCTTTGGGAAACGTATGTTTGAATGGTGAAGAGCTGCATATATTATTACTGGAAAACCAGCTGCCCACTGGTGGTTTAAGTATATTATGACACTTACCCAGCACTCTTGTACTGTATATCTCCATTTCGCAAGGGTGAGTTTCATAACCCACGGTTTTCAAATTAAGTAGCTGAAAGGGAATATCTTGGCTAAAGATGCCATGAGGCATTGGTGGCACCGAGGAAGCCAGTCTTGTTCTTCTGACTCCCAATCTGGATTTTGAGCCTTTAGATCTGGCTGTTAGATGATCTTTTGTTTAGAAGAGCTGCAAACATTTGAGGTCTTGCATATTTTGCACACATTCATCTTCTTATTTAACCATTACAGACTGCTAGAGATATGCTGGGAAGTGAAATCTTGAGCCCACTTGCAGCCAACAGCAAAACTCCCACAAAGTTCAGCAGGGCCAGTATTTAACATTATTTTGTCATAAAAAGCCCTGAATTTGGCTTAGGCATGCAATTGAGTGGAGGAGACTGACTGCAAAGTCAGCCTATATAATGGCATCCAGCAAAGATTCATCATATGGAAGTTTTATGCTTTAGCTTTTCAAATTCTGTAGTTTCAGCGTAAACAGCCTTGATGGTGCACTTTACAGAGCAAAGAAATTTAAACAGATGGGCACAGATTTTCTAGGAAACGTCCAGAGAGATTCATCTCTAGCTTCACCACTCACATCACATTAAGTAAAAGTTACTTGAAAGTATTGTCTTAGTGTTGGTTTGAGTCATCCTCTTGAACATAGTATTTTATTTTTATCTGCATTATTCTTTTGATCAGCAGAGAATTTTCTCGTCTTCACTATGTTTTTCTTTTGTTTTTTGAGGGGGGAAAGCCTGCTAAATTCCCCTAGGAAGTATTTTATGTATGTGAGAATTAAAATAGGCTAATGAACCGAACCCTAGTTAATCTGATATCTTAGAGATAACAGTCCTGGCAGAAGAGCTGAGCCATTCTAGTTCAAATCCTGCTGTTTTCAGGGGGGGAGAGCACGGCTGCTTACGTACGTTGGTCTGACTTGAAGATCCCTGTAATGGTCTTTTTTTCTGGTATGGGTCTGCAATTATAAGTAATTAACTTCAATTGACCTGTGGGTGCTGGTATTTTCTCCTGAGGTCTTATCAGAGTTTGGACATGCTACTTACCCCACCGCAGACCACGATGGTCTGAACACTGATGGTTGCTGGTGCTTTTGGCTGCAGAGGCACAAAAGGCAAAGGTTGTGACAAAAGTCTGGCCAGACGGCAATCCATTTAATAATAAAGGGATCAAAACTCCTAGGAGTTGATCTGGAGATCTCCAGTGCTCTCGAGTCACTGACTTTTCATTTTCATTAATTCCAGTAGCCTGTGAGTTAGGACTTGCGTGTCCTGGAATATGTAACAGAGGCTGGTCTCACAGAACTTTGTGTCCTGCAAATAGTGAATTAGATTGCTTAAAGCAAGCAACCAACAAACACAAAAGCAACAGGCAAGCTTCCTTCCTGCTGAGGGGTGCCTATGGTGGGGTTAACGTGAACCTAAGGCAGGAGAGAAAGCTACGGGAACGAGGAGTGGCCTCTGTGCTTCACAGGGAGGAAGGTTGCTCCCATCTCTGCGTGACAGAATATCCCATCCGCTGTCCAGGTGATTTTTAATGCCTGGGTGATTTTAAATGATTTTAACTTTTCTATAGCCTGATAATGTTCCCAGTAAGTAAAGTTTTCCTGATCAAATGCATTTAATCTCTCTGCAATTTATCCTACCATTATCTGGCTCACAGTATGTAGCTACAGCGCTAACGACAACAAGCCCTTAAAGCCTGTCTTTTGTGTGACTGCCAACCAAATGTCGTTCAATCACTTGAGCCCTTCAGTGTCTGTATCAACTTGGTAGAATAAATTGTTTGATGCAATGACAGGAGTTTTAAAAGGACTAGATAATTTGAAACATAAGGAGTTTGACTTTGCTGCGTGCAGGTACTACAGGGTGAGGCAGCTAATTCCCATTAAGGCTACGGTAATCAGAACATAAAGCTTTGCCTTCTGTACTGCTGTGGTCACTCGTGTGCTGGGTGTCATGCTGAACATCCAGAGGTTTTACTCTACTCGCGTTGAGCGCTACATCTCTCACTTAGCTTTGCCTGCACATCGTCATCTCTGTTGGGACTCAAAATAAATGCCGGCTACTGAGTGATTCAGAAATACAAGTAGGAAGTGTGTTATGGGGAAACTTTGCCTTCCTTGAGGAGTCCAGAGTGCATCGATGATTAAAGGCAGAACTGAAGAAGCAATGGCCCAATCTGCACAGCAAGTTCCGTCTACTGAAACAGCAGAAACTGTCACTAGTAAAATCATCTGCACCAAGGAAAACACAATATCTCTCACGGTTAGGAAGCACTTCCCTGAATTATTTTGAAGGTTTAGAAATCAAGTGAACCTCAGAAAGATGCAGCAATTGCCAACGACATATTTTTATCTGCAGTTAGTATTTCTTAACAGGAAGGATCTCTAAAGAGAGCTGAGCAGGACTGGCTATCGACGCAAGAGTGGTGTGTACCATTTCACATGTAGTAACATCAGCTTGCAAGACTTGCCCATAATTTATGGGGTGCTTGAAAGAAAGAACCACTTCCATGGGCAGAGAGAATTGCCTGAAATGGCTAAAAACATATCCAAGATAACAACTGGTGGTCAGGCAGCGGTTTCCAAACAGCTACTCAACAGAAGTGCTCACATCCTCTTGTGTAGCTGGTCAAGCTTGAGGCCAAGCTCCTGTCACTGACCCACTGCAATTTCCACCTTTTATTGATGAGCGAGGAAAGATTCATTTCTCAAAAAAGAAGTCTTGGCTGGCTTGCGCTGGTAGGATTTCCGCTGCGGAAATAGGCATGCAGAGGACTGATAACGTGGATGCTGCACACACGAGGAGTGGCGGAAGGAAGCAGGCCCCTGTTTGTGGAGCGATGCTATTTCTGCCGGGATTTAAAAGTGTTCTTTGGAACAAAGTTGAAACAGTCACTATAAATGACTTGCATGAGTGAGTACAGAGCATTTTGGAGGATTATAATTTATGCCGGGCAGGAGCTGTTATGGTTCAGTTTAAGGCACTTAAAATTAGACTTTTGGGAGACAACCAAACCAGCTTCAGCTCTGGTAACTTCCCAGTTCAAGACACTCCTAAATTTATATCTACAGGGTCCATTCCTGTGTGGGGACAAGGGCCTTGAACCCCTGTTGAAACCACTAGGTCTCAAAGATGCTCTGATGATGTTTGGCACCATTACGAATGAACCAAAGCCCATTAGGGAAGAGCTGACAATGTCATGTAGCATATGACTCTTTACACCCCCTATCCAAACCTGAATTAATTCAACAAGAGGCTTTCTTCCCCCAAAGTTTTGCCTTCACAGAAAGGGCATCTTGAAGGAATGGAGAGTTTTTCTCCATAGTATACTCCTTTGCACAGATTTAAAACCCATCAACATAACAAGCCAACTGGGAACAAACCACGTTTGTCTGGACCCAGATGGTCATGCGTGTGCTTCCCAAAGATGGAAAAGAAGGAGGGAGAAATCAATCCGTTCCATCTGAGCAATCAGAAATGAAGCCCTGTCTTGCCATCTCCCAGGCAGCTTAAGAGTACTTTATAATGCAAAGGCATAGCTGTATCCTCTTGTCATTTTGTAAATTACAGAGTGGATATCTCTCCATTCTCAGAGAAATTTTTGTACATTATAAGACTGATTTCCAAGTTTTTTGGAAATACTGCTTCTCTAATTCTTACGTATTTTTCTTTGCTCAGTTTTATCCCTGTTAGTTAAGTTAAAATCCTTCTTGGAACATGCAGTTCAAACCCGCCTCCTCTTTAATCTTTGCACCCTTTAAATATTTACAGATGGTTTTCATATTCCCCTTCAGTTGTCATTTAGCCAGTGTTACTCTGTATCTCTTCAAACTTAGCACCCTTGGAAGGGCACACAAGGCCAAATTCTGCTCTCAGTTACATCTGTGTAATTTTGGAGTAAGACAGTGATCTTTAGGAGACTTTGAATTTACATCAGCAAAACGCAGAGCAAAAGGTGGCTCCTAAATAAAAGTGACTGCTAAACAAAAACTAGGAAGACAATCAAAACTAACGTCTCATCCTCCGGGCCCTGGACTGCACAAGGTTGGTGGCTTTTCTATGACGGTATCTTTTGCTGTATGCCTAGCGACTGGAGCGAAGATTTAGGAGACGTTGTGAACTGCAGCGGCCATCTGAAACATGCCAGTATGTCTTCTCTTCTGAGAAGTGCAGATATAGCACATCATCACGTGCTAGTCCATGCTGATTTCTTTTATGAAATATTTGATACTAGATACTTCATATTTATACGTCTGTGCTACAAACATGACACAAGAACCTTGTTTTGTTCAGTGAATTTTTCTTCCCTGTGGGTATTGATAAATATCCCCACTAGAGAAAATTTCTCCGCCTTTTCTCAGCCCCGCATAGGACTGGTTGAAAGCACCATTCCATGGCAGTTCTGAAAGGAGAGAGACTGGTCGGTGAGACAAGAACTCTGCATCGGGCACTTAAGTCCATAGTGCATTTTCCAATGAACGAAAATACTTCATGCGTGAAGAAAGCGCCCAGAGGAAGCTTTGCTAACCAACGCTATCTCATCTTCCCCGAGCTGCACTTGCCACCCCACTCTTTATACTATCTTCTACCACCTCTGCAGTCTTTTTTTTTGTGGCCTGCTTGGTCCGTTCTGCTATATTCTACTAGCCATATAGTGAATGTTTCATGGTCTGCAAAATCAGCTTAGTTACTTCCCAGCCATACCCCTTGGCCTTGTCTAAATTGCATTGCCGTTCCAGCTGACTTACTTGTACGGACACTCTTCCTTATGCCACAGCCACATTAGAGGTTGTTAATTTAGTCAGTGTTTTCTGCTTGAAAAGCATTATTAAATTTAGCAAAAAAGACCTGCCAGTCAAAGAAGTTTCTCTGGGCTGTTTTACAGTGCACTCTTCCACTCGATTTATTTTCCTTATGCTTTGGGCCCTAAATACCCTTAATTAGGTAGTATTAGAGGGTGCCCTCCATTTCTCGTCCACTCAGCCCAGCTATTTCAGGTGTGATGCCTGAACTGCTGTCACCTCTGCAGGTCATCCACTTTCCCAGCCTTCCCATGGGCCTAACAACAGACACCTCCTCCCAGGAGACCAGTAGAGGCTCCCTCCTCCTCCACAGACAGCGGCCACCTTCCTTCCGCTTATTCAATGGGACACAGGCAAGGGACTAAACACCTTTTTCCTTACCCAGGGTACAGCGATATATCTGTCTGAGCCAATGGGTGGGTCACTCCTGCTGTATTCTAATCCTGATGTACACAGCATCCTCTACAATGATGCTGTCGGTAGGTCCTCGAAGCAACGGACTTTGGACGTGACACTTTGCCCATAGAAGTTGTACCAGGGCATCTTATATAAGAAGGCAGAGCTTGCAAGACTTCACATCTTACATTGACTAGTTTCAACGGCTTTTCTCTTTTGGAGCCTTTACTATAAAGGGTGAAGACTGTTTTTCTCCCTTTGCAAGTTATTCTGGCAGATGTGGGAATGGAAATAAAGAACCACGAACCACATTTATTTTCCCATATTCTGTCATGATCTCCAAAAAATAATCTTAGAAAGAACTTTGCAGGCTTCTTGTGGCTTCCTCTATAGCCTAAAATCACCAGGACAGCCTGGATCATGTGCAAGAAAGAAGTTAGCACATTCCAAATGGGAATTAAGATGCAATTTATATGCCTACTTGAGATGCTGTGAGCACTACCCATGCTTAGCCGGTACCCACCTATGGAAGTGCTTGGTATTGCAGCATGGGAAGGAAAACTTTTCCAGGAACTTAAATGCTCTGCTTCCGAGTATTTATAAATTCATCTGCATTTCGTGACTACCAAGCACATTGGCAATTGGCTATGTCCAAGATCATTCAGGTTATCAGTTAGGTTGTCTTCAGTCTACATGCTCACTGTGACTCAGTCTGGTAGATGTGCCAGCTGTGTGTCGTGCATCCAGGAAAACACTGCCATCATACGAAGCTCCCCACTTAATATAAAAGCCCACCCATTGGAGCACTTGCTCAGCGTGTTCAACACCACAGTTCAATTTGCTTTATTATCATCTGAGGGGACTTGAAGCCACATTTGCTACCAAGCTACAGACTTTGCCGATGGAGGGGTATTACCCCGGTCTGCCTGTGGCAGCTGCTTTTCCAGCAAGCACAAGGTGGAGCACAGCTTACGACAGACGAATGGGTCCCATCTGCTGACCACGCTACCTGTAACCGCTGGACTTCTTTGCCTTCTGGGTTTAGTCCAGCTTTCCAAAGTAACTTTGCTAACGAACAGCTTAAGCTCTTCTAAGGACTCCTTCATGCACGGAATACCTCCCTATTGCTGCAGGCAGTCTCTTTCCCTCAAGCGTAACAAGTTTTACCAGGGTACTCAGTTCATCACTATCTTGCTTCTGATGACTGTTGTGGCTGGTCTGCGCGTGCTGATCCTTGTGATGTGTGCTTTCTTTCTTCCACTTGCTTCTGTGCTTTGGGGTTAGATTAAAACTTAGTGTTTAAACACTATTATAGCATAAAGTCAAGCCCTTGAACTTACACAACCAGAAATGAGGTTGTTTGTATTTGTGCATAATAATATATTCTTGCAATTCCGCGGTCCCATGGGAAAACAATTCTGTGGTTGCTACTGACTTCTACCACATCCAGTATACAGTATGAAGTAATACAGTTATTTTTATGCAGCACTGATGGCCTGTCCTGATACCTCAGTGAGGCAAAGATACAAGAAGAGGGTAGGCATCTCTTTACACTTCTGACCTGGTGTGAATACCAGGGAAGAGCACGTATTTTTGGATACAGTACAGGCAAGAAATAAGAGTAAATGTGGCATGCAAGACTGATGCTCAAAATACTACACAAGCATAAATTAAACTTTCCTCTAACGAGGAGAAAACAAGGTACTGATCAAACGAACTGATCAACTCTTAAGCTCACAGCAATAACAGAACTGGGTTAGAACTCATAATCTTAGTCATAATTTCCTCCTTTAAATTGTATCCCCTCTCCCTAATCACCTCCTGTGACTTCACTCATCTCTCATACAATGGGAAAAGTTATAAAATAACATCTTTCAGCTGCGCTTCATTAACTTAGATTCTGCTATCCAGGGTGAACTATTGCAGAGGGAAAGACTTGAAATGCGATTATTACCTCTCCAGGCAGAGACGTCTACTAACAGTGAAATTTCTGGAATTACAACAGGGTAAAAGCAGCCTGGCCAGGACGAGGTCTGTAAATCTGTTTCTCAACTGTCTGTATTCTCCTCCTCCTTCTGTTTGTTACCAGTCACCATGTAAGCAAATGGACACAGATGATGTATCTGAAGACAACAGGCCGAAGGTCAGTTAACTATGTCCTTGACAAGATGAGACTCTCTACATTTTTTTTTTTCTTGTAATAACTTCAGTTCAGATTCTGTAGAGGGCACCTGCGGTTTGTACTGGTCACAAGCAGGTTAAAAAGAAAGCTAAACAGTGACTTTCACTCCTCATTTCTCCTGGTGGCAATAACAATTTATTCAATGCAAGCCACACATACAATTTTACGCAACATTTTCAAGGCATTAAATACTGTCATCCTTCCAAGGAACGCTGCACTGTATATACAAATAGAAAACCTCATGCCTATTGAGTCATTTTCCTCTTAATCTCAAATAGCTTCTCATGACCCAAACACGATTTCTCACGTGGCTTTACTCCATAAATTGCAGTCTGTAGGCTACCGTTCTGTACGGCTGCCAGGTACAGATCAAACAGAAAGTACAGTTGAGGTCATCCCACCTCTATATTCTGTTTTTCTACAAAGACAGCTAAAAATCCGCTGGTAGCACTACCTCCTCGGGAACAGATATGAAAAATGGGAATAACAGATGTTGTATCAAGTGTCCTTTAGACAACGGTTCAGTTTGGCAGGCCAATTCGGATTTTACAAGGGGCAGGCTTCAGTACGATTTTAAGCAGAACTAATAGTTTTCCCGTACCATTCCTACCACTTTGATTTTCCAAAACCTCACCACTAGAGCTTGCTTGTTCTTTTTAGTATCGAAGACCAATTCATTATTATGCTGAAAAATACATACGTAACCCACTGAGGACTGAAAACACACAGATTCAAAAAATTAATTTTAATTTTTCTCACAAATTACTGGCAGTTTTACACTGGTGGTACTAAATTAAATGGTGTCTTTGGGTTTTGGCAAAATAACAGGAGAATTCAGGCATTATTTTTATTAATAGAGTCTAAAAGTGTAAGCTAGATGATTTGCTCAAGATTTTTTGCTGTTTTACAGGCTACTTCTTGATAGATGTCCTCACTGAAGAAAAAAAATTAAATAAATAGAAATACCAAGTATGTAACACAGAACTCTTTTATAATACAGATAAGTCTTAAGACTTATAAAAATGAATACTTCTGCTACCGCGCCTTTCACAAACAGAATAGTGGTTAGAGCATTTGCTTTTCTGGGACCAGTTTTGATTTCAGCTTAAGGCCAGCAATGTAAAATGAGCTCTAAGAAGATTAATCCAGCTCCTTCTAGATGAATTTACATCCTTCTTTTCTAGAACACCAAATTAGGTCACATTACTTGCATGGTTCAGCAATAGATGTTTGCTGGGTCACTTACATAGCTTCTCTACAGCATGCAGGACTCGATAAAAATACTAGGCTAAGAGTTCGTTAATTACGTAGTAACTTTATAAACATCTTGAACTGCTTAATATTCCTTTGATTCTCTGTGAGAATTTTAAATTATGCCGTTTCCCCTGAACAGAGATTTGCAATCTTCACATTTATCAAACTAAATGATAATATTTAAAAAAACCCCAAACTAACACACTGAAAATAGAAAATAATTTGATTTTGAGTTGGCTTCCAGGACCTCCAGTTTTCAAGTGCGGAATTTCAGCAATACATAGAAAGAGACTGCAGATTCTGAGCCAGTTCTGCCAGGATCCCCGAGCTTCCTACAGAACAGAACCGTGGACTTCAGAAAGCTACCTGGGACCTTCACCACCCCAGCTGCTTCGCTGTAAGCCTGACTCTTCCGGCAGCCCTGAGAATCCCAGTTTCAGACAGGACTTTCCCTGTGGCCAGTCTCAGCACTGAAGGATCGATCCCAGCCTCCTGCCGGGTCCACAGCTGAGCTTAAAAGGCTTGACTGTCCAACATGGGGGAAAGGTAGTTCCCGACCTCCCCGCTACCCAGCATCATGGGGAGGCAGGGGCTTTTTTTTTTTTGGACTGGATTCGTTTGTCCCAAGAAATTTCAGAGCTGCATCTTGAGCTGTCTCCCCAGCATTTCTGATTAGATTGCTTAGTCATAAAACATTAATAATTAATAGGCAGCAAAATATACCTGTACCACAAAGTAATGAGAACACCATTGTGTTGTTATTAAGTTGTTCACGTGACAGACTTGTCCATGTGAAATCTTGAAATAAAGCAAAAAGTTAACATACTAGATCAAAAAATAAGAAAGGAAAAATAATTTAAAAAAAATTAACAATTCTGTGATTTACAAAGTGCAGCAGGCTAAATGCTTGTTTCATTCATTTTGTAATAGTAAAATGGTAAAATGAGGCAGTGATACATTCTATTTTGTGGTCACTGTGACCCTGGAAAGACAACTGTGACAAATTACGTCAAAGTTATTCTAAGGAGACACCTGACATTGTTCATAGTTTTTTAAATGTCACTGAGTAAATTCAGAAAATGTTTTTAAAACCCAACAACCTGAAGTCCACCCAGAAGATCCTATTCCTACCATAAGCTCTTATTCCTACTACTTAATTATGGGAATGACTTATATTTCTGTAAATCACATACAATAAGTTACATTGAACATCTTTCAGATAAAGGTGAGGAATTCAACATTAATACTCTGCTGAAACAGAAAGCAAGAGGCAAAAATCAACTGCTAATACCCATCTACAGACAGCTTTTATCTTCTATTATGATGACATGATTCTTGAAGTTGCAACAAATACCATTTCAGGGTCATCATCCCTCAGAAAAGAGACATTCCAATCCAGAATCTCTGTAACCTCATTCTTTGTCAACAGCATGCATCTTACGGATGCAAAAAATTCAGTGCTTAGAGGTCAAAGTCAATGTAGAGGACACTCTGAAGATTTGTGGAAGCATATTACTCAGTTGGTAAAACATTTCCTCAGAAATTGTCTGGAAAAAAGAAATTAAAAAGATACACCAGTAAGCTTTGGCTTTTTGCTGTAGTTTGGAAGAATTAAGTCTCTCTCAATTTTGTTTCTTGACATTTAAGAAAATTGCTGTTTTTCAGAAGAACACAGAGACCATTTTCAAACTATATGTTATAATTCTACTTAGTTTAATCAAAAGAAAAAGATTTACCTAAAAATACTGTTTGGCTATTTGTGTGACATATCTGTTTCCAGTAGATTTCTCATTCCAGTAATTGATTACTTCTGCCTAGCACAAGCAGGATGGTGCTGTTTGTTATCTACAGGACTCCTGCTCTCCAAATTCCAGAATCAGATTCAACTTCAGTACTTGGTTTATTCTTGGCTTCCTCCTTGCTCAACCCTTTACTATTTTGTCAAGAAATACATGTTATTTCTTTCCTAACATAACTCTGATTTGTATATTACTTCCAGTACCACTTTTTAGAACAAATAAAACTTAGTGCTGGCCACCTTTGGAAAACTTTCTGTTTCTCAAGATCAGCTAGAACACCAAATTAAGTAGTTTCAGAATCTTAATTTCAATTAACTTCAAATAGCTAGAGTCATCAATGAGTCTGTGGAAGCATGACTGAACTCAATGCATTGCAACTTTCCAAGCTGTTAGACAATATAACTAATTCACATCTAAACTTATGTAATGCAAAGTTAGGCCTTCTCCTCAGAGTAAATAATAGCAGAAAAGTATCTTTTTCAAAGGTCAGATATTCACCATTTGTAAAGGTGAACTTCCCAGTTTGAAATTCTAGCATCCTCAGAAGGTACTACAGGATATCCAAAAATATAACCCCCTCTATTGCTGTTTTATAGGCAAGGGACCAAAACCACAGTGATGAATTTAAGCTTACTCGAAAAGAAATCAAAACTGCTAACATTTAACTTCTTGTTCCAACAGTCTCCTAGTCTGGCTATGAACTCGGTTTAACCTACCTGTGGTACCAAGAATTGTACAGTTCGAGAAATTCCTCCATCCCACGAGGCCATTTCCATCATGAAACCTAAAAAACAGCATTCATACTGTATGCAATACCTACGCAATCTTCCCTGTCAATTACACCATTATCAAGCAGTGAGTGAGTTTTCACATACAATTAGGATTTTAGCTGCCTTAACTAGGGATAGAATCATAGAATCATAGAATGTGTCGGGTTGGAAGGGGCCTTTAAAGGTCATCTAGTCCAACCCCCTTGCAGTAAGCCGGGACATCTTCAACAATGTCATTAATGTCATTAATCACATTTAAATCAGACTTGGCCAATCCCCTGACTGAAGTCTGCTTTAACTGGAAAATCTGATGAGTTCTAGAGAAAATCAATATACCATTGAGGAGCAGAATAACCAGTGCTACTGTATGGCACACTGCTAGCCAGCAGAAGCAAGAGATTTCTCCAAATATGACGGTTATGAGTTCTTTCAATGGCTTGCTTTCATTGAGAAATAGCTCTTTCCTTTAGCTCTCACATGATCCCATCCACATGAATAAGTACAAGCCTCTCACCAAAAGTACACTG
Organism: Larus michahellis; assembly: GCF_964199755.1. Classification (NCBI taxonomy): domain Eukaryota; kingdom Metazoa; phylum Chordata; class Aves; order Charadriiformes; family Laridae; genus Larus; species Larus michahellis. The sequence goes on along the minus strand of NC_133896.1, from coordinate 83,525,698 downwards.
ACAATCTGTCAGCAACAGAAAGTACCTGGACTTACTTGTATGGAAAAAGCTCAGCACTCATTTACTGCTCGTTACAATACAGCATTTTTATGCTAGCATTTCCTTACTGTAACAAATGAACTACAAGGTCCACAGGAAAACACTCGTGACAAATATACTCAGAAAAATACCCGTTTAATGAAAATGGCTATGTGGATGATATTTCATTGTGAATTACTAAATGTCACGATAGGAAGAGGTTCCTTGAGTAGGTTGTAGAAAGAACATTAACACTACTAACATTTTAAATACTTGAAAAGACCGGTTCAAGTATGTAAGTGCAGCACACAAGAACACAGTAAGTAATAACACCACTTGGAAAAACAGAAAACCAAGTTGAGTCATGACAACCTTCCAGCAAAGACATTAATTAGGGTATAAATTTGTCTTGGAAAAATGTGGGGAGTCCTCATTGTTTGAGGAAACCAAAATACAAGAGACACCAGAAATTACACTATAGAGAACGACCAGCTTTTGCTCTTCTTCAGAGATGGCTCAAAGCAGCAGTAAGGCAGTTGCTGCTATGTTTAAGTTGAAAAGATACTTTTGAAACATTTTTAGTCTCCATTCTAAGTGTCTGAGACTATTTCCTGGTAGGACAGTTACTAATTTGAAAGAGGAAAATCTAAGTGTATATCTTAACAAGCATTAAATTATTGAAACCACCTTTTTTTTTGTAAAATATACAGCCTGAGCTAAGGCTGGGTGTCACCAGATGCAACACAAACAGCTGAAGCATTCACTAACATACCTTTGACGCACTTGAACACAAGCTCCGCCCTCTTTAAGCACCACGGAATGGTCATTTCCTAAAAATTAATAAAAGAAAAGCCTCAATGCCCAATGGATCTAACCAGCCAGAGTAGCAGGGAAGTTATTAAAAATAATGCATTCTTGCCTTAGAACCACATTTTTCCATCAGGTATTCAGGTAGCATTACAGGCCACAAAGAGGGATTCAGTTTTCCAGACTATTCTAGGCAGGTGGTATATACCTTATAGGTGACCATAAAAGCACTGCCACTGCTTATTGGTAGGAGAGCCCAGCGTCAGAACAGTCTATACTTTTTTAAGCTGAGATCTTGAATAAAAATATTGTTGATGACCCTATTAACGTCACTGGAAATGGGTCCATTCAATTCCCCTGTGGACCTTCAGAAAAATGTGTAACATCCAATGGATAACGGTCAGATTCATGCTTCCGCTAGCCAAAGATAGGCTCCTGACCACATCTTAACAGCAGTAACCAATGATTCCTAGCTGTTCTCGATGATTCTAATTAAGGTTTATTGGCATACCCACTGCCTTCAGTAAAAATCTTTTCTCTAATACTGAAACTGGAAGAAGCCCTTCTCCCCTATAGATGCATATTAACAGACAGCAAATTCTTACCTAAATATCAAGATGGGATACGAAAATCACACTGGTTTAAGATATCTTAAGATATGGCTACAAGCACTGGTCTAAATAATTTAAGTAACAGTTTAAATGCTTCAGTACACCAAACATTCTTTGGCTGTACACTACAAAGTGAATATTCCTAGTCAAGGACAGAATGACTGTCACTGTAAACACTTCTCAGAAAGAAAATAATACCTATTTGTACTCTTCAAAATCAAAATGAGCCCTTCCTAGTCTGAGTACAGGAATATAGACGTGGAAACAAATTTATCATTCTATGTACCTTTTCAAATTTACACTTTATGTAATTTTATATTCAGTAAAGCCAGCCTTTATTTGGCAATGCCAAACACGGTGCAATCTGTCATTTCCAAAGAGCTTAATTTCAGGATGAAAAAAAGTTACTTGAGAACCAAGGTTATTTAAGAACGCAAACTGATAATACTGAAACAGTATATTGAACATAGCTGCATTAAACAACTGCTGAAAGCCAAAGTTCCTACTTAGGTGGGAGTGTCTCCTGCCATGCCCAAAGTATGTAATGTGTTAAAATCAGCATAAGCTAGAAATCAATTTTCAGAAAACTTTCCTTCATGATGTAAAACACTGCATAAATAGATGCTGCTTGTAGAGTCTACAACACAATAATCAGACAGAACAATGCTGGACAAGATTTTTTTTTTTTCCCATTTCTAAGCTTTCTGGAAGAAATATTTGGTCTTTGTTATAATTTATTTGCCTATGTGTGCTTTCTGTCACAAGTAACGTAGGCGTTTACTGTTAGCTTTGATCACTGTTACGGCTTAGGTAAAAGCCAAGTGTCTAAAAAGAAATGTCCTGTTGCTCTGAAGGCAACTCAGGAGTACCTTGCGTAATCAATAAAGGGAACTAAGCCTTAAAAGGACTGATCAAAACAGCAGGATATGACACCATTCCTTGGACTATTTCAGAGGAACATAGATGTTAAATCTTGTGGGCACTCATGGAAATAACAGGTTGAATCCAGAATGTCACTGCGTGCAAGCCACAAGAACTGAAAATGACACAGTAGTGATTCAATTCTAATCCATCTTCAAAAATGCAAGTTCTCACAATTTTGCCATGTTATCAGGATTTTTCTCTATATGCAAATTAAGTAACAGCTAAACGATGAAGGACTGGCTAAGTACCAACTCAAAATACAGCGCCGGGGACAGGAAAAAATAAAGCAAAGACCCCCTCTCCTATAGTGAGTTTCGGTTAATAGCATTCAAGCAAGTAAAAAAAAAACACCTGGGACTTTTGGTTTTGTTCACTAGCAGAGAACACACCTCACTCCTTTTTAGGATGCAATGATTTGTTGTCAAATTAAGATTTCTTCTGCTTATTAAAAAAAAAAAAAGAAGCCTGATTAGAAAGATATGTTGCAAACCTTTTTATTCAAACAGATCTGACAGACTCCCTACATGGGGCTGCTGCTTTTCTAGAGCTCAGGGCTCATGCCTTTGCAGAACCATGTCATAACTAGGTAATGAAAACACTGAAGTCCATAAATGTCCTGTGGGAAATAGGTTTCAAATCAAATTTCAGTGGTTAATTTTAGTAAGTTAAGAATTAGTAAGATGTTTACTCGAATTATATCTACGCAAATCCTAAACACTGTACGAGCAACTATACATTTAATGGCAGGAAACTCAGACAAATATTTGAGGTTAATATACCATCAATACTCTCTTTACATAAACCATGTTCATAAACATTTGTTACACAGTTTATACTCCCTTCATTTCTACTATTTTTAAAAACATTTTTGTCTCATGGTAATAGAGACAGCTGCCTGAGATCCTTGAAGAGTCAAATTTTTCTCAGTGTTGCTGTGTGGACAGCAGCAATAGCTCCTATGTTGAAACTACCAAGGAAATGTGCCAGCTCTACCACTTCTAGCGATATCATGCCATTAGAGCCATTTCAATCCCCAGTTTATATATCAGTTTATACTAGATTGAGAACAGTGATCAGACAGTAACACTCCAGTTGTCCTGAATTTGAACTTGTCTGCTTTTGCCTTTCTCAAGTACCGAACTCAGTTTCTTTCCTTCATTCAACTTAACGATCAGAACAGAGAAATCAGGTTTTGTTGTTCTCGTCATAAGAAAAACTAAGGAAAACAGAATTCCTAATTTTTTTTTTCACAGAAAAAACATAAATTAGTTTTATATAAAGGTCAAATAACAATGAAATGTAATGGCTTCATTGAGACTGACACACTCGTTACTTCTGTGAGGTTATAAACACCACTCTTCCATCCATAAAAGAAAACCTTTGGGAAAAGCACAGCCAAAATTCATGATGAATGCCTGTCACAGCATAGCATGCAAACATCTCTGCAGCTGTGCTCCTGGTTAACCACTTTACAAAAATGTTTTTATGTAGGTGGTAAATGCAGATTCAAAACTGGGGCTGCTGAAGGCACCAAGTTCAGGTTAACTTTCAGAAATCTGTTATTATTCACTTTTCCCTCAACAACAAGTTACATATTTGTGTGTTTCAAATTAGGTCAGCCAGCTGCAAAGCACTGTAATAAGCAATGCTGCTAATGCAATTCACACAATGCGGTTTTGGCTAAACATACACTTATCATACAGGTCACCTTCTGCTTACTCTGCAAAGACTTAAAACTTAATATAAAATGTAAATTGTTTTACCAGAACCTTTTAAGAACCCACTGATAGACAAGAAGATAATTCTTCAGTTTCACGCATCCAAGCATCAACACACTCTCAAAGCAAGTTGAACACTTGGTCTTGTGCTTTATCAGTATTTTAAAATACAGATATGCAAATGAAGGCTAAGAGTAACAAGGTTTGAGGAAAAAGAAAAGAAAAAGAAAAGAAAAAGAAAAGAAAAAGAAAAGAAAAAGAAAAGAAAAAGAAAAGAAAAATAATATAGTCATATGGAAACTTGATTAAGAAAAAAGGTCAATAAATTTATGAAACACAGTAACTAGGTCCCATGAGTAACCCGGGCTACTGTCCTGCAAGTAGATTACTTGTACTTGTGCCCCAAAAAAAGGACGATACCATAGATGAAAAATTTCAGAAATAATATCATCTGTTCCTAAAAGTATACTTTTATGTATGGAAGTATATCCTTTAGAAGTTCGTTATTGGACATTTTTAACTTTCACAATAATAGACCCTGATCTTGCAAAAGGGGTCACTTCTACGCTGTGTTCCAATCAAATTATGTTAAAAAAGTCACTATTAAAGTTAATCCACTGGTGAGCCTTTATCTTACTATGAGTCAGGCATTTTCAAAGAAGGAAAGGCAGCATAGAAATTTACAACTGAAAAATCAAAGAGTAATTTACAAAAAACCCACAACAGACTATAATTATCTGTGCAAGGGCATCAATAATGGCAGCATTACTTATTTTTCTCATTTCTTTAAGTTTATAGACTTGTCACCTCCTAAGGAGGTGAGGCATATGGATGTACTGCCTGTACACTGCATCTCTCCTTGCCTCCCCACCCCTTTTTCTTCTCTGCTATTATCTTGTGTGCCAGATGCGACAGAGGAAAAGAAGTTGTCAATGGTATTCATTTACTATGCACTGTGAAAGCTTACAGGTGAGTAAGAGACAAGCTCTACATTAGCGTCCCACTGAAGAAAACAATACAAAAGCTCAACACAATAACTAAGCTCACTGTATCTACAAAGAGCCTCAGCAATATGCTGCTTCTTGCCCAGTTAGTATCTGGGGGACTTAGAGAGGAAACAGGGGCAGAAATTAAGGATGCAAGTGATTAGGCAATGAAGAAGGAGACAATTCAGAGCAAAGGTGAAATCTGGTTGCTGCTGTGTAAGGCTGAGGTGGTGTTTAGGGATACAGAACTCTAAGCCAAGCTTTGCTAGTTCTGCTCATAAAACTTAGTTTTGAGGTTTTCTAACTAGCAACAATCAAAACTGGGGATCTGGTATCACTATCACATCAGCCACTCTGAAGGTTCAGTGTCTAAGCAAGAGCTGTTGCCAGAAGACTTCCAGGCATGTAGTCCCATCTTTCATTAATACTTGTGCAATGAGCTGGATCAAGGAAGTGAGGTGTCCAAAATGAGGGGTGGGAATAAAAAACTAAAGCGATTCACCAGGCTGTAACGCTTTTAACTGGTTCATTTCCTTCATTTGGGTTACCATATAGATACGAGTGCCAGCACAATGATGTGGCAAAAGCATGTGACTGGGATAAACCATCCCATTTGGCTTAAACCAGCATAAAACACACCTTTTGCAAAAAACACTTTCGTTCCATTCTATAAGATAAAAACAAACCAAATCTTTACATTTACTTACTTCTGACATATCATGCACCAACAGGAGAGGAATACTAATGGTAGTAATGTCATGTGTGCAGCAAACTTTGAGAATGTTTCTGAGTCCCATGATTGCAGGATCCCGAGCAGTTATGTTCCCAGATCTTACATTATCATCCACACAGAGGTGAAAAGCAACATGAATTTCAGAAAGATTTGAATGGCGTGTAATGTAGAATTCTCCTACAGAATAATATAAACCAAGAAGGCAAGATATCATGGTAGTGATCTGTGCTGAACAACAATTGTTATGCAACGTAAGGACAGGGTCAGTTAAGACAAAAGGCAAATACAAATATACACCGGAGATCAGAACACATACATAATGAGATAAAAAATAGTTAGAAACCAACTGATCTAAAATCTCTTGGAATATCATTGTTTTACATTCATCCTACACTCACTTCCCTGCTTTGATGGGTTTCACTGGCATCACAGACACCTGGTGTAATAAGACATAACAGTGCCAGTACAGGCGGATATGATCTATATATAGCATGAAACAGAAAAACAAACGCAGAGGAGGTGTAATACTCAAAATATACAACGTAAGCACTGAATTGCAGACAGATGTGGGAGGCGGAAATATACCAAAAATGGATAGGTTAAAATAAAGGATGTGAAAAGTCTGTGGAAAAAGATAGTGGGTTACGTAACAACTGAGATATGTACTGGAAGACGAAGGTATCAGTGATCGTTAGAATTTAAAATAATTCATAGTAATGGGAAGATCAGTTACCGAGTTGTTTTCAAAAAGTTACCAAGACATCTTACTGGGTTATTTTTAGACTCGCTATTCATTTATCAAAGGTAAAGAAAGGATAAGGGGCAGTGAAATGCAGGTCTCTCCATCTTACCTTTCTGCTTGAGATAAAAAGTCTATACTAGACTCAACAGAAAAGCTGGTATACAATACTCCTACTGTTTCAGTCAACATCTTTCCTCAAACCTGTTGTCACTGGTCATTTAAGTTAAGATACTACCTTTGTACTGGGACAGCTGAAGCATGGGTATGTACTCCTTTCTGATGACTGCTAAGGAGGTAGTAATCCCCAGCAATGATCATCTAAGAGTAATAATACACAAGCCACTGCAGCAAGATTCACTGGGATTTATCTGTTAAGGACCCGAGTTGATTTATAATCCACTTACATTAACAAGATCTAAGACAATCATGAAAGCGATATTAAGAAGCTCTCTTATTCAACCATGGGTCGTGTGGATTTAACTCCTCCCTCCTTCCACTGCGTATTCATCTTCAAATTCCACAGAAGCTTTCCTTACTAAAATTCATAATACATATAGAAGATACTTCCTCTCTGAGAGGAATGGATCTGTGCATTCTCAAAGTTAAAAAATACATTCTAAAATGCTTTACTGTATCAGGACAGTGACATATATATAAATATTTTCAAAAATAAAGTTAGTTGCTAGTCTTTAAGTTTCACCTTTTCCCAAGATGCTCAGAGATCCTTTTTTCACCCTCAAATTCTGAAAAGAAATTTTAGGCATAGAGACGTTAAGTGATTTGCCCCAAGTCACATGACGCAGCGGCAAAGCTGGGAATAGAAACCAGATGTCCTGACACCCAGTTCTCTGCCTTAGCCACAAGAACATCGTTCTCCTCTGATTGAGGTCAACTTGGGTTTGGTTTATAATTTATGTTCTGACTTTAGAGCTAAAAATGCACATCTATATAACACAAATTGCTTTAAGAGGAGGGGGAAAATGCAGCGGAACTCACCCGGCAAAATATTTGACTGGTTTCGTTCAATATTCTTTAATTTATCTTCATTTCCACTACTTCTGTTTTCTGTACATAAATACATAGCAAAAATATTTAAACATATAATCTATTAATTACACTTTTTCATGAAAGTTTGATGTACTAAGATGATATCTGGCTTGAATTTTTACCATAAAGTTACCATAAAGTCCCCCAAAAGCAGACGGATGGACAGGAAGTGTTTTTGCTGTCTTTAAAAGACACTGAACTGAATCCTATCTCAAATCATCAGCTTTCTTATTTAATCATCTTATGATACCTCTTCATTTGGACAAAAGAAAACACAACATTCTCAAACATAATAAACTTTCCAAATCACCCCCACAGCTACATAGTACCTTGCTATTGCTTTTTAAATAATGTAACTATTTAAAACAAATTTGTTTCTAGTATTACAAGCAAAGACGTTTACATAAATCAGCAGTATAAAACCAGCTTTCAGTATTTTCCCCAAGCTATAGCAATATGCAGGCTCCTAAGAAAACTTGTTTCTCTATGTACTGTTATGAATCTATTCATGTTACTGACATATTTAAACAACATAAGTAGTTCTCTGCAAGAAAAACAAAGTTTCATGATGTACAAGTACTGCCTTAACACCGTGTGGTCAGAAAATATCACAGCCATTTGTAAATATAACTGCAAAGTAAATCATTCACAAGGATCTGGTCAGCACTAAAAAGTATACACATTTAGTCAATTTATTATTCAGTTTTTAGCATTCACTTTTACAGAAGGGAAAAAGTCATAACTCCTCTTCTGAAATTTTTAAAGCTTTACATTTAAATAAAAATAAAAAAGTCAAGTAAGATAAAGTCTGTGTGTCTGCAGGCAGTTTAAACTGCAGAGGAAAGCACAACGACCCTATACACGTATGCTGTTAAAGAGTGATCAGAACCTAAGGACTCGTACACTTATTTTTTATTTTTTTTGTGGTAAGGTATGTCTGTTATAGCACCAAAGACATCACGTGAACATGCTATCTGTGAAGAGAGAACTTCATGCAGACTTCTCAGATTTTATTGATAAACTCAAACATTCTGTTTTATAGATCAGGTAACTGAAGAATACTGAAATCAACCTTCCTGTAACAATAATCATTCAGCTGACCACTATTCTATTTCAAGGAAAGTAATTTTGGTTGTCACTGACCATGATGTCTTTTCGACTTACTGCTACGCTGTGCTCTGGCCTTAAGTACAACCTTCTGGACAATTTCAAGCTGTTCTTGAATTCCAGGAAAATGGAAATCCGTGCATTCTTGGCAAACAGTTGCAAAATCTAGGAAAAAAATAAGATCAAAATCCACATCATAAGGCTGTGCTTAGTAACATTACATAATTCTGCTCTACTGTTCAAGCAAGGCCAGTTACAAAGGCAACCCGTCCCAAAACTAGACAAAGCCCTGCTGTACACCACTTCAAATTCTAAAAAATTTATGGCAGAGACAAAACGTTTTTTGAAAGAAATTAATTACTTGGGGGAAAAAAAAAATCCTTGACTGCTGTTGCTCTTCAAACAAAACCCAAAATAACAGCAATAATATATGTGCATTAAATTTATTTGTGCCTTACAAATGATGTCTTATGACCAACAGTCCTTCAATCTGTGATACTTTACTAAAGCATATATAGTAGGTACTTTCAGCAGCAACAACGGCATTCCAATTTGCTTTGAAAAATCAAAACTATTAATGAAATTCATCAACAGTGTATCTGGAAAGCTGGAATTACAGTTCTTTCCTTTTAGTTCTCAAAACACAGATCTGAAAGCTAAAGAAAAGTGTCATCAGCTGAAAAGAGCTGCAAGTTTATTTTCCTGATAAGTATTACATCAGATTTGGAAATATTATACTGATAATTAAAATCATAACATACTGCTTCTGTGACTGGTATTCTAAGCTCCTTATTCTGATGTCCAGTCATCTCTCCAAGCAACTCAATGGGAGCCAAAACAAGCTATCATCAAGCTGGACTATACTAAGCAATTGTTACTTATTTCCCATTTTGAGGTACCTGCTCTAATCCTCCTTAAAGTTCTTAATGTACTCTGCCTATCTGCAGAGCACCGTATACTCCTGCGAACAAGCTGCAACAGGAACTGGCAGGGTAGAGAGAAAAATCTTAATATATTTTATCTTTTTACAAGAAGTCTTGTCTCCATCATAAAACCTATTTTCAAAAGGCTTTATTAAATTCTAGTGTCCAAAACCAAGGGAAGAAGCAGCTCATGTTCCAAAAGATTGTGTCTTCTGCGTGTATCAAGATAAAATATGGTCACAAGACATTTTATTTGAAAGAAACAAATGAAAAATATCTTGTATTTAAATTAAAATTAACTTTAATTATAGTTTATCATTTACCTGAGTGGCTACACCTACTCAAAACCTGACTCACAGTAGCCCTACGAAGTCCCAATATAAGAGACTTGAGCTAGGAAATATATAAAGTAAATAAAGAAACTATTCACCTAGCTTAGAAAAACAGTCTGAATGAAATGAGCATGTTGAAAGTTCATGTATAAGTTTAACTTTCTGTTCAAGGCTGTTTTCTAGAAAGGCGTCCAAGTCTGATTTCAAAAGGTATTTTTTGCTAGTTGCTCTTTACACATTGCAAGAAATACAGAAAACACTGCAGTCATGGTTTTCGGTCTTGCAAATACCTCTCATACATCCTGAATTTTGAGATAAATGGAACCATTTTTGGATAACAGATTTACCAAAGATGCAACATTAAGATGTTTGCTAGACAAAGCAGAACTAACAAAATACACTAAAAGAAGCATATTCTTAAGCTTCCTCAGGATACAGCTAAACAAACATCAACCACGTAAGTTGCAGGACTTCATGTGCCTGGAGCCCGTCTCCGTTTAATACTTGATGAGTGGCGGCTGGTGTTCTCAAAACAATGTCAAATGCTTGGATAAACAGCATGCTTACATGAAGCTCATTTACACCAGCTACCTTTGAAAACCTCAGACATTTAAGGGAGCTTCTAGCCCACCACAAAATGAGGGCTATTTGTATTTTTCCCCATCTTTAAAATGGAAGCACAAAATTGTTTCTGCACTTTTATAACCCAGAAATTTAGACTTCACAAGTCATTACCTCTCTATTTAAACAATAGCATCAATGTATTATCTAAAGGTCTTCTATAGAGCAATTCTACGAACCTTTGAACCCATAGCATATTTATTTCTTAAAGAGCCTGTTAGGAAGGAGAATTGGTTCTGGCTAGTGCTCTTGCAACAAACAACTTTAACAGTTTAAGAGCAAAGTCTCCTCTCAAAGGTGTTTATTACTACTCTTCCACCAGAAGCTACCACTTGCACCACAGAGTGGATTTAAAGAAGTGTGCCCAAACCTTAGTTGCTGCCTATAATGATTTGGGGTCTCAGTACAACCAGATATTCACTAATGGCTTAAAGTAATATATCCGACCAGGTCAGAGGAGCTGAGATATGAGACACATTCATTTCTGCAACAATTTTAAAAAGAATGGTGGTGCAGGCAGCTATGGAATGTGCCCACAGTTAAGTTCGCCAAAGTCCCTTCAGAACTCAAAGAAATCAAAATTTATTGAGGATTATACTTTAGATTGTGATACAGTCCCTTATTTTCCCCTCTACTGTGGCTGCAAGATCTAATTGGTGGCTAGAAGATGCAATTTTGTGCTTAACAGTATTACTTAAATGTTTGTCTTCTCTTATCACCTAAGATTTAGTACAAAACCAAATCTTCTCTATTTGTTATTAATTTAAATATTTAAGCAGTAAAAAAAAAAGTAACCAAAAATGAGTACAAGTATGAAATAATACTGTCGGAACAAAGCAACCTGGAAATCATCAACAGCACAAATGCAACTGCAATTTTCACTGGTATACTTCCCCTTCCTTCTTGCAACAAGCCCGATTCCACACTGGTTTTCAGAGAATAGGAACAACCAGAGTCTATTTTTTTTATGGCATGCTAGAATAATGATGAGTAATAGGGGCTCCAGGCAAAAAGACATTTCAAGTGTAAATATTTTGGTATTAAACTTCAAGAGTAAGATGAGAAACTCAATCATGTGGTTCAGAGAAAGCCCCAGTGACCAAAACTGAAACAGGAACAAATACGTTTTATTGGTTAACCTTGATACAAAATGTCATCATAGTGTCCAGTTACTCCAAAAGGCACACACTTAAAATGGCTACTAATCAAGCTTTCCAAGAGTAGGCAATTAATATCCCTATTGTTCATTTTCAATGGAATTCATAATCCTGCAGATACCAAAAACACATGGTATTTTTATATATTTACTTATCAATTTAAAATTTTAGCCTATTTCATTTTCATCTTTGCAAATAGGGTTCAGTATGCTAACATGACATTAGAGAGTTATAAGCCCCTATAGTAAGTCAGTCTAGGGCAGGGAAATCAACATTGAATGTTCACTCTAACATGTTCCTTACTCAAACACAAAACCTAGGAAAGAGATGAGAGAGAGAACAGCGTTATCAGAGCATAACTCTGTCCCCCATCCTTATCCATACCCGTTTTTGCATTTGTTACCCTTTTTGCAATACCACGTTCAAAGCATTAGGGTCTCTAGTAAATTTTAATTCCACAGGGAATATTTTTTGTCAAAGAAGAGTTTTTAAGTGACATTCATTTCCACTGACACAACATACCCCATTAGAGGGCTCACCTCTTTTGATGCCGCTATATGAACTGATACGGTTATCTACCAATAAAACCAGGCCACAGAGAGAAGTTGAATAGAGAGACATGGCGGTTTGAAGTCTGTGAAGTTTTACTCCACTTCGATGATTGCGCTTATGTTTACAGAAATCCAGCATATCGGCTCTCAGTAATCTCAAGTTATGCATGGTCTTCAACTGAGCTCCTGTACGGAATATAAATGATTTTAAAACACGCATTAAGAGAGGAAACTCAAAATTGTTACTAAAATGCAAGGGATCAAAGTGCTACCCTAAGTTTTGTGAAAAAGGTCTGTGAGGGAAATATAATCAATGATACTCAAAGAAAGTTCTTAACCATATATTCAGTTTTACATACATATCAGCAATTTACAAAATAAGAGTTAAAATACAATATTTTCCACATACAAATTTTACAAAGCAATGCTTACCTATACCTGAAATGAGCCTTGTTCCCTATTGTAAGGCTATGGATGAAATACTAATGCAGTCAAAACAGTGTAAGAAGTCTCTATTGCATAAACAAAAAATAAAAGTTTTAAGCATCTATTTTTCTGTTAATTTATTGTGGAGTTGAATTTAATACCCACAGTTTCTTACCAAACATAAGAAAAGTTAAAACATAACCTTTAACTGCTATGTGTTTTGATGTTAGTATGCTTTTCTACACCAGTCACCTTGCTAGAGTGGATAAAAACTTGCTTCTAGAATGTTTTCCATTAAGTATATTTCAGGTAGCTAGATACTGTTTGATACAGTTTATACCATACTGTACTTCAATTACAAACTGTATATATTATAGACATTAACAGTCAAATACTGTAAATAATAGATGGCTTAGATACATTATTTATTAGCATCTGTTATTATGTTTGGTTTTGGTGTCAGTTTACTTACCCAAGTGAATAGTAAAACTTTCTTCTAACAGCCTTTGCTCTTCATAAATTCTTCCATTTCCTTCTACAGATTCTCTCAGTTGACTGGGCTGAACATTAATTTCATCACTAAAATAATAAGAAACATACTGAAAAGTTTATTGTAATTTTTGTTCAAGACCAGCAATATTTCTGAAAGCTCTCTAAACTATTTTCAGCTACTTTGTGGAAACCAAGGGACTAAGTCTATTTGAATGAATTCCACCCTTATAAGGTTTTGCCTTTCTGGCATGCAATACTCCAGGTGCATACCAGCAGGAAGAGCAGACTCCGCTGTTAGATTTACATTACCAGCTCATTTGTAAAGCATTCTGAGATTGAGAAATAAAAATAAATCATAATACCTAGTTATAATAAGAATATAGGATAAAAGGGGGGAAAAAAGATTTCTTCTTAGCCTATTTATAATAGCCCAAACCTTATTTATGAAGTTACTAGATAAAAATGTTTCTTCCCCGCCCAAAATAGGAGATTTAAAAAAAGCCAAATCAAATGCTCCACAGTGTTCAAACTAGCCAGAAAGATTTCAGATATCAGTTTTAATTTTTTTCATAAATTCAACTGTCTGGTAGTAAGTGATATGATAAGGACTGTTTCTGCTACATGAAAGAACTTGAACATCTCTCCAATTTGTTTCTGCATTAATACAAACAGTGAAATAGTGTTAAAGACAGACATTGTAAATAAAAGTAAAAACCCCGTTCGGCTCAAGTTGTAGTTCAGTGCATTGCAACACTTTCTAGCACAGAAAACTTACAACATTACACAATGAAGAAACTCTTAAAAATATACATATTTAATTATGATTGTTTATTTGCCTTTGATTTGCTTTGATTATGCTATTTAAATGGCTAATCTGAAATAAAGACTACATAAAAGCAAGTCCTTTGAACTATTACAGATGGAAGTCAGCATCACAGAGGAATTAAATACCTGACTGAGCTGTTGTTTGGATTCTTTAGATCCTGATGAAGCTTTATCACCCATTCCTGATATTCCTGCTTCTGGATAGCAGTAGACTGTTTTAATTCATTTGTCCATTTGTTCTCCAAATCCTAACAAGACAATAGTGATAATTTGAGTGTTTTGGGTTTTCTGTTTAAGACAATTATTTGCATGACATATTCTAGTTCACTGAACTTAGTTTACCTGCTGAGATTCAAAATGCTGAGCCGCTAATGAATTTACATCTTGATCTGTTAGTGATTTCCCTAGCTCCTGCATCACCTTATCCATTTCTGCTCCTTGTCTGAAAGAGAAACAAATATAGATTTACAACAAGCAACACTTCCAAAAAAAATGGCAGAAGAACACCCGTTGTTGTTGATACAGTTACAGATACAATGATCAGTTGTACCAGTCAACTCGTCAATGCTCACCACAAGCAGAAATACAACTGAACACATAGTTGAAAGATACGTCACGTCAGGCAATATTTTGTCCACCTGCTCATATTGGAATTGGAATTCATACACTTAAAGTCTGCCCTCACAGATATTCAAAAGAAGGTACGACAGTATCTCCAGATATGCTAATAATAGCACTTTGTTATCCTTAGCATTAGAACAGTTTTTGAAATGGACCTACTCAAGTCCCTTGCTTTCCTCCCTCCCTAACCACAGTTGATCCAGGCAGGTAAACACCAGGAAGCAGGCTAAATGCACCTATTTTTAATAGTCAGATGAGCTTCCAGCTCAAACTACATTCCGCAAGGGGACATGGAGTTAAAGGGCAGATTGTCCAATACCTACTTCCTCCTTACTCTTCTTAATCCCTGGCTTCACTTAGTCTTTCACATTAAGCCCTTTCTTCAGCAAGGAATTGATTTACCCTAGCACAGATTTAGCAATGAATATCCACCAAACAAATTTGAGTTGAGGGTCAGGGATTCCAAAGCAGCTCCTGTGTAAACAGAACAACACCTACACTCATCTGGGACAGTTTCAGCTGCCACCAACACATGGAGTTTCTTGATTATGACAAATAGATATGGTAAATTCCACCAGAGTCAACACATAGTTAGATCACAGTAGAGCTCTACAAAATTACTGCTCTTTGGATTAAGTGCTCTTTCTTCCAGATGCATACTTGATAAGAGTCAATAAGCAGAAAAAAGTTTTGCTAGCACAGTATTGGCAACATGTATCCCCAAATTAGAGATATGTAAGATTCAGTCTGGAAGAAACTATATAAACAGGTATGCATTGCATAATGTGAGCTTAAACAAACACAAGTCAAGAGGAATATTGCCACTTAGAATGCTAAAACATACCTACTTAGAATATTCTGGTATCTCACAAGCTTCCCTAGTATTTAGTACCTATACTATATCTATATTTGCGTGCATTCATTTTTCTTAACCTAATTAGTCTCGAAAAGAAAACTCTGCATTGTATGTGTTCCCTCTTGTGGGCAGAGCAGTCACGTACAGCTATTCAGGCTTATTTGGAAACTCAGGATCCCACGTAGACTTTCCTAAATTTCATATTCAACAAGTTTCTGATTTAAAGTTGGTTCAAGCCTTTTGCTCATCTTTTCACCCTGTGGAACTTCCAATTTTTCACTGAAATTACATCATAACAAAGGCAAAATACGGTACATAAATATATTTTATTTTTTAGATATCTTAAGCACTTTACATTGCTATACCACTTACAACATGGACAGAACAGTGGAAATCAAGCCTTGTATTACGTTGATGGCCTTAGCCTACAATATTTTCAGTGACTGAGGATAATATAAGATAACTGACCCTAAAAATATAGGCTACATATTATACAACTTTAAAGAGGGAAACATAAAATTAAAATAGGCGTTACATAGACTAATACAAGTTGACACACATCATTCTATAAGTTGTATGCACCCAGTGGCATGCACCCCTATTTAATAAGATTGGGGGGAAAAAAAAAAGAAAAAAAGAGAAAAGGAAGGAATACCTTTCCCGTAGTTTTTTCAATTCGACATCTCTTTCACTTATTAATTCTGAGATACTAACAAAATAATTGTGTTCCAGGTTTAACAGCATTTCAGAAGCTGGAGAATGTATCAGGTCATGATAAACATCAGCAAAATCTTCATCCCAGCTGGTTTCTTCAGGTTTTGCATATTCTAATGTTGTCTAAAAATAAGAGATTTTAAAGCATATGGTACCTTTGGGACACGTAAGGATTCCCCACAATGGTGGGGCAAAACCAACTGGGCACGCACACTGTTGCACAACCTTCAACATACATGAATTATCCTTCCTAATTTGAGCTTTCTATATTCTGATGTAGCTTTAACATTTTCTCCCCTCCCATACTCTTTCTCTTTCAATGCAACTAACAGCAGAAACATTAAGGTTTTGACTACAGTGAGGAATACCAGTTTTCCGCCATCACCAACTTGGAAAGAACAATAATATCTGCAATATTTGCAGTTGGTGAATTTTAGATAGGGCCCAAAACACCAGCTGTGCAAACAAAAATGTTTTGCTAGAAAGGATGACTAACCTCTGATGTCACTAGAAGTTGATCAACAACACTGATTTAAGAAAAGCAATTTTTATTGAAGAAAGAATGGCCCAAAGATGCCAGTTTTGCAAGCTCCTTTATACTGAAACACTCCTTACCTTTGCAATCATTCCCACCAGACTCAGCTGACAAATTGAGATTGTATCATTGAAATGCAGGTTAGAAATGCCAAGAAATGATCTAATCGTAACCCGTACGCTCAGGCTCAGCTATACATAGAAACCGCTAGCACCAGACTGTACACTCTTTCAATGTTTTATCACATTCCCATGCTCACCTAATACAGATTTTTCCTTCTTAAAGGTTAAGTTAACTTCATTTTGTTAATGTTCATTAAGGCAGATGATTTACTTCCAATTCTCTTTATAACAGACATATGTTTTGGAATTTTTCACCACTTTCTTCTATATTCCATGGTAAGCAAATGCAATTCCTATAAACTTTTCCTCAAATGCTGCAGTTTCTATCATTCTTTTTTTGCTAGGACTCTTCCAGTTCTTTTACATTCCACTATTTTTAAGATCACATGCAAAACTGGACACATTATTCCAGCTAAAGCCTCACCATTGCTAAATAATGTAAAATAGTCACATGAACTCAGAAAATGAGCTGAAAAGTCTCTTCCAACTATACACCTTCTCTTTGGAGTTTTCATTGCTGATTTTCAGATCTAGGATAGGAGTGCCACTTTACTATTTCTTGGTTTGATTTTAATGCACTATAACCCTCAGGTCTATTTTTGTTTTAGTATTACTAGCTATTTACCTCTTGATTTTTTATCTTTTAACTCTACTACATTCAGGAAAAACCTGATTGTAGAGAGAACTCATACAATAAAGACTTAGTGATCCCTTTCAGATAAAAAGAAAAAAAATGTAAGAATTGATCAGTAGAAGTGAATTCCAATGCAGTTTTGTGTCTTCACAGAAGTGATTCTGCCTGTACACGCACACCCACTCTCACAAAGCAAGTCCTTAATATTAACTTTTCAGCCTTAATCTTACCTCTTTATAAGCTTTAGCCCAAGTATCTGCCAGCTGGTTTATGTCTACTTTTCCTGATTTCACTGCTTCCAGAGCCATTTCAGCTTCTCTATCGTAATCTTTTATCGTTTCCTCTTCTATGAACTTATTAAGAGATTGCTTCAGGTCTATTGTAACAAGAAGAAAATTGTCCATCAACAAAACACATCAGTGGAAGTATCAGCTATCATCTAGGAAGCATACAAATAAAGTTTTTCGGAAAACCTTTTACTTGGCCACCTTACTTGCTGGTGCTGACAGTAATTTTCTTTAATGTTTTGCTGTTTTAAAACCAAAATTTTTAAGACTGTTCTAGTAAATACCCTTCGTTTGGTTTTCTTAAAGCAGGTTGTAAGACACTTATGGAAACGGGTATATCACACTAATCTAAGAAATCAATTCTTACCGTTTTCTATAAAGCATGGCAGATTGTGCAGAAGCATTAGACGCCCATGCAAATGACTAATATTCTCTTGCACAGGGAATTTGAGAGGCACAGTAAGCACTAAATGTTGATTTCCTGCACTGAATTTGTACACATAGTCTCTCTCCCTAGTGCAGGTCTTTCCTTTATTAGGCTTCATCTTCTTGAGTTGATTTCCTGCATGAGAAATGAAAATAACGTGAGTTACATTCTTCCAAAATCATAAGCAAAAAATGCTAACTAAAAACCTGGCTTTGTTAATAATTAACAGCTTCCAGCAAGCAAACTTAAACCCCCAAATGTTTCACAGGTACTCATCTCAATTTGACTTCCAAATACACAGGTCGGAAATGAAGCATAAATACCAGTTCCCAAACCACTGAATGCTTCTAAACTGTAACTGGGTGTATCAATATATGAATTTGGGTAATTACTCCTACAAATTACAGTATAGGCCTCTTGACTTAAAGGAAGAACCAGGACAGAAAGAATCCTCATAAACAGCAAACTTTAACTGAAACACTGTAGTTGCTAACACGCATGACTCAAAATCTGAAATCCTTCACATCACATTAGGATTTTATTTCTTCCTTTCTGCAGGTGGTAGACTTGAGGGTGGGAAGTTTGCAATCATTTTTAGAAAAAGCTTATTTTGTCATTTTATAACCTGCTTAGGATAGACCGTCATTATTTTTAAATGATACCGCTAAAAATAGGCCGAAAGAAAAGCAAGAGAACCGTCTACAGGATGAAAATACAGGACGGGAGCACATACCCGTATCAGTAATTTTTCCCTCCACTAGGGCTCCACTCCATTTGCATCCCTCTTTTCTGAGCAAAGCTGGTACCCACTACACCAGCCGACGAAACCTCCCCAGCGCTAAAAACCACTGTCCAAGGCGAAGAAAAGCAGAAAACGAAAGAAAAAACGTATATTTCCACAGCAAAATTAACGGGACGAGTTTATAGGTTTGGGTGTTGGGTTTTTTGTTTGTTTTTTTTTCTTTTTTTTTTTTTTTTTGTGAACGAAGCTACATGTTGGAAATGGACTAACCGAATCAGTTACAAATCGCCTCAAGACAATAACCCGATGCCTCTGACCCCGGCGCGGCCGAGCAGCCGCCCTGCCCCAGCGGAAGGGGCCAAACACCCTTTCCACAACCGGCGCCGCTGCTGCTGCTGCTGCTGCTCCGTCCCCAGCTCCGGGGTGCCTGACCGGCGGCCCACGCCACGGCGAGCAGGGTTAGCTCCCGTTACTGAAGAAGCCGAAGCAAAGCCGGCGGCGGGCGGGAAGGGCCTGCGGGATCCCGTCCACCTTCACCACCCCCCCGCCCCCAGGAAGGCACCAAACCCCCAGGGTAAACATGGCCCCGCAGCTGGGATGGGGCAGAGACCGGGGCCGCTTCCTCCGTGGCGAAGAGCGGTGCCCTCGGCGCTCACCTGGGTGCCGGGCGGGCGGCGGCGGCTGCGGCGGGGGGGTACCCGGCCGCTGAGGGAGGCGGCGACACCAGGAGGTTCCCGCCTCCCCGTTAGAACCCGCGCGCCCGGAGCCGCCGATTCGCCACCCGCCCGCTTCCTGGCGAATCTGCCGGCAGCGCTGTCGTCACCGGCACCGTGTGCCCCGTCCCGCCCCCACGGCCCTCGGCCGCCGCGCGCCGCCCGCCCACCCTCCCGCAGCGGCGATGGCGAGGCCGGTGAGGAGGTGCGGGCGCGCGGCGGCGCGTGGCGGAACGGGGTGGGGTGGGGTGGGGGGAGCCCCCGTTGCTGCCGCCGGCCGGCCCCGAGGCGCTCGCGGGCGCCGGCAGCTCGCGCTCGGTGGCGCTGGGTGGTGTTTCCTAGAAAGCCTTCAGGCGCGCGCGCTGCCGGTGGCCGTTGCCAGCTGAGGGAGCGCGCGGGTCCCCCTCGTCGGAGCCCCGCGCCGACAGACCTCGGGCGCGGGGGGGACCCGAGGACGGGCCTGCCCCGTCTCCCGTCCCGCTGGAGGGAAGCGCGGGGCCGCTCCCGGGTGCGGGCGGCTTCCCTCGGGCGGGTCGCGGGCTGAGGGGTGGGCTAGGAAGTGCGGCCTGTGCCCTCTCCGGTTAGGATCGCACCTGCGCCGGCGGCGGCCTCGGAGGTGCGCGGGAAACGCGTGTCAAATGCCTGAAAATGACCCAGGGGATAAATAATCACCGTTGCACGGTGGCGGCTCTGGGGCGGCCTGTACATGAGAATACGGTGCTCCCACCAGAGCAGCTGTTTTAATATTTTTTAAAAAATCTAGAACCTAGTCCTAATAACCACGTTGTGTATGGTAGCACTGGTTATACATATGTTTGAACGTGTGCTTTTTTTCTTGTTAAACGATTGACCCAAACCCCAAGAGTTAGCAAGGCAAGATGCTCACTCTGAAAGGATCAATAGTGTATGCTTTTTTGCCCCAGGAACAAGAAAGTTGTCGATTATTCTCAGTTTGGGGATTTGGACGATGATGGTAAGTGGCGTGGTCTTGTACGTAAGAAAAATGCCAAACGTTAATGTAACCACCCAAAACATCTCTAGAGTGTTTTTTATTAATTAATTCATTCATCGAGAAGGCTGTTAACTGTTTTCACTGGAAGTAATCGGTGCATACTCTTAGATACCCTAATTAAAGAAGAATATGATGCCTGTAAACCAGAGTATAACAACAGTATGTCAGGAAACTGGTGGATACATAGTGTCTTGTTGCAGGAAAATCTTATTTCTCTCCCTCCCTCAGTGTTCAGTGGTGATTGGTGGTTCCATGTCCACCTGCTTATAAGGTCACAGGATTGTAAATCAGAATATAACGGAGGTGTGAATCATCTGTACATAGGTCTAATGTTTCTCCTACACCTCTGTGTCTTGATGGGTTTTGGTTAAGGACATGGCAGTCAAATTTTGAGTTTGTTGATAAGAAGACTAGATTGCAGGCTATTTGTTTTCATGACAGGCCTCCCTTACTTCTAAGCCCTAATGGGTGCTATGCATTTTTCTTACAGAATTTGGTTGCTCTGTTGGGTTTTGGAGGGGTTTTTCCCATGCTGTTTGCAGGATCTAGGGGACAGTTTGAATTGGTGGGAAGGGGAAGGCAAAAGTAAATAATTTTTATTTTTGCTGTGAATCATGTGGATTAGTGGAGCGTCTTAGTTTCAGGAGTTTAAATGTGGTGCATGACTTTTCTTGATTTACTAGTGACCACATATGATATTAAAGAAAAGTGTAAATTCTCAGAAACATTAGTGATCTTGTCTAAGGTTCTCCATCATTTAGAGAATACTGAAAATTATTATTTTTTTCCTTATTTTGCACTGTGATGTGCAGTGTCTTCAGTTGGAAGAAAGGCAGCTTTCATGCCTTCTAATTTTCTTTGAAAATTGGAGAAATGCATTGTATTTGGTAAGAGCCAATATGAAAATGGTAGAAAAAAGGGAGCAGGCAACATTTTTTAAGACGGGGAGCGGTTCCCAAAGCACCAGGAACTCTAAAACTGTTTAATGACATTGATTGCTATTATAAGTGATTGCTCTTCAGCATATCAAAAGGTGAACTTCTAGTTATTGAAAAGCGGGTAACACATTGGACATTGAAGCTTTATTGACATATTGGTACTAAAAATTGAAATAATTACCTCTTGAATAAAAGTATATGCAAAAGTGGTCTTGTTAGATTTTAATTTAAAATATATTTAAGAATAGTATAGTTATAGTTGTGTTCTTTTAAAATAGAAATAATTTCAAAAAGTTTATCTTTGTTATATTTTCATTGTGACTTCTTTTGGTCACATGGAAGAGTACAGCAAAACTCATTAAAGCTTATTGCTGTTTCTCAAACAGATGAAGACTTTGCATGTATAGCTGCACCTTCAAGCAAAAAATCCAGAACACAGCTCAAGGATCCAAAGAAGGACAAAAAAGAGAAGCAAAAAAAGCCACACATAGAATTGACTTTGTCACAAAAGCAGACACCTTGTAAAAGGTAAGAAATGTTGAAATGTGGTCAATTCTGTATAAAGCCAGATATCACTAATAGTATTTGTTTTTTCCTTTTTTTCCACCCCCTGGAGTTTTAAGCAGCTGAGAATAAACAACTAACTTATTAGTGTGATAAAGATTTTCAGCCTTATTGGTATCGTTGCAAACCAGGGATCATGTAATTATGCATAAAGTCAGGAAAACTTTCCTGGGTTTGGTAGTGGGCTATGTCTGTTTTGTTACTTCTCTAAAAAACTCCAGCAAGTGGCCTGCATAGATGCAGAAACAGGTTTGCATGTCTGATCTTCTCTGGACATCTCTAGGGTGCAAAGTAACTGTAACAATTCTGAGTTACTTAAGAACTCCTAAAACTGAGAAATATAAAGCCAAGTTGGACTCCTTAAAAAATAATATATTTAAAGCTTGATAGAAAATACAAAGCCAGTGACAATGAAAAAAGAAATCTGATTATTTTGGTAGTAAAGTTGTGTATAAATATTACATTTCAGTGTGGTATTTCAGGCAAACATAATCACTTCTTTCTGTGATAATACCAGTCACTAGTTCATATATATACATACAATGTTTTGCAATCATAATACTTCTAAGTATAGTGTGGTTTAATTATTAGTGTGTACTTTGTCTAAATTATTTTAGGCAGTAATTTTCATAATATGATATGCTATAAGTATGTATTGAAATGTTAATCTCTGTACAAGTATATGAATTTTTAGAAGTTCAGTGAGTCAGAAATAGATCTGTAACACTCATGTCATCATTTTATTATTTAGCATGTTTGGGGTTTTTTTCTAGGATATCCTTGGATGACAAACTTTATCAAAGGGATTTGGAAGTTGCCTTAGCCTTATCCGTCAAAGAAAAATCTGCAAATATCCTTGAGGTGCAAAATTCAGAAGAACAAGGTTATTTTACAGTTCAATGCAACATTATATTTATATGTAGTGAATTCAAACATGACAATTAATTTTACAGTGAAATAGGTTGGAAGTTGTGTTTTATTTCAAGATATCATGGTAAGGAAATGAGAATTTTTAGGTAGTACCTGTGTTCTTGTGTTCTTATATTTTTCTGTGAGAAAAATAACTCTTCTGTAAGATCTTCCAAACATAGTTTCTTTAGAGAGAGACAGATAAAAATGTTATTTTCATTTCTTAACATCTTGACTTTTTATAATGTTTTTTTGTATACTAATATTTTGTATTATTTATTGTTTGTTTTCTGAATTCTAAAACAGGTAAGAATATTGAATCAGAAAATGTACACAGGAGACCCCCTTTTTCCAACTGCAGTGTAGACAGTGAACTTTTAGGTAAGTTGTTCTCATACTCTGTCTTTTCAGAAACAGCATTTCAAGATACATTATAATAGCTTACCTCTTCCTTGTTTCCATTGTTTTCTGTTTTTCACTTATGTGAAAAAAAGAGTATCTTAAATAAAGACTGAAGGATGAAGGACGCGTTAATTTTTTCATTAAAATCTTGGTCCTGGTCTTAAAATGGGAAAACCTGTGGATTGTTGAATGAGATTGGTACAGATCATTAAAAGTTAGTTGGAAAAAGCAACAGATGTGATGTTTTTAGATGCTGAGTTTGCTTCTTCGAGAAGCTACGCTTACCTTACTCTGCTTCGTGGATCCATAATGCCTAAGC
Source organism: Larus michahellis (assembly GCF_964199755.1). Taxonomy (NCBI): domain Eukaryota; kingdom Metazoa; phylum Chordata; class Aves; order Charadriiformes; family Laridae; genus Larus; species Larus michahellis. The sequence goes on along the minus strand of NC_133896.1, from coordinate 83,501,883 downwards.
ATCAAATAAACGTGACCAGAAACACTTGCTGCGCCACTGGAAACTTTTTCAGTTTTCCAATTTTATTTTTGGTTATCTGTCTGTTTGTTAGCTTGATTACAAATAAATATTGATAACTTTCACAACCAGAAAGTAGAGTTTGGTCAGTTAATAGAGTAAAATGAGAATCACCCGAAAACAAGTGCCAGTGATGTTCTTGTGTATAGTATACTTCAGAATCACAAAAATGAATTCTGAGGAGTCAAATACCTGCTTCTTTTTGAGAAGGAGAATAGATTTACTGTGAATTTGAATTCGTTAGACCACCGTCTCTTTTCTAGGTCTCAATCAGGTTATGGATGACGATGTACCCAGGGGTGATGGTAGGCAAGGGATAGCAGCATCTAAAGTCTCAGCACATCAGAAGAAGTTACTGACCATTGACAGTGATGATGAAGGGCATGCTACTGACTCTGAGCCAGAGTCTGTACCTAGTAAGTTCTTCTCTATAAAAACCCTCTCCTTTAAATGTGATGCCTTACATTTAGTTTATATTTTCAGTGAAATGCATACTGCTTCTATTGTATCTTTCCTCCTCCCCCTTACTGAAGCATTATCTTTTAATACTAGTGGCATCTCAATTGCACTTTGACATTAAATCTAAACATTGGAGCTTATTCATACACATTCGCCAAACTGGCAAAAATGATACTGCTTCTCTGCATTTGCTGCAGTATGTCAGAACAAATTTCTTCTACCCGCTTTCTCTAGGAAAGTTTCGTCTCTTTAAATAGCCTCTATTCTCTTTCCCAGTTGTTTGGGGTTTTCATCAAAACAGTGGCTTTGGAGTAGTGTCATGTGTTAGTGCTTTCACTATTGTCTTTGTTTAAGCTTATTTAAAAAAATAAGTAGCCACCGTTCTTTCCTTCCTCCAATTCTCAACTCTTAGAATACCATGCTGCATCTGATTGGAGGTCAGCCTAGACTCGTACTCTGCTTCTGGTAGCAGCCTAGTAGCCTAGTATTGAATGCAGAGTATGATCACAGAATCATAGAATGGTTTGGGTTGGAAGGGACTTTAAAGATATCTAGTTCCAAGCCCCCTGCCATGGGTAGGAACACCTCCCACTAGACCAGGTTACTTAAAGTCCCATCCAGTCTGGTTGTGAACACTTTGAGGGACGAGGCATCCACAACTTCCCTGGGCAACCTGTTCCAGTGTCTCACCACCCTCATAGTGAAAAACTTCTTCCTAATATCTAATCTAAATCTCCCCTTTTTCAGTTTAAAACTGTTACACTTCATCCTATTGCTACACTCCCTCATAAAGAGTCCCTCCCCATCTTTCCTGTAGGCCCCCTTTAAGTACTGGAAGGCTCCTATAAATACTTTTAAGTACTGGAGAACTCCCTGGAGCTTTCTCTTCTCCATACTGAATGACGCCAACTCTCTCAGCTTGTCTTCCTAGCAGAGGTGCTCCAGCCCTTGGATCATCTTCGTGGCCCTTTTCTGGACCTGCTCCAATAGGCCCATGTCCTTATGTTGGGGGCTCCAGAGCTGGAAGCAGTACTCCAGGTGGGGTCTCACCAGAGCAGAGTAGAAGGGCAGAATCACCTCCCTCAACCTGCTGGCCACGCTTCTTTTGATGCAGCCCAGGATGTGGTTGGCTTTCTGGGCTGCAAGTGCACATTGCCTCCTCATGTTGAGCTTCTCATCCACCAGCACCCCCAAGTCCTTCTCCTCAGGGCTCTTCTCAATTCATTCTCTGCCCAGCCTGTATTTGTGCCTGGGATTGTCATGACCCAGGTGCAGGACCTTGGCACTTGGCGTTGTTGAACTTCATGAGGTTTGCATGGGCCCATTCTCAAGCCTGTCCAGGTCCCTCTGGATGGCATCCCTTCCTCGCAGCATGTGGACTGCGCCACACAACTTGGTGTCATTGGTAAACTTGCTGAGGGTGCACTCAATCCCGCTGTCCATGTTGCCAGCGAAGATGCTAAACAGCACCAGTCCCAGTACCAGCCCCTGAGGAACACTGCTCATCCCTGGTCTCCACTTGGACATTGAGCCATTGACTGCAACTCTTTGAGTGTGACCATACAGCCAATTCCTTATGCACTGAGTGGTCCACCTGTCAAATCCATGTCTCCAGTTAGAGACAAGGATGTCATGTGGCGCAGTGTCAAATGCTTTGCATAAGCCCAGGTAGGTGATGTCAGTTGCTCTTCCCTTAGCCACCAACACTATAACCCCATCATAGAAGGCCACCAAATTTGTCAAACAGATTTTGCCTTTAGTGAAGCCACATTGGCTGTCACTGATCACCTCCTTATTTTCCATGTACCTTAGCATAGTTTCCAGGAGGATCTGCTCCATAATCTTGCTGGGTTCAGAGGTGAGACTCACTGGCCTGTAGTTCCCCGGCTTTTCCTTTTTTCCATTTTTAAAAACGGGGGTTATGTTTCCCTTTTTCTAGTCAGCGGGAGCTTCACCGAACTGCCATGACTTCTCAAGTATGATGGCTAGTGGCTTAGCAACTTCATCTGCCAATTCCCTTAGGACCCGTGGATGCATCTCATCAGGTCCCATGGATTTGTGCACCTTCAGGTTCCTTAGATGGTCTTGAACCTGATCTTCTACAGTGGGCTTTTCTTTATTCTCCCAGTCCCTGCCTTTGCCTCCTGCAACTTGTACGTTATGGCTTCACTTGCTGGTGAAGACTGAGGCAAAAAAGTCAATGATTATCTCAACCTTCTCCATATTCCCAGGTAACCAGGTCCCCTGTTTCCTTCCGGAGAGGGCGCACATTTTCCCTAGTTTCCTTTTATCACTGACGTACCTGTAGAAGCTTTTCTTGTTGCCCTTGACACCCCTGTCCATATTTAGTTCTGTCTGGGTTTTAGCTTTCCTATCCTGATCCCTGGCTGCTTGGACAATTTCTCTGTGTTCCTCCCAGGCTACCTGTCCTTGCTTCCACCCTCTGTAGGCTTCCTGTTGCTGTTTGAGATTGTCCAGGAGCTCCTTGTTCGTCCATGCAGGCCTCCTTATATTTTTGCCTGACTTCCTCTTTGTTGGGATGCATCGCTCCTGAGCTTGGAGGAGGTGGTCCTTGAATAATAACCAGCTTTCTTGGGCCCCTCTTCCTTCCAGGGCTTGTTTCCATGGTACTCTGCCAAGCAGATCCCTGAAGAGGCCCCTGAAGTCCAGGGCAGTGAGCTTGCTGTGCACCCTCCTCACTGCCTTCGGAATCTTGAACTGCACCATTTCTTGGTCACTGCAGCCAAGGTTGCCCTTGAACTGGACATTCCCCACCAGCCCTTCCTTGTTGGTGAGAACAAGGTCCAGCATAGCACCTCTCCTTGTTGGATCTTCCATCACTTGGAAAAGGAAGTTATCATCCTGGATTGCCTATGCCCTGCTGTGTTGTCCCTCCAACAGATACCAGTGTGTTTGAAGTCCCCCCTGAGGACCAGGGAATACCTGTAATTCTGCTGTTAAAATCATTATTCTATGCAGTTTATACCAGGGTGTTCAATTATTAAAGTGCAAAGCAAGAATTCTGTAAATACATAATGATTTACATGTTTTATTTCTGTTTCTTTCTCAGTTCAGTATATAGATACGTGCAGTTTTGCTTTACTATATTCTTAAGACATTTTGGTTCTTTATGTCCAGAATGTGATTAGAAGGCCCTGAAGTAATAGTAAATTGCATTTCCTGTAAAGAGATGACGTCCCTTTTCCTTGCTGTAGGTGAGGATTCAGAAGAAGATTCAGATTATAGTGAAGGTGGTGATGAAGACTTTGCTATGGAAAAGAAAAAAGCCAAAGGAAATAAAAAGAAAACCAGACAAAAGATGCCAGCTGAAAGAGAGAAGAAAAATCTGAAGTCCAAGATTAATACTACAGGTACCATGAATTTGAAATAGACCTCTTTATAATAAAAGTTCCTTTTATTTTGACTGAAGGAATAGATAAATTTGGCTGACAAACTGACTGTAGAGGTTTATGATGAAAATTACTATTTGCATAGGAAAGGGAGGAGAGTAGAAAAAAATCCTGAAAGAAAAAACCTTTTATAGTAAACTAAAACCCCTTACTATAAAAGCAGACAAAAGTGAACAGACTGAGTTAATTTATTTTTATATAACTGTACCTAGCTTTTAAGAAAAGGCCAAATAACAATCAGTGATCTGAGGATTATTCTTTTAAAAATTAAAATCTCAGAGCCTCCTCTTGCAGTTGCATTTATAAATTGTTAGTTCAAGGACAGCTAAACAATGCTAGTTCTACTAACCACTTGGTGAAAAAGATTAAATATCCATGCCCTTCAGGGTTAATTGTTCACTGTGTTGCTAACGCAATTTACCTGCGTAGCTTAAGAAAATTCTTACCATGGTGTTAATCTTGTGCCTGACTTAGTAATGTGTTTTAATTTCGTGCCCGAATTTACAACATGTAATTTAGTTTAAAACTAGTTTTAGTTATGACAAGGAATTTGCTTTGTGTAGCTGACAGAGGAATCTTCTGTCTTGGAAATTCGGTATCTGGCTTGTTTCAAGAAGAAATTGTACTGCCTATTTTCAAACTAGAATTGAAATTCCAGAGTATAACAGGACTGACTGTATAAATATATGCTCTTAAAGATGTGACAATCTAGTGACATACTCATTATTTCACTCAGAAATTATTTCACCCAGAGAGCTTGTGCTGTACAATGATCTATCATCTTACACATGTGCGATGATTTCTCTACTAAAGAGTATCTTTCTAAGGTTGTTTTTATTTTCCAACTAAGCGTCGCCTGTAGTTTCTCCTTCACGGATAATGGAACAAAAATCTGAGCCAACACAAACAAAGATGTCCAGTTCTTCAGCACCAGTTGGGAGGCCTTTACATACATCAAGTCCTGTAACAGACAAGAAGCCTAAATGGATACCACCAGGTACCTCTAAGATTGTATCTATAAACAGTTACATTAGTTGACTTAAGTTTTTAGCAATCTCTCCTAAAGCAAACAAAAAAATAAACAGTATTTCAGAAAAATTACTGCCCTCGTACTGACAGGTATTCTTTTGACCTTAGATTAAAAAAAAAAAAAGAAAACCTATCTCCCTGCGTCTTTCCCTCTTACAGAATTATCCTTACTTTATGTGGGGAGGTTAATAAAATATTTTCCAGAGCATGCATCAAATCTTAATCAAGAGATTGTCTTGTGGCCATTTCTCTTTTATTAACAGCTTGCTTTATCTCTGGTATGTGCTGCATTGTTATCTATTCTAAAGAAATAATATTAGAAAAATGTTGGAGTGTTTTAACTGCTTTAGTAAAGCAAATGCTTATAAGCTTTATTTTCTTAAAGTGTTGGAGCATGCTGCTGCTGACTCCTGCCTCTTACTTAGATTTTCCTTCACATTTACTATTCTTTTCTGTACACATTTCTTTCTGTTTGGCTCCTTTCTCTCGAGCCTTATTTTCCCCACTTGGAATTGTGTTCAACTGGGTGATTCTCTGGGGAGCACCTGAAAATGCACAGTACTCTGGGAACAGTTTTTATGTGCTTGTCCATTGTGTTGCTGGTTACTTAAAACTGCACCATACCTGCTGCATTGGCTTCCAAATAGATTGATTCCCGGTGAGTATGTTGATTTTCTCGTGCTTCTGTGGTATGTTGTTCAGACCTTTTTGCAGTATCTTTAGAGTACTTTTTTGTTCTGATATAAAAACTACAAAAAGACAACAGGTTTATGATTATTTTTTTCCCCTCTTAACTTCTTGCACCTTCTTTTTGTTTTAAAATTATTTTCAGCTGCATCGGGAAGCAGTAATAACTCTATGAAGTATGTTTCGCTTAAGTCACCTCCTCAGTGTCTTAGACTCGGCCTCTCCAGACTAGCAAGAGTCAAACCATTGCATCCCAGTGCTACCAGCAGTTAAGTGGTCAGTGACAAGGTGCCACGTGAAGGAAAAGACTTTGGAAAGTGTTTTGCTTATAAATACACAGTGGGCAGCAAAAGCTTCTGTTTTGGAGGACTCTTGTTTATGTACATGTCTAATACTATAATGAGTTTTTATTCTGCAGAATGCTAGGCATCTTTAAGTGCTACTGAATAATAGTGTTATTTAATCGAGGTCACCAGCTCTTCAATTTATTATATTCAGAGATGTGGGTTTGTGATAATTTTAATTCTCTGATATCTAAACTCTTCGCATTAAAATAGTCTAGACAGCACTATGTCAGTTACAGAATTTGATATCTCAAATGGTTTCTCAACACAAGTGAAAGTCACAGTTTAAAAAATAATTCTTGGAAGTGTTAAGTTATCACTTTCCACCCCCTTCTTGGAAAGTTTGTCACCACTCTCAAAATCTGTTAATGTTTGCATATTTTATTTGTGGATTTTAATGGATTTTTATGTATTATAGATAAAAATGTTTTTTAGAATGTTGTATTTTTTAAAAGCTAAAATAAAATACTTTATATAATCTAATTAATCATATTAATTGACTTTATTAATTTTGAAAATCACTTCTAAATTTTGGCTACAGTCTGGCAAATATTTCTGCATGTGCATACTCTTGTTAGAAGTCAGCAGCGTTAGTTGGGCTCAGACAGTGAGGATTTTGCTTTGAGCACCTTGGTTTTCATTGAAGACCACGATACTGTGTATAGTTAGTGGATTTTATAAAGCGTTGAAGTGATAGTTACTGAGTAATGAGACTGAGCTTTCAAACTTATTAGTCCACACTGTAAATAATCTCCTATTTAAGCATATTGACTATGTGAGATGACACAGCGGGTGCATTTGTCCCTGTATTACTTAAAGAATCTGGTCATGACTGAGTGAATTGCATTAACAAAGGAATATATAGCCCTATTCAGAGTAATTACACAGACAAAAGCATGGTCCTGCCTAAAGTAAAACTACAGTATGACAAATTACTTTTTAACTTTATAGCACTTACATTGTTAAAACATGATACTAATAAATGCCTGTTTATTCAAAGCAATATGCATATTACCTTATGGAAGGGATGAGAAGAAATCTGTGGCTGAAAATCTGTTTCTCAGAAACAAACATCAGCATTGTGACATACAATCTCACATCATCTACATTTTGGATGCCTGACTCCTGGCATGGAATCACATAGCCCTGAGTGAATTGTGTGCTCCAGTGAGCTGGGCTAAGTGCGTTTAGGAGAGGAGGCACGTGCCTGCTGTCTCTGGTGCTCGTCTGACTCATTCATGAGTTGTCTTAGCTTGCTAAAATGCCACATCAAAAAAACGGAAGTTTGCAGCAGGTTGCCATCAGACGAGCTTGAAACTGCTCCCAAACAAGGGTAAAGCAGGAGTACCCACCGGAGGAAAGGTAGGTATCCAAGCATAACGTTTGTGACAACTAGTATGTAATATGTATGCTATGTTCTTTCCTTAATTCCTTTTCTTTGTGCTTACATAGCCCCTTTCTGAGGTGTACAGTGGATAAGTAGCTGCAGCAAAATGGGAAGCACAGAGAGCCTTGGGTTTACATAATTTTCAGTCCATCACTGTCCTTGAGCCCCTCCTTAAGTTTGTACGGATTTCCAGTTCATGAGGATTTTCCAGTATTTCTCTACCTTTTTTTTTTTTTTTTTCCTGAGTGAAGATTCCGGATAGGCAGTTAGAAAAAATGTCTTTGAAAGGGAAGTAGTAAATATTCTTGATTGTATGTTTCAAAGCTACTCTGTACCTGACCTGAAGAAAATAGGTCTTGCTGGTAGATGCAGATTATTTTTATAAAACAACTTTTGTGTCCTAGATTATTAAAGGACATGCTGCAAAGCATCCAAATTGATTTAGGGGCTGTAATTGTTACAGTAATTATTCTGCTAGTAACAGAGAGGTTGTCTGTGTTATTCCAGCTGCTTTCAACATTGGAAAATTAATTTTTTGCTGAAAATAACATTTACAGTACGCTTATTCCTCTAAACTTGAAGCAATGCTACACAGAATTGTCCATGCATCTTTTCTCCAATAGTTGCAAATGGTATGATGTGAAATGCATTTTGATTTCCATTTGTAAAGCAATAAGAAAGTGTGTATCAGTGGTTTGTGTGTCAGAGTTTACAGTTTTCACACACTTGCTGCTTTAGAGCTGCGTCTGTAATTACTAAAAAAGAACAAGATCATTAAAGAAGAGATTGCTATTTATAGATGTAAACTTTGCTGCCAATGCCCTCAAAGTCACGGCTGTGAGTAGGTAGAGGAGGTACCCTGTCCGATCTAGAGATCACCTCTTGCTTCAGAGCATCAGAGGAGTTTTCCAGCATTGATTGTGGCTGCGGATATTCCTAGAGATGGAACCAACAGCATGGTAGTTGAAAGCTGCCTTAGCACAGCTGGGTGAGCTGTGCCCATGGGGACACGGCTTGGTTACACAGAACAGGGCTGCATCACAAAAACACTCCGCAGAATTCCACCAGCCTGAAGGCACTGTGCTCCAAGACTGATGCATAGGCTTGGTCTGAGACGAGCTTAAAAAAAACCAGTTAAAAATGGCTAAAATTTAAGGACACAGCAGTGTGAAATTGCTTCATAAAGCAAGTTTTACGTACCTCCAGACACTCAGTGTCATCGGTGCATCTCTCACTTCCTATTCTCTTTGACAGTACTGATAATGCCCCAAAAAAAGAGGAAATCGCCAGACAAGCAAGACCAGCAGAAACCTACAGTGCAAAAGTACGGTGGACTGGTGGGATAAATCTGTGTGTCTGAGGGGACACCTGTGGCACCTCTTCACGCTCCGTGCCACAGAGACTCTCTTTTACAGAACGGTGATTGACTGGGCATTTCACAGAATATTAAGATCCGTGAATGACAGCTTGGCAGTTAATCAGTTTGGCACAGCAATTTCTAAGAACTGCTGGTTTAACAGTACCTTTTAATGCATTAAGGTTTAGACTTTAAATTTGCTATTTCTAATACTAAATGCAGAGCATTATTTAAAGCAGAATATTTACACAGAATATAAAGCAAGAGCAGAGCTCGGCCTTCCTGAGTTGGTTGAACACAGGGTTTCAGAAGATGCTGAACAGACGTGGATTTGGTACCTCCAGCGTCAGAATTAATAGAGTAGAACCGAATAGACTATTTCAGTTGGAAGGGACCTACAACGATCATCTAGTCCAATTGCCTGACCGCTTCCAGGCTGACCAAAAGTTAAAGCGTATTGTTAAGGGCGTTGTCCAAATGCCTCTTAAACACTGCCAGGCATGGGGCTAAGGAAATGGGCACTGTATTTATGAAGGCTGGATTTTGCAGTGGCTTTGTGGTGTTCAGAGAGCAGCTGAGATAACATGGTCACAGATGATTATTTCTGTGGTGTTGAAATCTCACAGTGGGATAAAGGAGTTAAGATATTTTGATTTGGAAGAATAAGAAACCATCTTCAAAATAGAGTTTTATCATTGTTGTGAATATGATTTTTTTTTCTTCATCCTGGTTTTCTAGCCTACATACAAAGGGAAATAATTTAATGGCATAAAACAACAAACATAACATTAAGAAAAATAAATAAAATCATTGTATAAAATCATAATTGAGGGGAGTTGGGGATAGATGAATAATTGGTTGTAGTGACTGGTGAGTTGTAAATTAGTGCAATAGATTATATAATGCGCGAGTAACCTTTGTGATAAAAGCTGGTTTTGAGTGTTTGAGGTGCTTATATTTTTCTACTTATTTGTAAGTTCTGGAAAATAATTTGTTTAGGCTTTTTTTTCTATGCTCAGACTCAGCCCTGCACTGAATTTCAACAAGAGAGATCTAAAAACTTGTAACGGAAACTACCCATAAAATTTCCTTCCCTGGGGATTAGATGAAGTAAGTGTTAAAGAGACCCTGAGCAGTTGATATCCCCAGCGTGGAGGCAGGATCTCTTAGTCCTGTCCTGACCGAGGCTTGTCTAAATCTTCTCTGAGTGGTGGAGAGTCCCACCTTCCTTGGGTGATGTGTTCCAGAACTTGAGCCTAACAGAGCATGCTGTTAGAAAGCTTTTCTGTCGTGGTAACGAGATGAGATCCTTTAGTTTTTCGTGTAGCTGGTAGGCTTGTCGCACTCTCCTGCATCTCCAGGTATAAACCGATCTCTTCAGGCTTGGTAGAGCTTGAGTCTAATCAAAGTCTAATGCTGACATGTTGTCACATTGTTTGAATCTCTCTATGCAGCGTAATTATTCCTCTTTTGCAAAATTTTGTTAACTAACTCATGGGTATTGTCTTAATACAGTTTTGTCAGTCTGAGTTTTTCCTTTGGGTTTCTCTGTCTTGTCGTCCTGTTTCTGGTAATGTATCTGGGAAGCAACATGTGAGAATATCAGAATCTTGCTGCTAAGAAATTAATGCAACTTAACTGACCAACAATTCTTACTGAGCAGCCACTTCCGTTCTTTAGCTTTATCTTATAGAATATGATATGTGCAGAGGATGATATGTGTCAAATCTCTATGAAATATGAAGAATCACTAACTACCACTAAATACTTAGTCAAAGACATGTGCTGTTACCATCATCTTTAATCCATGCCTTTGCAAATCATTCCATTAATGGCTTCACTGATTTTTTGCTTGCAGCTTTGTTGTTTATATATTTCCTATATATTTCTTGATATGTTACCAATCGTGTTACCATCGTAAGACAAAAATCACTATTTCAACTTCAGTTATTTCAAAAAAAAAAAAAAAAAAAAAGAATTTACTTTTGATTCAGAAGCTCTCATCTCTCATCTTGTGAATAATTCATTACATGATTCAAAAGGTCTGAAACCCAGTCCTCATTTCCCTGGTCTCTATTGGTATTCTCAGATATTCTGGTAATGAGGAATTCTGTTATCTTTTGAATAGCTAAATAATAAAGGTGTAACTTAATGCTTGCTCAGAGCCATGGGTTTTAATAAGGGAAACAAACCTTTTCCCATTACTTTTGTAATAGGAACAAGAATGCCCAAATGCCATTTCCTGAGATCAATTGCATCAGGAATTCCGTGCAGCTCTGAGGGCTGCCCTTCCCTAAACTGCTCTTTAATTTTTGACAGAGGGGTTGGGTGTAAGTTACCAGATGCACCATCTCTGGGCACATAAATGTCATCTGTCTTTCATGTTTGATCACTTCAGTTGTCTCAGCTTTCTTTTACCCAACAGACTAGTAACCTATCAGTGCAAACCACGAAGATGAAAAACCAGTGTTACCGCTTCCTGTAATCCTCTGTGCAGAAACCAGCTCTTTGCATTTTAAAACAGTTTGTCCTGCTACTTCAAAGAATTATTGGTCTGTCTCCACTCATGTGTGGCATCGGTCTTTTGAGAGGAAGCCAAAAAGCTGTGAAAAAACCCACATCTTTTAATTAAGGCTGTTTCTGCTGTGCTGAATCTTTCACTCTTCACACAGTCAGTATTCACGATGCTTGTGTACCTTTTAAACAAAGACTTTAGGCATGCATTGAAAATCTGAAATTTCATTTTCTTAACTTTCTTTTTCCCACTGTTTGTTTTTTATTTTGAGTTTTTTATTTTAATTGCTTTTGACTATATCTCATCTCTAAAAAGCTAAAGATGAGCCTTCCCTAGCCTTGACTGAATAAGAGCACAAAAGGATCTGAAGCTTGACTAATTGGCATTGAGTATAAAGGACAGAATCTACATGTTCCGTAGTGTATTTAAGCTTCTGTCTATTTAATGCTCAGGCATCTCAATTCTTCTCACCAAATTCTTTTTCATAATTACAGTCCTTGGGGCCAAGGCAATCATATATATGGTGTCATTAAAAATTATCAGACTGGTGAACAAAGAAGTCATCTGAAATACGAGACAATAGAACTGATCAAACATGGAAGACAGATGATATTTAACTGCTTGAAGAAAGACCATCTTGTAAAGTAAAGCCAGAGATGACAGGTTATCTTTCTGTTTCTGTCCTTGAACAGATGAGAGATCTTTCTTGGGTTTGTCATGGTTTTTTTTAAATCCACTAAATCTGTGTAAATCTTGTGTAAATCTAATTCTGTTAAATTTGTAGGATTCATTAAACTAAAGGATTCTAAAAAGTTATAATCAGGTAGTCCTTTTAGAAACTCCCTGTGAACCCCATCTCAGCGGAAATGTTAAGATAGGCGTACATTTTTTAGAAAGCGAACAGAAGCTTGCATCTATGTCAAAAATCAACATTAGAGGGCAGTACATTGAGTTATTATTCCAGTACAGTAGAGCTATGTGTTTAACATTTGTATTTGTAAAGTGTACGCGTATCAAAGAGTTGGATGACATATGTGAGTATTAGAGGATGTAAATAGAAATAATGCACTACAATGAAATTGGGAAACAAAGGTTAAAACAGACAGTGGGACTATTAGGTGGTAGCTGCCAGCGTAGTTAGCTGTTCGTCAGGTCTGCTGTAGATTTTTTGAATGTACGCAGTATTTTGGCAGAAGGCAAAATAAGAACAAAGACATTCAGGTATCGATACTGTACTTGCATCAGCAGTGACTGGTGCTTCTCAGTTATCAACAGCCTAGCATTTGATTATCCAGTGACAGTGAGTCTTAGAAAAGTGCGATTTGCCTCTAATTCCTATAGAAAACAAATATGCACTGATTTGAGGATGATCTTATAAATCTTTTCCATATTTGATGTCTATTGTTATTTGAACACAATTCTTTTATAAAAAATGCAATTATCACTTAATAAATAAAATATTACATTACATTACAGTACTAGTGCCCTAACGTAGCCCAGCTTTAAACACCTAGTATGTTTTGACGAACAGGAAAAAAAAATAACCAGAAGGTGTTCTAGTTATCTAAGTATTTTCCAACTATCTTTTTTGAGTCTAAAACATCTAGTATAGAAAAACAAATGGAAATGTAATAAGCATTAATTGTCTTACCTTTTGTCAAAGTATATCAGCAACACAATTTTACTCTAATACACTTTTTGTAGAGGAAGTAATAATGTTAGTAGGTATTTCCTGCATTATTTCATTTGGTTATCAGCTTTAATGTATAATGTTTGCTATAATTTTTCTCAAGCATTTTTACCTACCCCTACCCGGGTAAAAATCTTATTGATGTAATTCATGAGTGCGGTCCCGCTGATTCAGTTTCTCTGTCACCATTTCGTAGGAACGAAGTTACCAAGTCAGAAAACGTAAGAATAGGCAGATCTGTCATCTTCCCCAGCATAGCTGAGTCAGGAAAGGGGATGCATTCAGCACCACGAAAGGTAAGAGAACTGTGTAGACCTCAAAAGTTGGAAGCATAGATTTATCTTACCAATAATTCAGAATGCCATAGTGCTACCCTTTATTGAAACTAGCTAGCAATTGGCAGCTATTGTCCAGGTCCAGATGGTAGGTAATCACTCAAATCCTTCTTCGTTCTCTGTGCTCCTCTCGCAAAGGCCAGCTGCAATTATGAACTTGTACTTGAAGCACTGGATTGAAATCTGTCTTCTTGTGCCTTAAGACAAACATCCCTCTAAGGAGTCAGAGAGGACCAAGGCCCCTACGGTGGCAGAGTAGACTATGTCTTAGCTTGGCTTGCTCCTTTCCCTTTACACATTTGATTGCTGTCTCAGAAAGGCACTTCTCTCCTGATTTTGCCTGTGTAGGATGTTCAGAAGAGCATAGCAGGTGGCTCTGACCCTCCTTCACAGCCTGGCACCCCATGTTCTTCAGTGGATTGCACCTCCCAGCTTCCTCTGTGACAAAGCCAACGTGTTCTTGACCACCTTCTACCATTGTTGCCCAAAGATTGTCCAAAGTTTTCAAAGATGTGTTGATCTGTCTCCTTGACGACTGAAGGAGACCCAGAGGTCCACTGACTGGGGGAACTGCTAACTGTGGCTTCCCTGTGTGAAAACAAAAAGTGATACCAATAATGGAAGATTTTCAAATAATCCTCTCTTCTCTTCCAAAACTGGTATTTTTTTCTAACTCAGGGTTGCACAAGTAACAGAAAAATAAAGTCGCAGCTCTACACAATCATTATATATGTTAACCTATGCTAGCAAGTGAGGCATGCTGTGCCACACATGTTACATGCCTTGGATTATTATAAAGGGGATGGGAAGGATTGTGTTTTGCTGGAGGACCACGAGCAGAGTGATGATCCATGTGCAACATGGGGAAAGTAGTCTTTTTTTTTTCTTCTAAATGTCAATGAAAGTGAGGGAATCGGCCACTGGGAGACTCATGGAGGTAGCAATAGAACAACAATGAGGAAAAAAATCAAAATTGTATCTTTTTTTGGATTAAATATTTCTTACAATCAACTTTGACATAAGGGGCAACTTCCATCTATCAATGGTTTCACAGGTGTCTAGAACACTCAGACTGCAGAATAGCTGCCTTGCTCTTAGAAGAACTCAAGTAATCACATCACTCATGATGCTGTCGGTTCATTCTCAATAATAAGTCATTAAATGCGGAATTCATAGCTGATTTCATGATACTGTGATTTCTTTTGGTTGCTACTTGTGTTTTTCACTTTTGCAGGATTAGTCAAATCCTGATTAATTATTAAAATTCTGATTATGTTGATTCTCAACAATAAAAGTAATCTCTGCTGAAGTGTTGACAATTATTCTTTTAATTATCGCTAACATTTTGGCATACATTTTGATCTGTTACTTTGATGCTTCCAGGGAAAATCCGTGATCCAATGAACTGACTGCTGGAAATAGGAATGCTTGTGTAGAACTTGCTATTGAATAGCTATGCTTTATGGAATATGAAAGGAACAAAACATAAGAAACTAGAAGCTAAACAAGTTCCTGCTATATATAACATGCTGTACAGTAATTTCAAAATTAAGTAAGAATGAAGATTGTTAACACTGCCTTAGATAATTTATTCTGGGCATAACAGCTCTACAGAGCAGGGACACAAGCTTTTACTTCCTTCCAAACATAATCACAAGAGTGATAGAATTTCAATATTCAATAAAAGTCTATTTTAAAATAATGAAGTGGTGAAAGTTTTTAGGTTAACACAGAATTCATGGCTAAGAATTATTCACAAGCTATAAGACAGCATGTCTCTTTCTCTTTTCCTCCTGACATCTGTTTTTCTTGCCTAGTATGGCTGCCTTTGAGACCGTGAGCAGTTAGGAATTGACAATATTAATTATTCTACTTTTAAAAATCCCAGCAAACAAGGCCACAATTTGCTGAGGTATTTCTGTGCTCCCAGTTTAAATGTCAGACAGTAATGGCAGCGTCAAAGCACGGCAGAGGTGCTACCAACAGGGTACTTCCATCAGCATGACGAGGCAGCATAGACTGACAACCACTGCTGAAAAAGGTACCCTGACCCTGGTCACTTGTCCTTACCTGCAGAGAACGTTTCTGCTGCTGTATGGTGAATTGCAAGAGGGATGATGCAGGTTAAAACTAAGCTGATTTTGCTTTGCTGGTTTAATTTTAACCCGAGTTATTTTTTGAACCAATTTATTGTAAGACTTCATGAACATTTGTGCTGGCATGAAGAAGGGGACAGCTGAGGATTAAGAATAAATAGCAAAGGGAGAAGCAGACTTCTCCCCCCGGCTCCCCAGCCCCCTTTTAGCAACAGTGCTGGTTTAAAATGCTCATGAAAGTACGGTGCTCTTCTTTGTCCCGCTGTAGTCTGTCTCAGTGTGCATGAAGAAACATCTTGGACATCTTGTTCTCAATAGTTGTCAGTCTGGACCTATCCGTAATGCTGTTATTAATTCTAAATATTAGTTTGGTGTATGAAAGAGTAATGTTTTTTGAAGTGTGTGTTAATTAAAACAATGATGGGGGAGAGCAGACAATAGCAATGTTGGATATATACAGTTTCTTCTATATTTGGCATTTTATTTGTGATAACACAGCCCAATAGGAAAAGATGTGAGGAATATGTGCCAATTACACAGAATCCCAGAATGGTAGGGGTTGGAAGGGACCTCTGGAGATCACCTAGTCCAACCCCCTGCCAGAGCAGGGTCACCTAGAGCAGGTTGCACAGGAACGTGTCCACGCGGGTTTTGAATGTCTCCAGAGTTGGAGGCTCCACCACCTCTCTGGGCAGCCTGTGCCAGTGCTCTGCCACCCTCAAAGTAAAGAAGTTCCTCCTCATGTTGAGGTGGAATTTCCTGTGTTCCAGTTTGTGCCTGTTGCCCCTTGTCCTGTCCCCGGGCACCACTGAGGAGAGCCTGGCCCCATCCTCCTGACACCCATCCTTTAAGTATTTATAAGGGTTGATAAGATTCCCCCTCAGTCTTCTCTTCTCCAGACTGAAGAGACCCAAATCCCTCAGCCTTTCTTCATAAGAGAGGTGTTCCAATCCCCTAATCATCTTGGTAGCCCTTTGCTGCACCCTCTCCAGCAGTTCCCTGTCCTTCTTGAACCGGGGAGCCCAGAACTGGACATAGTACTCCAGATGCAGCCTCACCAAGGCAGAGTAGAGGGGGAGGATGACCTCCCTCGACCTGCTGGCCACACTCTTCTTGATGCACCCCAGCATGCCATTGGCCTTCTTGGCCACAAGGGCACATTACTGGCTCATGGTCATCCTGTTGTCCACCAGGACTCCCAGGTCTCTTTCCACAGAGCTGCTCTCCAGCGGGTCAGCCCCCAACCTGTACTGGTGCATGGGGTTATTCCTCCCCAGGTGCAGCACCCTACACTTGCCCTTGTTGAACTTTATAAGGTTTCTCTCAAAGAGTTTGACCGAGCATTAAACATGTCTTTATTTAATCAGGTTATGGCAAGAGGACACAAGGGCTTTTGACACTGGGGACTGACTTAGTCTCAAATGTAGCAGGGCAATGGAATTATACTACTTTAAGATGCAGAGTTTCTCACTTCCTGCGCTGGTGTCCAGATAGTATTGTTAAAATACCTTTAAGGACCATCAGCTGAAGACTCACAGGCATTTTTCTTTCCCCATTTTCCATTTGTAGTGACAATTCGTACTTAGTTATGCTTGGTCATAAGATTTCAAACTTCAAAAAAGAGCAATTTTGGTAATTGTCTTTCTTTTCCCAGACCCCTATTTCAGTCCCATAAGCTGTAGAACTCCACAGAAAATGCTTATATTCTGAAATCTTTAAGCTGTTTTAGAAATATAGTTAAATATTAGAATTTTGTCCGTAGAAATTCTACTGAAATTCATCACATTCACTCCCTCTAGTGTACACGTTGCATGATTATGGGTTATTCTGGCCTTACGAAATCTTT
Source organism: Larus michahellis (assembly GCF_964199755.1). Classification (NCBI taxonomy): domain Eukaryota; kingdom Metazoa; phylum Chordata; class Aves; order Charadriiformes; family Laridae; genus Larus; species Larus michahellis. Next base: position 83,484,671 of record NC_133896.1, on the reverse strand, counting down.
GAATATTGCTAGTTAAATGTTATAACTTTTTCAGGAAATAAAAGATGTAAATCATAATGATAGTTTTATGTAATTTGTAACCATCAGATTTTTAAAATTCTCCTTGTCCCTGACTATTTTAACGTTCGTTGAATTTAGTTGTATCTTATGCCAATCAAAGGCATTAACTTTCTGCAGAATGTGATGTATGCTAAAGCTCTCTGTCTGCGTACATGAAAACCCAGCAGCTTGATCATAATAATTTTACTAACATCTAATTCTTTTGTAGTGGTTTTAGGTAGAACTCAAATCCCTTATCAAAGATGCTCTCTTTGGCTGTGTTCACATGGCTGTGCAGAAGTAACCATGAAGCCACTGCCAGCCTGCAGGTTTTGGAGAGGCAGGCCAGCTGGTATGATTGAGAGACAGATCCTTAAGTGAACGCTTCTGAGCTCATTTTCCTGCCACGTGGATGGGTCTTAGTGCTCTTGTGCCTTGCCTGGCTGCCCCCACCCATTCCATCTGCCCGTCTGACAGATCCCTGCAGCCAGTGCTGGGCAGACACAATGGCCCAAAGCCTTTTTTAGGAAGGTTTAAGTGTGCCCATAAAGCAAAGGCAGATGAGATATTTTTACTAAGAGCTGACTGAATTTAGGCTACCTGCAAAGGAACTTAAAATGTGAAGTGGAGAGCTGCCAAAGTTCCTGGGAACATTTAAATCAGCAAGATATAGATATAGCACTGCATAGTTTTGAAAGCATCATTTAAAGAAAAATCATGGTCTGTATGGGATATGTTTTCCACCTCTAATTTATGCAATTGCATATAGAAAGTCTGATTCTTCTCATTTACCACCTTTGTGCACTCTATCTTCATTAGCCCCAGTGAGGTTGTAATAAAAATTAAGTGATAATAGAGTGTGTGTTTTCCGCAGAACTGTGTACACTTTGGAACATGAGTGAGCTTGTCTTCGCTGAGATCAGCTCCTGCTTCCCTTTTTTCATTTGCTTTGATTCATCTTTCTTGCCAAATGAATTTGGAGGCAGATTTTTCCAGCTGCTCCTGAAAGAGTGGGGAAGTATGTTACTAAAGTGATGTGAAGCATTCTGTCCTCCGCGCATCACAGCCAGGCTGTTCCTAAGCAGGAGCTGTGCCTAACTCCCAAATTTTGATCTGTGTCATTCCCGAGACATGTTACCCAGCACATACTGCAGTAGCTCCTCTGTACGGTCTTCATGCTTTCTGCGCATCTCTCTGTAAGGGAAAAAGTATTTATGAGCAAACTTCGGTTTTGTTAACATGATATAATTTATTACTATTCTGATTGTGACATTATTTTACACTCTGTAGTTGAACAGACAGGGGGTGTCTTTGACAGAGGGTAGGAAAATGAGTGTTATTGTCCAAAGTGTGAGACGACTGTGGTAATAACACCAGCAAAAAGACAGGTCGGCACAACCTTTCTGTGTATGGTAAGCAGTGATACTGCAATACTACAGTGACAGAACTGCTTAGGGTGGAAGGTGCCTCCTGAGATCATCTACTTCAGGCCCCAATTATTCTTTGTACAATAATATGTAGTGGTTAAAGAAATAGTTCTCCTTTGAAATCTGTCTATTTATAATGCATGTGAAGAGAGTATTACTAAAGTAGTTTCACCAAATAATAGGAAAGCTCCTTTATTAAATGCATATTTCTCCCCGAATCCCACCGGGGCATGATTTGTAACACATTCCTCCTCTCCAAAGAGAAAGTGAGGCAAAATATATACTTAAAATCTTTTATTTAAATTAACGGTAGCAATACACATGTGCCAGGTATGGACTTTTTGGCACATCCATCTTTAACACAGGGATTAATATATTAAAATTGTATTAAATGATATTAAATCGTGTTATATTAAAATATATTAAAATGTGTACTGAGATTGTGTCAGTACCTGGATCTAGCAAAGACTGTAAGCACTCACCTTTGACGTTCACGGAACCTCTTGCATACTTCAAATTGACTGCGTGCTGAAATACCTTACTGAATCAGTGCCTCAGACCGCTAATTAACTCAGGTCTCCCCCACAGAGGTGTTGCCTTAACCGCATGTTATTCAAGTCATAGTTGACGGCTCAGTTTAATCACAGCATGCAAAATGCAGACTGCAGCCTGAATCCCAGGGGTTTCCCGTGGCGTCCAGGTACCGAGAGGTATCTCACCAGACCAGTGGTCGCCAGCCGGTGGTGCACATCAACATCAGAGGTGAATCCAGGAGGCCTGCCAGGCTTGCTTACTTGACCCCTTTGCCGCACACAGCAGCTGCCAGGAGCTGTTAACACCCGGAGGAGGCTGCAGCGGGAACGGTAGTGCTGGTAGTATGGGAGGCAGTGCAGACCCTTCTCGTGCCTGGTGGCCCTTCCTCCTCATACTGCAGCACTTCTGTACCTCTGGCTGCAGCCATAGCACTGTGCCTCTACGGAGGCTCAGCGCTGACGCAGGTCTGCAGGAAGAGGTGGACGTGGGCTCCTAAATGAGGCACTGGATGAGAGTGGGAGGAAGAGGCCAGCAGTGAACCACTGCACTCAGCATACACCTGCATTTCTGGTATGCCAACGTGCCTACAGCATTTCTCAAAATTGTTTTTTTGGCTACTAGAACCCTCATAGCTAAATATAGGTATCTTGCAATAGCTAAAAGTAGATACCTGCAGTAGACAGTCCAGCCTCCCTAAATAAGATCCATGGGCTTCACATCTAGCCCTTGCAGGGAGGCAGAACCATTCGAAATACCCAGAGGGAGTCACCCAGAGCTAGTCAAAAGCAAAATGTAGGCAGAGGGATGTGCCTGGAAGTTATATCCTGACTTTACATACTCCCACCTAATCATTAGATCTGGTTTTATTCCTAATCAAAAATATATGGATAGGGCTGCCTTTATTTTTTAGTAGGAACCATGTTATTGCAATTGTGATGACTAGTGATGTAAGTGAAGTAGGATTTGGAGAGAGGCGTAATTTCTTTCACTGGCCTGATTCAAAATATTGGAAAGTCACAGACCTACTCCTTTTTATGGCTGTTGTTATTGTTTGGGGTGTTTTTTTCTTTTAATCTGGGTTCTGTTTTCTGATAATGATTAGACAGTTCGTCTGCAGAGCCAAAGTTTGTTCCTGTACTTATCCACTCATTCTGATTACATTTTCCATATACTTTTTCTGTTAAATTGGTCACTGGCAACCATGATGCAGTTGCCCAGAAAAAAATGTGGCTTTCTATTTTGTTGATCGAGACTAGGTTTCTCTCAGCTTCAGAGTCATACAAAGTTATGAAGTTTCACATTTTCAGGTGACTGCATATACAGGTGCCCATGTTTTATTGTATTCAGTTATCTGCTTTACTTGCATTTTGCATTCAGAATTGAACTGTCCAGTTTTGAAAGTGTTTTGTCTTTTCCTTAAATTGTCCCTTCTTCCAACATTCTTCACACATTACCTACTATCACCCTCTGCTATGTAGCTGCAAAAGCCTGTGATTGTCTCTTCGCTGTAAAACTTCATTGTACTGCTGTGATCTTTTCTTCTTCCTCCTCCTCTTCTACCTCCCCCTTGGCCATGACCACTGGTGTCACCTTTACATGAGACCACATTCTGTGGGTCCGTCCCTGCCCAGCAGTGTTAAGTATCATTAACAGCACAAAGATGTCCTGAGACCTGACTGATAACTCCAGTCAAATAGTGTATAAAGACATTAACCAAAAAGATTCATCAAATAGAAACTCCTCAAGAAACCCCAAACCTGGTCAGCAAACAAATGTTATTCATTACATCTATATTGACTAGTATTCATTAATTTGCTTTGTAATTTTTTTATTTAAGCTTCTGTCTAGCAAAGAGTTTTGCTCCGTACAGGGAGCTGCAAGAATCAGAGGTGTAGTGAAGCAGTGTGGAAGCATAGAGGAGCGTGTTGAATTGTTATATGCATGGTTTTAATAAACCAATTATTTTATCTTACTTGAGCACTCTGTATAAAGAAGTGAAGTGATTCACTCTGATGACAGAAGAGACATGGCCTATGATAAGGAGCAGTTCTCTAGAAACTTCTAGGGAAATGCAGCAGTAAATTATTTGCAAGACCGACATGGAAATACTAGTGTAATGTAAATGGAAAAAGTATGGGAAGACAAATGTCAGCGGCATTGTTGCTTGATGAGGCCTGAGGTCCATTCAGCAGAGAGTGAGGAGATATCTGCTGTAAGGTAGGCAAACGTTTAATCGCTGAAGTAGATGCTGCAATGATAGAGAGCACTGTGAATTTTAATTTCCAGGGAGGTGGTTCAACTCTCACGGGTCTGGGACGTGCCTGGTTGGGAGATCCTCGCTGGGATCTAGACTGTGCCCTGCTCAAACTCCCATTTGCAGTGCATACCCATTCATTTTTCCACAAACGCAGATCAAATTATGCTCTTGCAGGAAATACAAGTTAGATTTACACCCAGGTTCGGCACCTCTTACTGTTGTTTTCCAAATGTCAATTATATGTGCTCTAGCAGTATACTGATGTCAAGTCAATGCCGTGCACCACACTTGTTGAGCTCTAAAAGGAGCTGGTGCAGATTCATTTGGTTGTCTCTCCTCTCCTCCCAAATCAATTTAGCTTCTCCAAGTAGCTGAAACCAGAGTCAATTCGCCCCCTCCTGGCACGTCCACATTAATTTGTTATGTATTGTAACCTACACTCAAATGATCAGAATTATTTGGCACCTTTAGATTGTCATGGTCACTAATATTGGTTTTGTGAAAATTAGGGTAGTCGTGACAGGCTTCTCAATGCTTGAACGAAAGCTCATGTTTCTCTTGTTGACCTGCTCAGTTCATAGCGACTGTGGTTTGGGATCTGGGGAATGCTCCATCTTCCGCTACAGTTCTCAAAAAACTTACTTGATTTCATACAGTTTCTCCATTTTCCATCACTTTCCTTGTCTCCTTTCAAGATCTAAATTTGACTCCCGGAAACAGAAGAACCCTTCACTGATATGAATTGGAGCAGGATATAAAGGCAAAGGCAGAATTTGTTCATTATAGACTTTATAGTGCAAGTCCTTCCATTTATTATTTTTATTGCTGTATGTCCTGCCATGTGAAACAAACTGCTGATTCTCTGAAATCTTTCTCAAGTTTTGAGATTCTATTTGGTTTGTAACAAAAGTTAGTCTTCAGATTTTATAGTTTGTTTCTTTGTTGGTTTTTTTTTTTTTTTAAATTAAAACAGTTTGGGTTTTGGACCTCTTGGCATTTATGTTTTATCATCCAATTGTCTTTTTCTCATCCTTCTCTTTCCTTCCCTCCCATTTTTTTTAAAATTTCCAAAGGAAATAAAAATTGAATAAGGAGAGACTATAATTTCAATGTCTCTGTGGTCCTGAATCTTTTTTGCATGAAAATATTTTGAAATAAGAACCATATAATATTAGTGTTTGTAAAATTATTTTTTAACATTACAAATATAAGAAATATAACTGGTATTAATTTCAGTCTTTTCTAAAAGCAGATTTGGAGATTTCTCTTTTTTATTCCAAACCCACTATGGCTTTATTGTCATAAGGCTTGTGTTGCTCTTCTGCTTTTTTAAATCTTCCACATTGACAAAAATTTTGTCTGCATTTTTTCTGCTCTTTATGAAACATGAATTGCTTTATCGTTCTCAGCAGAAAAGTAAAGAAAATAATGAATTGAGACTAAGTGTTAGCTATTCCCCCGTGGAGCCTGTCAGGATTACAAAAATAGATTACAGCATGCTGAATAAAAGATCACTGAAGTCTGTTCCCTCAATATTCCAAGCTAAAGCTGCTCCTTCTGCAAGCATTTGTTTTGCTGATGGAATATCTAAAAGGCTGTCGGGGGCATAGAGATTAAAATTTAAGCAGAGGCAGGACTACCTAGAAACATTCACTCCAAGACTGTAAGTAGTTTTGAGGGCTAAGAGGAAGCTGTGAGTGAAATGCTTGGAGGCACTCTTCAGATTCTCACTAAAACGCTGAATTACCTTCGAATTACCTTCATTAAACAGCTCATGTTTATAGCAGGAGAGCTAAAGCTATGGCTGTGTCTTTGAAAAAGGAAAAAAAAAAAGAAGAGAGGAAAGCAAATGATGGCACCTTGTGGTGCCTCAAGGGATGGTTTTGCAGTCATGCTGAGCCTAATTGACGAACCTGTTGTGTTTGCGCTAAGTCCTCAAAGATTTCATAGCACGTCAGCAAATATGCTACTATTCGCAGTTCGGTTTGATATTATTTGGTTTGTGTCAATGCTGTAGAACTGTGCTAAAACAACATGTGATCTGATCCCAGCCAGCTCACCCATAAAAATCATCGATGAGCCCATGCTGTTATTCATAGAAGAGCACCTGTGTGGCTGGGTTGGATTAGTTGAACAGTAGCGTCAGGTTTAAATTACAAGGAGAACAATTTAATGGAGAGAGATTTAGAACATGGAGCTTTGTCATTATGGGGAAAGAAAGAAGCAGCGAGAGCTGCTGTGATTTCAGCTTCTTCAATAACTCTTGTTTACGAATGAGAAGAAATAGAAGAATCCAGCCTAAGGTAATAGTGGTTGGCATTTGTTTTTATTGTTTGATGATATACCTATTGTGAGGAATGGAAAATAACTATTAGAAAACAGAAAGAAGACAGTTTGATTAGTTGTACCATCAATTCCATATGATGTTTTTATTGCATTAATCATTACTTAAATTTGTTTGCACAAGAGGAATTAAGATTACAATTTTTAATGAAAACATTAACATTATTAATGCTGCAAAATTAAGAACTGTTAACATTTTTAAGTTACAGGAGTATTTTATAGGTTGCTGCACAGGATTAGTTTGTAGAATCCCAGAGTGCCTAGGGTTCTACAAAAGGTTTCAGAATGACCTTTTGGTTTATGTGAAAGCCTTTTTAGTGTAATAAAAATATAAGTATATTCTAGACAGCCAGTCTATTTTTTATTTTAGAGAAAAAAGATACTCTATAGAAATCTCAGTGAGTTACACTAATCTGAAATCAAAAGTTCTGCCTTTTAAAAAATGTGTGTTTCTAAGTTTAAACCTAACATTTGATCATTTTGTTTAAACCGACCTTCTACAGGAAAATCAATGTGAGGGTTCATTCACTGATGTGATACTGATTTTATACTTGTACAACAGCTTCACAATGAAGTTGTGAAATGATGCCCCTGGTTTTCCTTCCCAGATGGCACTATTTAGGAAGTCATCTGAATGTATAGGTGAGTATCTGAAGTCAGTAGTATTTGGGAAGATATTTAGTAAGTGTAGTTATGAACTACACAGTGACTGAGAGGCCTTGATTCTTCTGGTTTAGCCATTCCAGCTTCCACTTCCATTCATCACAGGGGTGACACAGATGTTTCCCAAGTTTGACCTGCAGATTGGCAGAAACAGCTGGAGCTCTTTCAAGAAAGGAAGACCTGGCAAGGCTTTCAGGGCTTGATAGGAAATTTTTATTTTTTTTTTTGCCATCATGATAATGATCTTATTTGCCTGTCCTCTTTTTTTTTGCCTATGACTTTTCAACGTATCTAAAGCTACATTTCATCTGTGCACCCCACTCGCTTTAAATCAGCTTATCTGGTCCATGTCCAATTCCTGCTTCTCATGTGATTCCTCTTCAGTTTGTCAGTCCAGGAATAACCATATTTTCTGTTCTTGGAATAGTCCTAAGAACAGATTGATGTGTTAAAAAAACCAGTTTCAATGTACTGATTTCTAGGCTATGTCCTTTGTTTGCCCAGTCTGTTTCCTAGAAATGATGATGTTGCTAGGGCCCTGATGGCTTCGTACAGTCAAACAGCTCTTTGGAAAATCCCCACGTACCCAAATTCTATTTGAATCCCATCATGGACCCCTGCTCAGATATTAGGAATTATCTCCCAAGGTTATGATAATTATGTCCTTAGCTAGACAATGCCTTAATTTCCTCCTATGTCAAACTGCATTCGTGATTCTTATCTAGCCCTTTTAGAACTGAACAGCATTATTAATTTGTTTTTCTTGTTTACTAGGAGCAAGAGCAGATCCTAACCATGATACGAATTGTTAATAAACTAAAAAGCCAACTTCATAGTAAATAATTTAAATGTTAGAAACTTGACTTTATCACTCTTCTGTGGAAGACACATTCTAAAGAAGTCAGAAACTGTGTGACTGGCTTTTGCATTTCCAGCAGACTTGGACTAGTTGGTACATCTGGTGGGATCTTTGCCCAAGTAAATGTATGCAAAACCTTAAATCACCCATCCCTTTTGCACTGATTTTGCAACAATCTTATTGACATAGTTCATGTGGTTTATTACAGCAAATAGAACAGGAGTGATTTAAGAAGTTTTCTGGCAACTCCACTCACATTATTCTTTAGGGACTTTTAGTATTCACCTTTGTATTTGACTTTCTCTATGGCACTGGACAAGCCTGTATGTATGCCACAGCACAAGGCTGGAGACAAAGTGTTCACTTTGTTGTTCTTCTGTATCTTCTGTCCTCACTCAAATCAGAGGGATAACTGCGTAGGGGGACTAAAATGTTTTCAAGTCAAATTTTGCATTTGATATACATTTTGCATTAGAGGAAGTGCTCTGCAAGGTGCATTGCAGTGCAGGAAGACCACAGTAAAGTAGAATTAATCTAATCTGATTTTAGGGATATAAAAATTCTGGATAGCTAGTCTACATTATTTGCATATCCTTCTCAGGCCAAGCCAGTTCACTTCTACAGGGAAATTTGTTTAAATTGAACCTTTAGGTTAAGATGAAATGAATCCTCTTCCCACTCCAGAATGCCTGTTCCTTTGCAAGAGAAGTTCTTTAATGTCCTTTACCTCTAATACTATTCTACTTCACAGAGATGTTACCAAACTTAATAAATTTGTAGTTAAGGTTTTGTCTACGTGATGATCACAGCCAGTGATTGCATCCATGAGGAACTTATCCACCATTGCACTTAGCTCCTTTAATTAAATATTTTTCAGAAATGGGTATTTTTTAAAAAATGAGTGACAACGACTGTAAATATTTCCTTCAAATTTAACCAAGCTGCTTTGTAATTTATAGCTGAAACATTTTATGCACTGCTTTTTACTTCAGTGTATAATGACTGAAACTTTGTAGTAATACTGGCAGGTTTATTTTGCTCTGAGACTATTGTTGAGAAATGTAGGAAAAAACTTTATACACTTTCTTGCATTGTCAAAAATTCATTGCTCCTCTTCAGGTATGAGAAAAGAATCATCCTAAAGATTGTTTTTATTCCTGCATGACTTAGCACACCAAATTTGAATATACTTTCGAGAATGTAATCAAATGAGAATAGAAAGCATTACAAAGAACAGAAATAAATCAAAGAAAATAAAGTAGTAGACATTCTTCTTAATGGGAGACAGTTGAATGCATGGTCAGATCTGTCCTTCACTCCTTTCTATGTAGGCTGTCCTGGGAATATTAATAGTTTCTCAACAGGAGTCAAAACCTTAGATGGAAAGGTATAGCCCAGAGGGTTGTGGAGCTACATAAAGCTGTATTATAAATCTCATTAAGAGAACGGCTGCGCCGGAGGGAATGCAGTGTGCAGCTTTCTGCCACATACCCCACCTCATACACCCAGGGGAGCTGGTCAAAAGAAGACCATTGCGTGCTATTAGCAAGTGGCAGTAGCGATCGCAGTACTTCCTCATCTAGGTAATACATAAACATAATATCAACAGTGGACTGCGCTGGTAATTTCCAGTATCACAAATCTATATTTTCACAGTTCGAATATACGTCACACACTACATTAGTTAAATCCCTTCGTGTAAGCCTTGGTGAAAATTGCTCAGAAACGCTTAATATACCTGTGGGATAGAAGAGCTGGAGCGTAACTAGCTGTATGCGCTTGCACGTGCTTGTTTGTATACATTTGTGTGGGAGTGATTTAACTTAGGTACAAGTGATGTGTGTTTGTGCCGTTTAGTTTGTATTCCAGCACATGGCAACTCCATGCATTCCCAGGGCTGAACCGGTTCTGCTGGCATGACAGTCAGTGTGATTATTTGGCTAGAGAATGAGACGGTTCTCTTGTATGTGAGGTGTAATACTGGGGAGGATTTGTTGACTAGAGAGTTGCCAAGCTTGGAAGAATGGAAAAGTGGGAATGATGGAAATGGGAGTGATGTGCCTTATAGGATGCTGCACCTCAGCAATTATATTAGGCAAGGGCATTGCATGGACCACCATGCAAAGAGAATAGCTGTTTGTCCTTTGACCACTCTGTGAAAAGTGGTGCTCATTCCAGGAGCATCAGTAGAAGTGGCAGCCTTCTAGAATAGCTTCTGTGGGTGAGCCTGTATTTCTTCTTTGAAAACCCTGAGTGAAAGGAGAACTATTCTGTGTTGTCGACAGATTTAAGACCAGCAGGGAACATGCCATTCCGTTGCTATATGAAGGAGGAGAGCACATTGTATTTTCATTTTTAGATATCCCCCTAAGACGGTGGGGGGATAGGGACGCCTCCATTAGTGCTCCGTCACACACGCACAACACCCAAAAGAGGAAAAGGAAAGACAGGATGGCAGCTAAGCTCTGGCTCACTATCCACACCAAAATGAGAGCCTCATTATCTCACTGGGTAGAGCAGCTCTGCACTCATGCCAACAAGAACCACAGACCAAAGTGCCACAGTTTGGTCCTCAGTGAATGACACATAATATCCAATGAGAAATCAACCCTTGAGGTATTAATTTATTTTCATTTTCCAGTCTGGCAGTCTTGGTGAATAGATTTTACTCACTGTATAGCAAGGTCGCTGGGACAAATCTTGAAAAAATACAAGTTCAAGTGTTTTTTCGGTTTCACAAGCACATGAGCTCAGTGAGAAAGAACAGACTGAGACGGCAAGGAGAACAGCCAATCCTGTTATATTTGTCTTTCTTATTACCAACTTGCCATGATAAATATGGAAAATTATATTTGGCTAGAAGGAGGCTGAGAAAGGGAACAGATGGCCACCAAAAGAATACTAGAGCAGCTAATAGTCACTGGCATATTTCCGGGATAAAAATTTAAATCTGAAACCAAGCAGAGGGTTATCCATTTTTTTCTGATCAGGGTACTGTGTATGAAACTGATCCTGCTATGCTCTGACTAGATGAAGGTGGGCTTTCTGAAATGCATTCGCCGAATGGAATAAACAACCTCCGTCCTGCAGTTAACGACTCTTGCCGTTATGCTGACAGAAATAGTTGACAAGGTGGGGAGAATGTTTATGTTCCTACTGTATTTTGAGTGAGTGAGACTGCATTTGTTATGGCTTTTTAATATATTGCATGATTTAACACCTACATTGCATTCTCTCTATGTATTCTACAGGCTTTATTCAGTTTTGATAGAGGACAGAGAGAAGTGCCCATTTAAACAAGGAGACAATGGAGTCTATATTTTATATAGTTGTGTGTTTTATAATTTCTATAATTCTAATACATTTCTGTTTCTGTGGTCAACTGGATACTGAAAAAAAATAAGCTGACCTTTTGGGAATTATGAACGTGTGTCACAATTTCTGATTTTGCAGAATGCTGTACGCTCAGTACCTAAACCTCCTTATGACTGCAGACTAGGTAGTGAATGAGGACATTGTTCTGTTTCTTGAGCAATAATTAGAATTAGCAAGGTAATGGCCAGTAATAAATGATTTGAAAGGCTGGAATAGCAGGAGATGATAGTTTGGGATTGAAGTGTGATGTTGGAGTTGAAGGACCGGCCAAGTGCTATAGGAGTTGGACGGCTAGGAGTGAAATGGAGTGAAATAGTAACAGTTGCTGCAGTTTTTCTTCAGAGTGCATCTGCCAGAATTAAACCAGTCTCAACAGCTCAAGCGTAGATCCCGTACTAGATATACAGGATTTCGTTAGAGCAGCAGGTGATGGGTCATCTGGATCAAGACCATCATGTAAGTCCCTGTTGTGGACTAACTGATAATCCACCTGCTCCCCATTCAGCTACGGGCAGGACTGTTGCAGGCACAGATCAGTTTTTCTACTGGGAAAAGACTATGCTATTTACCTTTTTTGTGGGACTGTTATGAGGGTTGATCAGTTATTGATTTTAAGGTGTTTGGAATGAGTTGCTTGAAGAGTGCTGAAGAACTTTAAACGCTTAGTAAGTAGGTTTTGAGAAAAAGAGACAAAGAGAATCACAAATACCCATGATTTAAAAGAGGCACAGCCATGGGCTGATGGGCTGATTTTGCTTTTGCAGTGTAAAAGGAGAAATGTCCATCTCAAAACCTTACCAATCTTTCCCCAGTGAATGGAAATTAGATGGATTCCAAATACTGGGGGCATATTTTGGTGCTTGCTCACCTGCTTCCTTAGCTCTTGCTGAGTTTTAAAGGTATTTTGTGAATTGCTCATGCTCTATTAGTGAATACAATACATTTTGAATGTTATATTTAGTAAAAAAAAGTATTACTAATAAATAAAATGTCATTTTGGAGTGAAGAGTCTGCAGTCTGTACAGGTATTATGTGAAGTCCACTGTTTCTCTGGATTTCAGAGATAGCTCTTTCTCTCTAAAATCCTGGTTTTATATTGACTTGTAGTTAGAAGAGCACAAAGTGGTTAAGGGACTGTCTCTAAACGAAGTGCAACGTTTTCATCAACTCCAGAAACTGAAAAATAAAGCTAGCTGGGAGTACAGTATGGATGAGGTGTGAGGAAAAGCATAACAGGCACTAAAATTAATATTCTCACTAAGACCTGGGCTGATATATCTAGTGGAGTTATGACTGTGGATCCCAGACTCATCTTCATAACAAATGTGATTCTCCCTTGAGATGCAGGATATGTAGTTTGCATGTGAAGTGTTTGTCTGTAAAAATATTCTGGCACTGTATTTTCCATAGATCATCTATGTAAATTCACACTGGAGGATGGTGACCACAAGGACATTGGATGTACTGGGAAAAGTGTATCATGCTCTAGGACATTCATATGTAGGATGCAATAATCCAGTGGTTCTTTCCTGGGGGCATTTGTTATGGTGGCTCTGGGGATGTTTTGGATTTACAGCACATAATCCCTTACCCCTGGTCAGCTGATCTCCAGTTCCAAAGATGGGAATTACTATTTCCTGCAAAGACAAGCCTTAGTAGCTTTCCCTTTCCTAATATTCTCCTCTGCGCCACAGATATCCACGACTTTTCCTCTCAAACTGCACCCAATTAGCATAATAAGGCTAAACCCAGAGCTGTTGTTCTCAGCTTGTTCGGAATAGGAAGTTTACCCTTTAAGCTTGCAGAAGAACTTATTTATTTGTGGGATTTTCTCCCCTGACTTTTCAAATGAAAAGAAAGAGAGAATACCTGCCATGGATACTAACAGCACAATTGTCCAAAGGGCAGTTTCTAAATGGCATGCCCAGCTTTAGTAGTGTCTTTATGGTTGACGGTGAGACAGTGGAACCTGCATGTCAGAGGGCGGTAAATCCTTCATGTGATCAGGTAGGTCCGTACATAGAGTTTTCTCTCCATATTTAGTTTGGAAGGAGATTCCACAGCCTCTCTGAGCACCTCTCCCATACTTACAGAGCACGATGTGTTAGAGCCATTGCACGCGTATCTTCAGCTTGATCTGCACCTTTGTAGCAACGCCCTGGATATATTGCCCTGGATATATAATCCACACTGTATGTGTGTGGATTAGTTTGTAAACAAGCACCCATCACCCACTACAGCTCCCGTATATATGTGGTGTATTGGCACAGATGCAGCAGTCTAAGTTGACCCTTCTTCTTTCAGGCTCAGACAGAGGCCCTTTTGGCGTGGCTAGGCTGCATCACGGCAGATGTTTCGTGGCACAAGCCAGTACAAAACACGTTAGGCATACTCCACCAGTATGCAGACATATTTTCATGTGGACTAACTGAAGTCCATGACAAAGGCCTTTAAAAAGTGATCCCCTGGCACTGGTGCTAGCACTGAATAGGCTAAAAGTCATTTTAAAGAGCAATGACTTTATCATCTACAGGTGCTCTGCCCATTTAAGACTCTGTGACAGGTATAGGCCATGGAAGCCCTGGCTGCAAAACAGATGAAGAATACCATGTTGCTTTATTTAAGTATTTTTAATGTGCAGCTCACATCTGTAAGATAATTTTTTTTGCAAATTCGTTATTTTGATACTCCAAATTAAAGTTCCACACTCATGCCTCCAAGTTCCTCTGCTTCTAGAGAAAATATTAGTGTTCAAGCACTTCAAAACTTCTAGAGTGGAACTAATGTATCTACTTGGACAAAGATGATTTTTTTTTGACTATGAGTGGAATGACATTGTGTCTCAGAGCCCAGGATCAAGGCAGCACATTTGACTGAAACCAATGGGGTTCACTCCAGCCTATAGAGTAGAACTCCAAGCTGCTGTAGCCACAGAATTTTCAGTATCTAAATTATTTGAAAGATTTCTGCAATTCACTACAGTCTGCTATTGGACAGAAATGCACAGTGCTACTTACCGTGTTCATCTTTATAAAAAACCTGCTGAAAGTACTAGTAGAATCTTAAAAATGATGAGCTGCTTAGCGCTTTCCCCATGTTCCTTTTTTTTTTTTATTTGTTGCTAATATTATCTGTCCATTGGAACCCATGTATTGTTTTCTCTGTCTCAGCAAATTTAAATATTCATTTGTGTTCTTATAAAATCTGCACCACACGTTGAATGAGTTTAATGCTGCTATTAACAATGGATGGGCTCACAATCTACCTTGTGAGGCAGTTTAAAGCTGTCCTTCCAAGCAGCCTCACTATCTGCTTTTGAACACATATTTAGGGATGCCAAACACACCCCCCCACCCCCCCCTTCCCCTCCGCTGACCACATGGGCATATCAAGCATGCTGAGAGGCATAATAGGCAAAGCAAGCTGTCCCTGCACCTGCCCACAAAACAGCTGTTCGACTGGGAGAGGAATTGCTAGACCGTAGCACGTTTTCAGCAGCTTTTGTGGTCCTCTCTTGTACACTGTGTTGGCACAGACGTTGCCACGAAGGAAAGAAACACAGAAACTGCACTGAGATTTCAGTACTTTTTCCAGAATTATTTTTATTAAAGCATCATTTCATGTTTGCAGCCTTCCCATGTGGATGCATTTTCTCAGTCTCAACTGACGGTTCAAGAGAGAGATCATCTGGGATCTAACAGAGTCTTCCATCAGGTACGTGACTCATCAACTGACTTGAGAAATACCTGAATGCTTGTTTTCTAAGAGACCCCTTATAATAAATGAATCTGAGCAGAGGCAAGTCTTTTATTCCCTGCCTTCTTCCGTTTCCCCTGTAGCTGTATGACTGTCCCAAATGCCTGCGATTATTTTGTTTTGGCTAGCTGTTCAGTAGCATTTGAGGCATTTCTTCTGCCCAGTCACTTCTGTTTCCTGAAGCTTTCATGAGAAGTCCGCTGGAATCTCAGTTCTAAGGTTTTAAAGACTTTTCCATTGTATTGGAAAACTTATTTATTCAAGTTGGTTGGATTGAGAGCTTTGTTTCTTTGCTTTTTGAAAAAAATACCAAACCTCTCCTTTGTTGTCAAATGCTTGACAAATGTGTTTCTATCTTTCCCCAGTGACAAAAAATTCACAGTCTTATGTAGCCTTAACTTTCTGGGCCTTGTTCGGCATTTGATAGCAGATAGTTGCTCTATTTCAAATCAGTTTTTTATTATTTGCCAAAGAAATAGTCTACCTCGAAAATTTTCTTTTCTGCTAAGAGCATGATTTCTCTCACTTTAGATATCCAAAAATATTAGAGGTCCTAACGTTCATAAACCACATGCTTAAATGACTGGCCTTAAGGAACGGGTGGTATAGAAATGTTTTGCAAATAACAAATGGGAGAAGTCTAAAGGAAGGACTAATATTCCTGGAGCTTTCAAATGGGTATAAGCATTTATTTTTCAATAAAGTTTGCACAGAGCTTGCCTTTTCCTCACTAACGAAGGGTGCAACAAAGGGGCCTAGTCTAAGTGAACTCTATGGGAAATGAGGGGGAATGAAATATTGAGAGACCCGTGCAGGGAAGACCCTCCCACTGTCTTCACCGCGGTGTTTGGCAGCAGTCCAGTCCCAATTTCTCTTCTACCACTGGGAATAGCTAGTAGTGTTGCCTGCCATTTAAAATTCATGCCTGCTTATTACCCTGGATGTGCTTTATTTTCCCCCCTCAGAGGAGTCCTGCTGCCTGGAACGGCTGTCGAGTTGCCAAGCCCAACCACCTTTTCCAGCTGAAGCAGTCAGTGCTCTGATGCTGGATGGAGATGCTTTTGTGGGGAAACTTTCATGCCCTAAAATGTGCCGGGCTGCCCGATTGCCTGGACAACCTCGTCCTGCCCATTAGTACAACTGGGAGCTGCCGGAGAGTATCTGCTCTTTTCCCCTTCGCCATTAGGTGTCAGAACTGAACCACGCGCGTTTTCCACGGTTTTACATCCCTCCGTTTTTCGAAGCTGTTGCCCAGAATTGCTTGCGAGGTCGTTATGTAATATTTACTTATGCTTTCCATTTAGAAAGTCAGTCGTGGTGTTCTTTCCCTCCCGCATCTGGAAGGTCAAGCAAAGCATGGTTTGGTTGCAGACGCTGCAAACCTTCCCCCCCTTGGAAGCAGCCTGCCTCAGATAACAAACAGGAGCTTGCAGAATGTCCTCCCCTCTCTTCAGGTGAGCGAGTTATAAAACTCTTAGACATCTTGTGCTTGACTGGTTAATCAGCTTCTTTCTAGTACTGCA
Organism: Larus michahellis; assembly: GCF_964199755.1. Taxonomy (NCBI): domain Eukaryota; kingdom Metazoa; phylum Chordata; class Aves; order Charadriiformes; family Laridae; genus Larus; species Larus michahellis. The sequence continues at coordinate 83,467,895 of NC_133896.1, read as the reverse complement.
GTGGCAAAGTGTCACAAGAGTGTTTGTGCGTGGGAAGAGAGAAATAGTTTAGTGTCAGCGTTTGCATCAGTTTCTGTTTTCAGCCACAGTTAAAGAGGAAAAAAAAAAAGGAAGAACTATAAGCAGTCAAATAGATAAATTGCTTACCAGCATGGTTGTGGGTATCTCCAGATATTTTAATGGATGACCAACATCATGGGAAGGTTTTGAAGTCATCTTTACATTTGGCATTCCTTCTTTCTCATTTTTTCAGAAGTCCCATGCCTGTCCCCTGTCTGAACTCTTCTTCCTTTCCTCCTCCTCTCCTCAGCAAATCAGGGACCTGCACTACTCACCACCACTACTCCGATCACTCCCTTTTTCACCTTTCTTCTACTTCCATGGAGTCTCTTTATTGAGAGATTTTACAGGTTCTTTAGGGCTCTGATATGAAGTCTTTTCTGATCTCTTGCACTGCAAGTCCCCACGTAATGCGTTTTATTTGGGAAGTCAAGAGTCTTCTCAAATACTTTGACTTTGAAATTGGCAGCTTGCTACTACTATAAAATATTTAATTTAGTTAGGGGGGCGAAGCTACAAAATGCAAAATAGCATGAATGATGAGGTGGAATGGGTTAGTCTCCAAAATAATTTACATTATTTTTAAAGCTTGGTTCTGTGGCCTTTATAAGTCAAACCTACACTCAACTCCCACAAAAGCCAATGATTAAGCTTTGCATCTGAAAAATGAACCGTCCCCCCATTTTATTTTCTGTGAAAAGATTGGACCCAAGCATTTTACAGAGGTGTGGGGTTTTTATTTTATTTTATTCTTAAATGGAACTTGTAGACTTCTATAAGAAGCTGTGAAAACACCAATAGGAAAGCCTTTTGCTTGGTTTAGAAGTGCCCGGGGACAATAAACACTTCAGTCTAGAAAGCATGATTATGTGCTGTCTGTTTTGGAGACCTTCTTTGTTTACTCTTCCTTAGAAATAGCACAGCATTGATGAACTGAGGGAGTGTGTATCGGAATGGGGAAGCAGTGGAGTTCTCAAGCTGGGGCTCAGCAGGATGGCAGTAGGACTGACCTGTGGCAGCACAGAGCTGTACTTGAGCTGTTCAACTGGTGTCACTCATACCTGGTTGTCCTGCTTTTGTAGCAGTTAATATTGCCAAAAAAAAAAAAAAAGTAGCAAGGTTAGATGCAAGTATGGGAAGATGATTTTCTTTTAAAACAAACCCATTTTCACTTGCACTAACACATTCTTAACCCAAAACTCACAAGCACCAAGATGCATGTATCCAGGTGGTACCAGCCCGGACTTCTTGCAAGGACATGGTGGACTATATCACCATGTGCTGGTTTTTGAATATAGCTTTTGTACCCTTCTGATACTGAGAGAAACTGATATTTTGTGTCTCCATCCTGTCCCACTTCTCTGAGTCATCAGGACTTCCTCAAAGGATGAGGAATTATAAATAAATTAAGGAATAATTTAGCTTGGAAAGGACCTCCAGAAGACATCTAGCCCAACCTTCCACTCCAAGCCAAGCAAACTTGGAGCAGGTTACTCAGGGCCTTGTCCACTTGGGTCCTGAATATCTCAAAGGATGGAGAGTCCACAGCTTCTCAGGGAAACCTGTTGCAATAGCGAACCGCTCTCATCGTAAAAAATGTTTCTCCTAATATCTAATCAGCATTTCCTGTGTTGCAACTTGTGTCCATTAGTGGCATACCCATTTTGTCCTAGGACCATGCACCTCTGGAAAGAATCCGTCTTTGCTTTCTATATATCATCCTGTCAAGTAACTGCAGACAGCAGTTCACTCCTGAAGCTTCCTCTTCTGCAGGCTGAACAAATATATTTCCTGCAGCCTCTCCTTGTACAGTATGTGCTCCAGGTTCCTGACCATCCTCTGACCTCTCCCCTGAATTTGCTCTGGTTGGTCCCTGCCTTCCTTGTGCTGTGAAACCCCAGACTAGACACAGTACTCCCAGTGTGGTCTCACAAATGCTGAATAGAGGCGGAGATCACTTCTCCCACCTTGCTGGCTATCCTCTTACTAACACAGCCTGGGACGTGTTTGGACTTCTTTGCTACAAAGGCACACCGCTACCTCATGTTCAGTGTTTGTCTGGCCCTCCCCTGCAAAGATGCATCATTTCAGTTGTCCCCCAGCCTGTCCTGTTGCATGGGTATATTCTGTTCCGGGTGCAGGACTTAGCATTTGTCTGTGTTCAACTTTAGAAGATACCCATAGCCCATTTTTCCAGCCTGCTGAAGTCCCTTTGGATAGCAGCCCTGCTATGGTCTGTAGATTTGAGAGGGTGAACTCATGCATTGTCCAGGTCATTAATGGACACTAAACTGTACTGGCCTTAGTATTGATCCCTGAGGGATGCTGCCAGTAACCAATTGCAGTCCTTGGAACTTGACCATCCAGATGATTTTCCACTTACATTATGATCCATTTATCCAGTTCATGTCTCACTCTTTGGGCTTCAAGCACATTGTGGGAGAAAGTGTCACAGGTCTTCCTGAAGTCAAAATATACAACATCCACTGCATTTCTCTCATTGGTCAAGCTCATCTCACATCATCAGAGAAGGTAATCAAGTTGTTCAAACACCATTTGCCCACAACTTATGTTGGCAAATCCATACTGGATGTTCCAAATCAACTTCTTGTCTTTCATTTGGTTGGAAATGGCTCCCAAGAGGAATTGGCCCTCCCAGGGACTGAGTTAAGGCTGACCAGTCTATCGTTCTCTGAAGCCTTTTTCTTACCCTTTTTGAAGGTGGATGTGATGTTTGCCTTTTCCAAATGGTCAGGAACTGCTCCTGATTGCCATCAACTTTCAAAGATGACAGTGAGCTGCCTTGCAATGACACTGGCCAGCTCTTTCCACACCCTCAGGTCCATCCCATCTGGTCCTGCAGACTTAGGTATGTCCAGCTACTTAAGTGGTCCCTAACTATCTTCCTCTACTGCAGGTAATGCTTCTTTACACTAACGCTACTTCTAGACTCAGGGACTGGGGAGGCCTGAGGGCAAAACTTACCAATGAAAAGCATTGAGTACCTTAGTCTTTTCCTAATCCTTGGTCACTAGGTGCCAAATTCCACTGGGCAGTGGGTTCACATATCCCAAAGCCTTCCTTTTTTACTGTTGATGTACTTACAAAACCTGTTCGTATTGATTTTCACATCCCTTGCTAGCTGTAATTCCAGCTGAGGTTTGGCTTTCCTAAACAAGCCTGCATGTTCAGGTAGCGTCTCTTGCATTTATCCCATATAACCCATCCCTGCTTCCGCTGTTTTTTTACCTCCTTACTGTGTTGGCACCTGATCAGAAGTTCCCTTTGCATCCACGCTGGCCTTCAGCAAGGTTTGCTTAACTTTCTGCATGTTGGAATGGACTATACTTGTGCTTTACGGAGATTAACTTTGAAGATCAATGAGGTCTCCTGATTTCCTTTGCCCTCCAGGGCAGTCTTCCATGTGTTTTTGATGAGAAGATCCCTGACCAAGCCAAAAGTTGCTTTCCTGAAGATCAGCGTTTGTAGTTCTACCGCTTGTCTCACTCACTCCTCTGAGGATTTTAAACTCCACAATCATATGGTCACTGCAACCAAAGCTGCCCTTCCCATAGCCTTCACATCCTCAACAAATTGTTCCTTGCATGTGAGCAACAGGTTCAGCAATGCATCTCAGATAACCGGCATTAAGAACACAGTCCAGAAATCTTCCAGAATGCTTTTGCAACTTCAGCAGATACTGAGGTGACTGAATTACCCTATGTGTATCAGGGTCTTTAGGTTATGATGCGTGTTCCCTAATGTACCTAAATAAAAACATTCTCACTAGGTTAGGAAAGCTGATTGCAGGCGCACTTGCCCTGCTTCATCAGATGGATGCTGTTTCTGCTCAGCGGTTCTTGTTCCTCATCCTATGTTCATAGAAGCCATAGCACTCTCTGCAGCTTCAGACAGGTATTGATACATTGGATCCATTGTCTCCAGATGAGTCTTTTCCCCTCAATGAAGGGACTGAGAAGAAGATGACCTGGGCCCTCACACCCTACATCCTTATCCCAGAGCACAGTCTTCTGTCTCCTTATCTGGCTCTCTTTTATATCTAAACCTCCATCATCTCTTTATGGCTTGATTCTGTAGCCTGTTCTTTGTTTTCCAATTCTGGGACCCCTGAGAATCTACATGTGCTGCTGATGTACATCTGTATATCTGTTCTTCTGCAATTTGTTCCTTCGAGTGTTTCCGCACCCACACAGGCCCATTCATTCCCCATTCATACCAGTCTTGATGTTTCTGTTGCAAATGTGTATATGCGCAGACCCAAGCTGGTGTGCCTGCAGTTCTGTGGGCTGCACAAGCAATCTCAAGGATTCTAGCACAACTCTTCAGTGGATATGCCCACATAGAAATCTGAGATGGATATTGTCTATTATTCTATCTTTCCTGCCCTCTGTACTCAGACGGCTGGACATAGACCTTTCCCTGGCTCATCCAAGTTACTGCAACTTAATCAAACGTAGCATTTATAGAAAGTGAGTGCCCATGCATTGAATGAACCTGGAAGATGAAGTTCACAGAATCATAGAATGGTTGGAGTTGGAAGCGACCTTAAAGATCATCTAGTTCCAACCCCCGGCCTTGGGCAGGGACACCTCCCACTAGACCAGGCTGCTCAAAGCCCCATCCAGCCTGGCCTTGAACACTTCCAGGGACGGGGCATCCACAACTTCCCTGGGCAGCCTGTTCCAGTGCCTCACCACCCTCACAGTAAAGAATTTCTTCCTGATATCCAATCTAAATCTCCCCGTTCTCAGTTTAAAACTGTTACCCCTCACCCTATCACTACACTCCCTGATAAAGAGTCCCTCCAATCCTTCCTGTAGGCCCCCTTTAGGTACTGGAAGGCTGCTATAAGGTCTCCCTGGAGCCTTCTCTTCTCCAGGCTGAACAACCCCAACTCTCTCAGCCTGTCCTCGTAGCAGAGGTGCTACAGCCCTCTGATCATCTTTGTGGTCCTCTGCTGGACCTGTTCCAACAGGTCCATGTCCTTCCTGTGCTGAGGACTCCAGAGCTGGACGCAGTACTCCAGGTGGGGTCTCACCAGAGTAGAGTAGAGAGGCAGAATCTCCTCCCTCGACCTGCTGGCCACACTTCTTTTGATGCAGCCCAGGATGCGGTTGGCTTTCTGGGCTGCAAGTGCGCATTGCCTGCTCATGTTGAGCTTCTCACCCACCAGAACCCCCAAGTCCTCCTCAGGGCTGCTCTCAACCCATTCTCCACACAACCTGTCTTTGTGCCTGGGATTGCCATGACCCAGGTGTAGGACCTTGCACTTGCCATTGTTGAACTTCATGAGGTTTGCACGGGCCTGCCTCTCAAGCCTGTCAGGGTCCCTCTGGATGGCATCCCTTCCTTCCAGCGTGTCAACCACACCTTCTGTGTCAACTTCCTTCTTTTATTTAGAGATTTATCTTTCTGCGATCCAATAGCCTCTAATGCTATTGCCACAATTTGCTCTCTGGGTAAGCAGGGCATTCTAGTCCCCAAGCACGCTTGTTCTGTCTCAGCATGAGGCTGACACTCAACAAATCCAAAATAGATACCTCACAGATTTGTCTTTGGGATCATAGCATTTTTCAATATATTTTTGTATATATTTATACAATTGCAGATTAGTTGAATGTTCATCAAAATACCTGGAAGCAAAACTTACCTGTTTGGTTTTATTTTTGTTTGGCAGGAAAACGGAAGTCAAGGCAATTTTTCCCAATTTAACTTTCTGGACAGCCTTCCTGAAAGTGATACCAGAGCCCAGACAAAACCATCAGAACTGGAAAGCACCAGCATCAATGTCAAACTGCCTATGACAGCTTCAGGTAGAACATAGAGCGTGCTAAAAAGACTGGAGTGACAGGTTGCCTCCACAGATAGGGAGTGTATGCAGTCAGGATACACAGTGACCAGAGGTTCCACGCTAAATGGTCACTGAAATATTTTACAAACAGTTTGGAGGAAAGGAATATGGATGGGTTTGGTGACTTATAAAAATCCTACTTGGGGATGTATGCAATAGGAGAATGAATACACTGACACAAATATATAAATGAGAGAAGTATGCATTATACAAAAAAAATGTATATTTGTCTAAGACTTATGGCAGGTCATGTAGCTGACAGCAATATTCTAGTACGGTGATAATTTCCCACTTGCTTGTAGCTGTATCACATTTTATCAATGTGGGATAAATTGCATTTTTGGTGTTCTCAGATCTAGAAAGTTTCTGGCAGAGTTAATTTATTTTTAGAAGGAGTCTAGGAAAAAAAAAAAAGTAGTGGCCTTTTTCTTTTAAATTAGTTAGCATCCCTGCATTAGTGGATGAAGATCTGCCACTGTTTAACAGAACACCCACATGCATGCCTAGAGAACACTTTGATTTGTAACGCTACCGTCTGATTATTTATCTAGATTTAAATGATGTAAGTGGAGGTGTTAGGGTAGCTGAAATGTTTCTATGCAGGAAGAATCTGAACTAGAAGAACGGCAGATTTGGGCCCCATTTAATTCCTAATCTTATGCATCTAAACTTGACATTTTATATCAGAAAAACAAGTACTTGAAAGCTTTGCTTAACTAAAGCTTACTGCCATTTTATAAATACAACAATCAAACCAATAAAAACACACCATTTTTTTACGTAAGCTATAAAGCTTGCTGAAGCAGATAGACAACAGATGGGATTTTCAAAAACATCTAGGTACATAGCTTTGCTCAGAATCAAATAACTTTTACCTAAGTTTTCTTAAAAGTCTTTCTGACAGATGATGAATGTTTTGTTGAACACAATACTGTAAGTCAGAAAAAGAAACATAAATTTATGCAAAATGCCAACATTGTAGAATCATAGAAATGTTGGTTGGAAGGGACCTCTAACAGTCAGCTACTCAGCCTCCTGCTTGAAGTGGCATACTCTACTATAAAATGTTCCATTGTAAAAGCAATTTACCATCAGGTTTCTGACATTTTATTGAATTTTGGTTTTATATTCTTTTTTTTTTTTCTGATTTAGAAGCCTTGAAATATTTTAGAAACCAGTTAACAGTCTATGAGCAAAAAGAAATTTTCAATTATACAGAGCTATGGTTTCTTGGGCTGGAAGCTAAAAAAATTGAAGGTTTGCCTGAAACCCAGAATAATAATTGTTACGATGATGAGCATGGTTCCTACTTAAAGGTAAGTGGAAAAATTATGGTATTAGTTTGCAGCTCAATGAGTTTGTTGTGACTGTCTGCCAACTCTTAAGTGATCCATGTGAGATAAATGTTCTTTCTATAAGATAAATATTCACATAGTGAAAACATCAGTACCAATCACTTTAAAGCTCGGAAGAGAATCCTAAAGAGAGATTCAGGATGGATGGAAAGTAGGTGGATTAATGAAGCATGCATTTGTTATTTTCTCTGTCAGCCTTGTTTAATGTAGACTTCACTTGCTACCAGTCTCACATCTTTCACAGAAAGTAAACTCACATGCACGAAATGCTTTAAAGCCTGATCTTTTTCATACTATCTGAATCTGAACTATTTGTTTTCTTTTGAAGGTTTTGCATGACCACATCGCGTACCGATATGAAGTGTTGGAGGTGATTGGGAAAGGTTCATTTGGGCAGGTGGCTAAATGCTTGGATCATAAAACCAATGAATTAGTGGCACTGAAAATAATAAGGAATAAGAAAAGGTGAGACATCTGTTGATTTTAAATCAGCACAATCAGCTCTCTGTTATATAGGCAGTGGCAATCTGGGATAATGTGAACAAAGCAACATCAAACCCACTGTACCTCAGGCTTTCATTAGACACAGTGCGAACAGAGTGAAGAAAGGCGATGTCAGGGATTCAGAACTGGCCTGGACCCAGTGGAGACACAATCTATGAAAGCAGGCACAGTTTTTCCAGACTTAACAAGCAAGTCTCTGTATCTGTGACACAGTTAATACACAGCACAGGTAACCAGCCCTGCGTGACTGAGAGCTGGGAGCCTACATTCCCCCACAAGACAACAAAACCAGAGGAATACGCTGGGAGGCTCCAGTTGCTCATTTTAACACAAAAAATTCTACACTACGGTCCTAAGCAACCTCTGCTTCTTATGTGACTGGTTACCAATTTTTAGTTGAGTTTAGCTTGAACCAGAGTCAATGAAGCTGATGAGAATGATGCTGTTGACTGCAGCAACAGTTTTATCTGTTCACTTTTCCTGCTCAGTGAACGCTAAATGTAAAGGTGCTCTTCAAAACTGTCAGTCTTACTGGGGTTGGTGTGAAATATGACCTTGTTTGACTAAATGGAAGCATTCCTATGGATCTTGAAAGCACTAGGATTTTACTCTGGATGCTCATTTGAACTGTTTTTCATTTAAATATTTTTTTCAGACACGTCAAAATAACTACTCTTAAATGCTATATAAGGCCAGTGTATTTAGACTAGGCAACAAACATAATGAATCAAAGTTACAGTAGTTAACAGGGGTGAATGGTGGATTTTTAATCACAGCACCACATGTTGAGTTTACAGTAAGATTGTGGTGTTTGTAACATTTGTATTGCCACAAATGCTAGATTGAGTTAATGTTACCGTTCCCATGTCCTGTGATATTTCAGATTTCACAGCCAGGCTTTGGTAGAAGTGAAGATCCTTGATGCTCTCCTGAAGAAGGACAAAGATGATACTCACAATATCATCCACATGAAGGAATACTTCTACTTTCGCAATCACTTCTGTATTTCCTTTGAACTGCTGGGGTAAAGTATACTTTCCTTTACACAAATCTTAAGGAACACTGTAGATCTTGTGCTTTACAAGATTTAATTTTTGTGCCCTCTTTGGAAGAATTTACTTCTCTTAATGTTAACAGAAAGGAATACTGTTTAAATACAGACTTCACACAGACATGATCCATCCCTTATTTTCTGTGCTGTGCATTGAAGTCTTCTCCCCTGAAAGACCTAAGGGGAAAAAGAGTAGAACAGTGAATTAATGACTAGTAAACTTCAGGGTATATAAATATGAATAATATTAAATAATTCAAAAGTATAGCTGTATCTTGCTTTCTATGAATGTATGCTGCAGGACATATCTTAGGAGGAATTTTGGAGAAATTTTAGGGAAGTCAGACCATTTTATTGGCCAGCCTCCTTGTAATCAGAGCATCAAAGTGGGATTACAGAGGTTATCCATGGTCCCTCATCCCTTGAAGTAAAGCCCCATTGTTGCACATGTTCTAGCCCTTGCTGAAGATTCATGGTATAGAAGGCTTGATCTCAAACAGACACAGAGGGGTAAGAGTCGACTCCTCCTCTCCAGGAAAAAAACAGCCCAGTTTTTTCAGAAAGCTGCTAGGAAACTTGTAGGAAAACGTTCATGGGATAGCCACCATGTTCAGCTCTTTACAGAAGAGTTGAAGACTGGTTGTGATGTAAAAATATTTGTCTGGTGACATATTTCGTGCTTCTAAAATATAGTGAAAACCCCTTAACCTGTGAACTTTATTCTCCATCAAGTCCTGCTAACTTCATTTACTTCTGAAGGAATGGGCCTTGCCTTACACCAGTGGATGCACAAGCGGGGAAGGCAGAAAGCTACAGTTGCTTGTGTCCTGCTGAGGACACCTCTGGAGATCATACTGCTGAGGACAAGCTTGTGCATCCCTTTAATAGCCACCATCACTGTGGCCATTTCCTCCTCCGAAGAATGGCCACACATTGAGCACTCAGTACTTGTCAGGGCGCACCCCAGGCTGGGGGCTCCCTGGGGCTCTGGCAAAGGGAGCTGTGGGGGCTCCCTCAGGGCAGGGCCTGGCAGCCAGGAGCAGGGAAGCTGGGGCACACCATGGCAGCCCCAGCCCTGGGCATTGGGCACCTCCCTGGGGACAGGGACAGGCTGAGGCTGGGCAAGGACATAGGTCCATGGGTGGGCCCAGCTTGGGAGGACCCATAGCAGGGGAACTGGAGACCGGCCCTGCTGTGGTGTCACAGGGGCAGGCGCTGATGGCCCCGTGGGGCTGACATGGGGACCTGGGCCGTGAGCAGGTGGGGGGAACCCCTGGCTACTGGGCAGGGCCATCAGGGCTGGTGGTGCCCCCAGGGTCTCAGGGCAGCATTTATATGTTGCCAAACCACACTTGGCAGAAGTTAGCAACATCCTCCTGGAAGGAGCTAAGATATGATGGTGACAGGAAAAATACAAAAACCTAACGAGACCTGAATTCATGGGGTTATTTATCTAGAAAGTTTTACTGCTGATTAAAGACTCTTCAGACAAAAAGGGTTTGCACAAGGTGACAAAGCAAAGACAAATGACAGAGAAAGGAGACTGAAGAAAATTTATTTCTCTCAGTTTCTGAATGGTAGTTGTTCTTGGTGAAAAACAGCACAGCCGCATAACAGCACTGAGTTTAGCCAGCAAGCAAGCAAGGCCATTGACATTATGTCTTCTTTAGATCTGGAGGCTCAGGGAGGTGTTTGTGCATATTACGTGCAGAACAGCAATCTCAAGGAAGAAAATAGCTAAGTCATTTTCTTTTGCGTGAGTCCTCCCTCATGTAGGAAGACATAAATACTCTCTCCCTCATGTAGGAAGGCTAAATACTCTCTTAATGCACTGTAAACTAATGCCGTTAAAAATAAGTTCCCTAATCTTTTTTCTGCTTTCTGTCTTCTTCTTCTTCCACCCCCACAACGCCCGCAGAATAAATTTGTATGAGTTGATCAAAAAGAACAATTTCCAAGGTTTCAGTTTGTCTTTAATTCGACACTTCACTCAGTGCGTTCTGAGATGTTTACAAGTGCTCTACCAGGAAAGAATCATTCACTGTGATCTGAAGCCTGTAAGTACAGTCATTTCATAAACTATTATACTGTACGGAATACATAAACTTCATCCTATTTTTTGTTGATCGAGTGGAAATCTCAGAAGAATCCTTAAAACTCAGTAGGATATTTGTACATAAGCTATAGTATATTTCACATAGTATTAGTACTAGATTTGAGTGATTCTTTCCATTGATTCAGTTTATACACTGTTTATACATTGATTCAGTTTATACATGATTATCTGGTTGCCAAAATGTATGCAAATATGAATGAAATGACTTTTTGCTTAGAGAAAGAATAAAGTACTTGTGAAATTAAGTATTTCAATATGAGGGACATTATAATGCAAGGAGACATTCCCAAAGCAGACTGTTTCAGGTTATCCTGTTAAGTCTGTATAATTTCATATGTAGAATTATAAAATTAGGTAGCCTAGTAAATGACAAAGCAATTCTATAGTACAGTATTTAGGGTGCTCACCTGTTTCTGGAGGAGCACCTGTGATCCCATTCCTGCTGCTATATCTGCTAAGCATTCATGCTAGGTGAAACATTTCCATTCTCCTTAAGCCCAAATCTTAATTTTTTACAATTTTGTGAGATTTCTAAAGTATTTTAATTATGTTTTCATTTCGGGTGAATGTTTCTCTTGATTTCTTTTTCAAAACTGCAAATGGACAAACAAATTAATAAATAAATAAATAGGCTCTCAGGTAAAAATGCTAAGGATGAAATTCTGCTTGCACTTTGCTTGACGTATCTCAACTCAGAAGTTGAAAGAGTCACATACTGTCTGTACCCATTGGCTTGCCAACATCTTTGCCAGACCAGTTTGCAGTGAGAAGTGAAGGCTTGCAAGATAATCAAAATATCTTAACCAGAAACAATCGGCCCAAGAGGAAATCTGTTTCCGGGCAATCACTGGCAAGGAGTGAGGTTGACAAGATCAATGAGTGTAGTATGTATTTAAATAGAGTAACATATTAGAGAACATTGAGTGAGTTAACTAAAAGAGAATTTTGTTCTCATCCTACAATTGTACACTTTAATGAATTTAATTTATGTTGCCTGAAACTCACATCTGTTATTCCGTCTGCCTCCTATGATATTTCTGAACATAAGGTAGAGTATGGAGTTCCTCTGGACTACATGCTACGTAATTATTGCCCTCCAAAACCTGGTTTTGCAGTTAATCAACTCCCTTGCATTATGAGAGATTCAGTATTAGAGACAGAGTCCCACCAGGAGCACGAAGGAATATCTAGCTGCAGAGAGAGGATGCTCGCTCCCATAACAGAACCAAGAGCACCTGCGTAGTGGAAGTCAGTCCTTGCCTTGACTTTCATCTGTAGCATCTTCTCCCTCCTGTCATGCACAGTATTTCCTTATGAGTCCACTAATTGCCCAAGAAACTGCCCTATCATTGTTTGACAAGGGAACTGCTCAGTCCTTCAAAGCTTTGATGTATGATCACTTTAAAACTGGTTGATAAAGGTAGCCATCTCTCTGCTGAGAAGTGGAGAAAACTGTATGATCAGAAAGGAAATCAAAGGGAATCCTTGATTTAGGTAGATTTCTAATGATGATAAAATTCAACTCTGCAGACGAGAGCTAATAGGCTATGTTTACTCATCAGTGCACATATTCCTGAGCTAGCTGTTTAAGAATTACTTCTCAAGCTGGAATTGTAGGCACACAGTGCGGCACCCATCTACACCCAGCCAATAATCCATAGGGCCCTAGCACTTCTGTTCATCCCTACCATGAGATCTCTGCATCACACTGTTGTGAGGTGGAGGGGTGTATGCTTACAGAAAGTCTGGAGAAGGTTGAAAGCAATCAAGGGAAGAATTGTGAAGTACGACTCATTCATGGGGCAGGGACTTTCTGTGGTTACAAAAGGATGGTTCTGGTTAATTTAGCACCAGCATGCAACCAGATGCATTTGCCTTTTACTAGATTAACAACAATGAGTTTTGGGGAGCTCACTCTGCTCACACAGCAAGCATTCTCACTGGCTGGTGCCTTGATAGCACCGCACACTGCACAGTGCAGTGGCTTGGATTGTATGTAAGGGACTAGTGTCCCTGTCTAGCTAAGCTTCAAACTGGGTACCTTTGCAAATTTCCCCTCTGCTTAGGTTAATTGCACATTATTGGATGCCTACAGGTTAGCAAATGCATTCCCAAGGAAGTTGAAGTTATAAGTTTTTATTACACAAATAAATGTAAACTCAATGTGTTATGCATTGCTTCTTTTCCGAAGTATTCACTAACCTAACATGGTGCTAAATCCCTTTTTTTCCCCTGTGATTTTTTTTTCCTCTTTAGGAGAACATATTATTATACCACAAAGGCCAAGGTTCAGTTAAAGTTATTGATTTTGGATCAAGCTGCTATGAACACCAAAGAGGTTTGCAGAAAAGTCAAGTTGATGTAATTCTCTTAATAACCTTTCTTAATTTTAAAAAATGTGGAAAAAACTATTTCTTTGATTGAGCTAATCATAGAACCATTTAGGTTGGAAAAGACCTTTAAGATCATTGAGTCTAACCATAAACCTAACACTGCCAAGTCCGCCAGTAAACCACGTCCCTAAGCACCACATCTACACATCTTTTAAATACCTTCAGGGAGGTATTTAAAGAGGTAATTCAACCACTGCCCTGGGTAGCCTGTTTCAATGCTTGACAATCCTTTCGGTGAAGAATTTTTTTCCTAATATCCAATTTAAACCTCCCATAACACAACTTGAGGCTATTCCCTCTCGTCCTGTCACTTGTTACTTGGAAAAAGAGACTGACACCCACCTCACTACAACCTCCATTCAGGTAGTTATAGAGAGCGATAAGGTCTCTCCTTTTCTGCAGACTAAATAACCCCACTTCCCTCAGCTGCTCCTCATAAGACTCGTTCTCTAGACCCCTCACCAGCTTTGTTGCTCTTCTTTGGATGCCCTGCAGCACCTCAATGTCTTTCTTGTAGTGAGGAGCCCAAAACTGAGCACAGTATTCAAGGTGGGTCCTCATCAGCACCGAGTACAGCGGGATGGTTACTTCCCTAGTCCTGCTGGCCACACTATTTCTGATACAGGCCAGGATATGGTTGGCCTTGGCCACCTGGGCACACTGCTGGCTCATATTCAGCCAGCTGTCAACCAACATCCCCAGGTCCTTTTCTGCCAGGCAGCCCTCCAGCCAGTCCTCCCCAAGCCTGTAGCACTGCATGGGGTTGTTGTGACCCAAGTGCAGGACCTGTCACTTGACCTTGTTGAACCTCATACCATTGGCCTTGGCCCATCGATCCAGCGTGTCCAGATCACTCTGTAGACCCCTTCTACCCTCAAGCAGGTCGACGCTCCCACCTAACTTGGTGTCATCTGCAAACTTACTGAGGGTACACTCAATCCCCTCGTCCAGATCATTGATAAAGATATTAAAGAGAACTGGCCCCAATACTGAGCCCTGGAGAACACCACTTGTGACCAGCCGCCAACTGGATTTAACTCCATTCACCACCACTCTTTGGGCCCAGCCCTCCAGACAGTTTTTCACCCAGTGAAGAGTATGGCCACCCAAGCTATGACAGCCAATTTCTCTAGGAGAATGCTGTGGGAACCAGTGTCAAAGTCTTTACTGAAGTCCAAATAAACAACATTCACGGCCTTTCCTTCATCCACTAGCCGCATCATCTTGTTATAGAAGGAGATCAGGTGAGTCAAGCAGGACGTGCCTTCCATAAACCCATGCTGACTGGGCCTGATCACCTGGTTGTCCTGTACATGCCATGTGATGGCACCCAAGATAGTTTGCTTCATGACCTTCCCCAGCACCATGGTCAGACTGACAGGCCTGTAGTTCCCCAGGATAATATAGTGGCCTATGCCCCTAATTAAAATCTGATGAACTGTTCAGCCATTGGTGGTGGAACAAATACTGGTAGGAGGTAAGAAAGCTATTACCATGCTTTTTCTTTGTCCCAGGCCTGATCAACCCTTCGACTGCTGTTGAAATTAGAATTGCATTTGCAAGAGTGGTTAACTGAAATGGGCCTATCAGGATAATCCCACTTAACAAGGAGTTTATAAGGTCCAGAGATCCTTTCCCATTGAGATGGTTAAATTATAATTGGCACTTTTTGGATTAATACAATGGGGACAATGGGAACTATGCTAAAAGTTTAGAAAGTCTGAGTTTTGGGGTTTTTTTCCTATCAAAGATTTAAGCAGAATGTGCAGGAGATAAGAAAAAAAACCCTGTAATGGATTTTTTAACCCTTAACTTTAACTCTTAACTTTTAACTTTAAAATTTTTAACTCTGTTAAAAACAAACAAGCAACCCCCCCAAACAAACAAGAAATCTGTATTGCATTCTATTAATTTAGAAAAACAAAACCAGTCTTAAATGGCTTGGGTTTTCCTGTGAAATACTGATATATAAACTGAGCCAAAATGTATTTATTTATATTTTGGGATTCAGCCTATTAGATTTACAGGAGCATATGTTTATAGGACCAGGTAATAATTTTAGGTTTGCCCATGTTTGAGTAGAGTGCAATCTGAGACACAGCCCGAAATATTTGAGGAGAGTAACAAATAATTAAAACTGAAAACAAGTGAAAGAAAAGATGGAGCATATCGGAGAAGACTGTCAGCTGAAATAAGAATTGGTGCAACCCTCAAAGTGGTACAGGATTAGAGATTAGAAACCAAAACATCAGTTATTTATTTGTGACAAAAATGACAAAAAGCAGACAATTATGCAACTGGTCAAACGCACAAAGACACAGACTGCCACCATGGTACTCTCCACCTGCACAGATTTAGTGAAATCACGTATTGTGCAGCCTTACCTTTCAGGGTACTTTCCTTCCAGAAAGATGTTGAATACGTGGGAATGCAAAGAAGTGCAGGAATATAAACAAAGCAACCAGCAGAGTGATAGGAATAAGAAAATAAGAGAGTTTGCATGCTGTAATCATGTTCCGATGTCTGAATGACAAGAGGTAAAATTAGTCTGCTCACTGTGATGAGTCCCAATCTTGGAACGAGATCTTTTGACACCTACTGTGGGGCTATAATGCATTAATGGGGAAATCAGAAGGCAGCAGGAGATGTTCCCTAGGTGTCAGTGAAACCAGTATTTCCAACAGCACAAGCCTGTGACAATGGAGAACTATTGATTGATGCAAGGGGAAGACCTTCAAATAGGAAAACGCACATGGAATAAGCTGAATCACAGCATTAGTAGAATAATTTCTTTTAGTTAAAGTTGTTGAAGAACAACTGCCAAATATAGTGGAAAGCATATCACCCACTGATTTTAGGATAGAAATAGAAAAGGTTTTTACAGCCTATGTGAGCAATCCCTTAATGGCAGCTAATGGATAGAGTAGATATCTGGTGCCTGAACATGTATTTCACTTTTCTGTGAAATCTGGAATCAGCATTTCTGTCCCGTTTCTGATATTTTGCTTCTTGTCTGATTTTCTGTTGTGATATAGTGTACACCTATGTTCAGAGCCGGTTTTATCGCTCGCCTGAAGTGATTCTTGGTCATCCTTATGCTATGGCAGTTGATATGTGGAGCTTAGGCTGTATCATAGCTGAGCTTTACACTGGCTACCCACTGTTTCCAGGGGAAAATGAAGTTGACCAACTTGCCTGCATCATGGAGGTAACTTTTGGGATTGACTTTTGAATTACATACTCATTTGTTAAACTACACCGCCAGCAACAAAGAGAAATGTCAAGAAGTCTTGAAGTATATTTGTCTATGGACCGGCTTTTTAGGGAGAGGTTTATTACAGCCAAAGAACTCTTTGGAAGGACGGGCTCTAGTGCAAAACTGTTATTTCTATTTCATGTGCCAAACACTGCTTTGTACACTCACTGTCTTGCTTCTGAAGGAAACATATTATAGTCTGGTCAGAATTTTTATGGAGAAGTTAGACCAGAAGAAGAATATCTAAGGCAAAGGAAAAGCAATTACAACAGGCTCATCTCCTCTTAGGAATCATGTGTGGGTTGAATTGGATCTCCTTAGTCCAAACTCCTGCTGAGAGAGGTATTTTTGCTAGCATTTGATTAGTCAGCTGTGTCTAGCAAATCCTGAAAACCTCAACTACTTGAGTAGAAACTCTCTGGGTGTCCTGCTCAACTCCTGCTCTACTCTCCTGGTGAAAAAGTTTTTCCTAATAGCCACCCTGAACTTATCAAGCCACAATTTGTGGATGTTGCCTCTTCTTACACTGGCTGCCCCTACCAAGGAGTTTGGCTCTGTCAACTTTGTAACTGTTCTTCAAAGACTTTTAGGAATGTACTCTGACAACTTATACCTCAGATCATCTACCCAGTGCAAGTGTTAGAATAGGTGCAAAACTGACCCATGAAAGCAAGTTACATAGTCTATACAATCACTAAACTTCAACCTGATGTCGAACTCAGCCCCAAGTTCAGATCCTTCTAGTGCTGTGTTAGTTTGTACAAGATTTCTCAAAGATGGCATCTCTCCATGTGTCATTAACAGAGATGCTTGTTCTTAGAGTCTTCTGTGGTAGTGAAGATCCCAGGGTCACCCCTTATAAGATCACATTTTCTATGTAAGAAATCTTTACGGAATCCCTTAATTCCTTCCACAATAAATGACATGAGGAAATGGTTTGTAGACATTTCACAGTAAACTCCTACATTCAGCTTCTTTTCGTAAGGAGGTGGTTGAAATACCTCATCTCTCCTGACAGTTGTTACGTATGTTTGTGAAATGAAGATTAACTCCATTAATTCATTTTCTGTGTTGAAGGTATTGGGTCTTCCACCAACCGATTTTATCCAGGCTGCATCAAGAAAGCGAACGTTCTTTGGTAACTGCTTGTGATTGTTTGTCCTTGTGGGATTCCTCCCTGGTAGTTAATCCCTAGTTAATATCACTGGTAGAGAATAGAGTCAGAGAACCTTTGCTGCGTCTTAGATGACAAAACTTCTTTCAGGAAGAGGTATTAAAAAGAAATTAATAGGTAACATGAAGCTACAAATGAACCTGGTACTGCCCTTTTCATGTTTTATGGACATTTTGTTGCCAAATTGATAGGGAAGGGATTGGTAAATCCATTCCACTGTTACTCCTTAAAAACATTATTGCTAAAAGGAACGCCGTGGGCTTTGGGAACTAATTTATTTAGATTAAGTTCATTTCTCCGGGTATAATTTGTTTTTGGAAATTACACAAAACAAACAAAAAACCACAGTGCAGGTTGTGGTCTTTAGGATGTAACCAGTATTGTTTTCTGGCAGGCTATCAAGCCAATAGAGCAAAAGTGGAGTTAGTGGGATGGATATGGGTACTGTTTTTGCAACTCTCTTAAAGACTCGGTGAGGATTTTTAACGTATTTTTTTTGAGCATGTCTTTATTTCTTTAAGATTCCAAAGGTTTTCCTAAATCCATAACTAACAGCAAGGGAAAAAAGAGATGCCCAGACTCCAAGGATCTAAGCACAGTACTGAAAACCCATGATGCTGGTTTCTTGGACTTTCTGAAAGGATGTCTAATGTGAGTTCATAGTTTTGACTTATAAGCAGCAGGCTAGTTTTGACTCTGTTTTCATTCTCCTTGTGCCTTTAAAATCTTTGAATCTGTTGGGGTTTTTTGGTGTGGAGTTTTGAGTTGGTTTTTCTTTTTCTGTTTTCCTTATGGTAGCATTTGGATAATTATTATATTCACAGCTTATTGCAGGGAGAAAACATTGCACAAAAAGGCTCTATGGGATTAGTCCAAGGTTCAAAAGAGAGCTGAGATCATCATATCTAAAAGCAGATCTTCATCTTCTGATGCTGGAGACTAAACTCTAAAAGCAATAGCTTTTACCCATTGAGGCCTTTGTGTTAAATCCTTTATGTTTCATCTGAGACAAAAGTTCATTCAGATAACATAAATAATGGTAATGCAACGCCCCAAGGCAGTGCATATCTGGAGATCAAAGTTTGAGTTTGTACTTAAATCTAACTCCTGCTTCAGTGGAAAGAAAGTCATTCAGTTTCCTCCAGGAGGAGTTATATTGGGAGCTGACTTAGCTGGCTTGAATGTCTTGACTATATTTTCTGTGCTAGGTCTTCGGAATGGCAATTAGGTGATATGCTGTGGTGTATGTATGAAAACAATTCTGCTTCTTTGAGTACCTGCTCACAAAGATCTTGCTCTCTGCGTGCATGTTCCCTTGAGTGAGATTAGACTCTTTTTTAGTTCCAGTACACTATACGCCTCCCCCATAGCAGAGGATAAAAAGGCAAAGTACATTCAGCCATGTCTCCACCCCGGAGTCAATGGTATTGTTTTCTTGCTTCCTCTTGAATGTGGCAGTTAGCGTGGAGAATTACTTAGCTCAGTTACCAGAGTGTTACCTTGTAGGTTTCATGATGATTTAAGACTTGTTTGTGCTTATCATAGTTACACTTGTTTTTCTTGCACATTTGAAGAATTATTTGATATACTGCATTTTTTCATTCTCTTGATTGGAATGGATTTTTATAAATCACTGGAGCTCAGAATGAGAGAAGAGTCTAATACATCTCAGATCCTGTCATTCTAGGATAAACTTCGACTTTACTGCAGTCAAGGATTTTGCTACTGAATACCTGGTCCACAGCTGTTTTCTTAAAGGAAATGGAAGATTTGAACATTTTTGTGAACTCATAAATGCAAATAACGTGTAATAATTAACAGTCTTCACACAAGGTAGAAATCCCACAGATTCTCTACGCCAGGAACTTTTTGCCTAGTATCACAGAATAATTTAGGTTGGAAGGGACCTCTGGAAGTCATCTAGCCCACCCTGCCACTCAAAGCAGAGCAAACTTGGAGCAGGTTGCTCAGGACCTTGTCTGGTCAGGTCCTGAGTATCTCCAAAGAGGGAGATCCACAGCCTCTTGGGGCAACCTGTTCTGATAGTGAAACACACTGATGGTGAGAGTGTCGGTGCTAAAGTTGGGGAAAGAGAGATGTGATTTAGCATCATCAGGGTATCATCTGTCATCACCAAGTAAATGGGACTTTTTAATAAATGAATAATAATGTAATACAATAATGTGGGAGAAGCAAAACTATTTTGTGGCTCAAACATGATCATGTGTCTTTTCCAAGGCAGTCGGGTTACTAAGCATTTTACAGGATGGGACTCCATGGACCCTGCTGATATGAGGTGTCATTTCACTAATAGGTCTTTTTGCTTGGGAGATGGCTACTAACGAGGTTTTAGTCATGGAGCAAACTAAAAGACTGAGCACGTAGGAACAAACTTTTGTCTGGTTGCCTTAAATACTGACCTCTTGCATAGAGGTTTCAGGCTTTCAGTAAAGCCTTCAGGGTGAGCTTGGATCCTAATTTGTACTGTGTAGCGGTACCAGAAGCTGGTCCCATACCTTTTCCAGTGTTAACCTGTATCTTGTGCAAGGTTATTTTTTTGCATCTTCTTTAGCACTGACTGTAAGGTTCTTTCTAGCATTTTAGTAGTACTTTCCTAAAGAAATCCATGCTAACTTGTGGTTACATGAAAAAAACGGTCATCCCTCCCTGTTTCACAAGAGAGGTGTTTTTAATGTTCTCTGCTTGCTAAAGCTGTATGAATCATTGATTCTTTTTGGTTTGCTAGCTGCATCAGAACATTTAGGAAATCATTTCAGTGAAGAAAAAAAAACCTGTACACAAGTCATTTCAGGTCACACAGAAAAAAATGTTATGTGTTTGGATTGTTTAAATTTTCAAAGGAATGAAGTAAGGTTTGAAATGAAAACTCTTTTTGAGACAGAAAAGAACTGAATTATTTTGTCTGTTTCAGTTGTCGATCTGTGTCTGTGCAAAGCAGCCTGATACATTTGCCATGACTTCACAAACAGTTGTGTTCAACTTATATGCACCTGTTTTGTGGATGAACACATCAGACCAAAAAAAAAATATATTCAATCAGCTCTTGTGATGACAAGAATATCTTTTTTTTCCTACATTATATCTGTACAGTTCTGGACAGCACTGAAATTAGAGAAAACAGAATGAAATAGTCTGCAACTCATGTAGAGATTAGTAACAGAAATATTAGGATTGATAGGAATGCAGTATGAATGGAAAGGTATGCGTGTTTAAGCACTGGAAGAAACAGTAGAACAGGGATTGAAAGAAAGGTGTGTATTGGTAACAAAGGACAGTGCTCCCGCCTGTAAAACTGGGGAGCATGTTGTCTGTGTCGCAGTCAGGAAGCCTGCAGTCTCTCACTCTGGTGAGACCGCAGCGCAGGTGACCAGCAGTGAGAAATCTCAAAGCTCACCGCAATTGCATGGCGACTAGGTTGCAGAATATCACATATGCTGTTCATTTTCCTGTTAGCCCGAAAGGAAAACAAACATATGTTCCAAAATACAAGGCAAAATAGACATGAGTAGCTACCTTGCCTAACATTTATGGAGACTGAAGTCAGCACGGTTCTGATCTGAAGGACCGTGCCCAAACAGCAGCTGACTCCTAAAGGATGTAAAAGATCTGTCTAAAGACTAATACATCGTCACCAATCAAGGACTCCAGAGATGTGATGAGGACTCAGTAGCTGACAACCCTTGTCCTCTGAGTGACACACAAGTGGTCTTGGCCAGAACACTTGGCACTTGTGAGTATGTGGGTGTGAGAACTGAATAAATGAAACCCGTGAGAGGATGAAGTCAATGTAGAGATTTTGGAAAAAAAATAAAGTCACCTTTCGTTTCCATAATAAGATCTTACCTCAGTTTTGCTACACTAAGCCTTTACGGTAGTTTCAGGTGCAGTTAAATTAGGGAAGACATATCTTTTAGTGAATTACCCTATGTCTTATTTGTTATCCCTTTCTTGGAGCTTGCATTGACAGAATGTGAAAACCTTGAAACAATTATTCAGTAGAGTCCCTACCCTGATAACACCGTGAACTGCATATTCAAATTGGTTTGATACTGCAGAGGGTTTGATCAGCAAAGCACACAGTGCTGGAGTAAATACAAAGTTTAGAAGGATGGAGAAGATCACATAAGATTTTTCCTTGTTTTCAGTTAAAATTCTTTTGTTTCAAAAAATGTCCTCATGAAATGACTTTCAGAAGACAATACCGAGTATTTTGGCTTAAACTGACTTTCAGTTCAAACTGTTGTTAAATAACTATTTGTGTACCATGGATTTAAGGTGGGAACCTGCTCTGCGCATGACTCCCGATGAAGCAATGAAGCATGCGTGGATCCAGGAGCCAAAAATACACAGAGCAAAACAGAAAACACAGACTTCAAGGAAGCTGAGTGATGGCGCTCTCTCTACATCAGAAGAGAAAACAGAGAATATTCGTAAGCATCTGCTATCTGGAGAACCAAGTGCATTTCTGTCAGTGTTTGGTGTTTCTTTATATTTAATACCATCTGTCTGAAGTAAGGTGAGGTGGTAATACACAGTGTGCAAGTAATGGATAGTCACTGGAATGTGGTGGATAGAGCCACTATTTATCACTTCTATAGGAACCCATTGCTTATGTTTTATAGTGTCTGCCAGCAAGAAGACTGGCAGTACTAAAGATTCACATAGAAAGGTCTTTTCCCTACTGACAGAAAAAGAGTTATGATATCTGCCACCACACCATACTGCACTCCACTTTCAGAGCAAATGAATGTATTGATGGTGGTTGTAAGATCCCAGAGACAATTTTCAACTGTTTTTTTTTTGTGAATTTGTGGTGATCGTTTTTATTTGCTGCTAAGAGTCTGCAGTCTTACCCTATCATTTTATTTATTTATTATTACAGAAAATGTCTGGAAAGATACGGCTGACAAAGTGAGAAGTGATCTGGCTGAACGACTGACTCCCACTGTGCCCTCCACAGGCACAACAGAAAATGATGTGCACAACACAAGGAAACGTGTTATTTCAGAGAAACATTTGGAGACTCAAATGGAAAAGCCTATAAAAAATCATCAAGCAGAACACAGTGGTGAAACAGCTCTTCCAAAAAATTCTCTTTTTTTCCCACCAATTAAGTAATACAAAGTACAAATGATGATTGCTTCAGTTGCATACTTGGTATATTTTGTAGGTATTTTTTGTACTCAGGAATATAAGCTGTATCTGTCTGTACATGGGCTGTGCTCATTGTAAGTATATTTAACGTTCATTTTACCCTGAAATAGTCCAGTCAACCAAAATAGAATTTCAGATTCATTCTTTTTCCTCATCTACATCCTTGTTGTGATCAGAGGTCCTTCACAACCAGCAGCAATAAAGTGGAGACTGTAGAGGTGGAGAGTGGCTTATTCTTGATGTTATAATAGACTTCTGAATTTTAGATTTTCCTGGAGCTAAAAGAACAAATTCATTGATTGAAGAACCTGAATCCTTTCACTTAACATCAGCATAAATCAGGAATAATTCATGGATAGGATTACTGGGTTTACTTCTGTATAAAAATGAGAAAGCAAACCCAGCAGCTTCACTTTCTTCCTTCTCTATCTCCCACTTCTTTATAGCGAAGCACTAGATGTCACATCTTCTTAGCACATTTAGAAATGTAAATTATGTTCTTTAGCTCTTTAGCAGCAACAGAGTGGTATTCTGCGCCCACTTCTGCAGAGGCTCCACTCAGTATTCATATCAACAGGAAGGATGGCTTAAAGCAAGCTGTTTTGATTCAGGGAATTGTCCTCTGCAGGAAGTTTAACTTAATACTCTGAAAAAAACAGATTTCTATGACCCCTATAATTTCTATGTTTAATTTAGCTCTTGGACAATAGACTGTCTTTTCATTGCATTTGTAAAGCACCCACCTCGGTATGACTTTTATGCTTTACTGTGACTTATAGAAAATACCGCAATTTAAATGGAAATAATGAGGAAATTGTCCTACAAAATGCAGCTGCTACTTTAGCGGTACTGTACTCCCAAGAGAGATAGGTGTTCGTATGTGTTAAGAGTCACCATAACAGCAAACTCCCGCAGGCTCTTTGTGCGAAAGGAAAACCCAAAGGATACAAAAATGGTCCTAACACAGTTCTAGTGTAACAGTGAGTAAACAAGCCATCTGACAGGCTGCGGAGGTGACTGCATGACAAAAGGCCTATAGCAGGTGTGCCCTCCTACTGAATGGAAAGTTAATGCTAACAGTCATCTCAGGGAAAACAGACCACACACTGCAATGTGACGATTCTCTTGGCTTCAGGCAAATCCTGGGACTCATGAAGAAACACCTGGAAGATGAGTGACCCAAGCAGGGCAATAGCCCATTATTGAGCATAATTGAGCAGTTAATTAGAAGGGTACTTTGGCAGGCAAATATCGTCCTGCCGTGATGCGGACATTTCTGACAAGCAGGCCAGCTTGTAGTACCAGAACTGTCTGTATCTCTGGCTTCAGAGAGACTCCTTTGCAGCTGAACCCTCCTGGAGGCTATCAGACGCTCCCATTGATCACCAGAATGCTGCGCTGGGAAAAGTGAGTTCTCTTATGTACCGTGTTTCTGTGACTGGGCTGAATACCCATGGTGGGCAAGCATCTTGTAGAACGCAGGCAGAGCCCTTATCACATTTCACAGAGGACTCCTACCCCTAGTGGGAGCTGAATGAAAGAGTTAGACTCATCATCGGTTTTAGGGAATATTCGGATAAGTTTTTACAGATATTTGGAAAATATTGTGGCTGATTGTTTGCAAGTAACACAGAAGATAAGAAGCAAAGGGTTTATGTTTATGTGTAAGGGTTCAATGTGGACTAAGAACAACAAAAGTACCTATCCTGATACCACTTAACTAAAAGGTCGGATCCTTATATCCTTGGAACTATAATTTGTACTGTTTCAATTCAGTTGCTGTTGATTCTCCATCTCTGTTGTGCTATGTTCACTTGACTGCTTAGGCTGCTCCAAGTTAAAATATCTGTCTTCTCGTAATTGTACACTTGTGTATTTGTCTGCTCTACCTCAGAGGCAAAGTTTGGGATCAATTATACCAAGTGGCTCTTGATAGTATTGCTTAGTCCTTGTAAAGCTGTGAACCTCATTTGATGTATGGGCTCATGTGCTGGAGCTGCATGTTCTTCACAATTAATACATTTCAGTAGCTTTTTGTGGTAAGCAGCACTGTATTACTTCTCATGGCATATGCTGGTGGGTTTTTCAAGGCATTCATAGAGTTAAGGGAAAGTAAGAAAGCCACCTGAGACTGCAATTCAGTTTGGTTGTCCTTTTGTTTGCAGAAGGCAGGCAGATGGCCTTTCACTGTAGCTAGCTGGCTGCCGTGTATTTTCTGTCTTCCCTTGCTTGCTGACCTGCTGTTCTTTTTTAAATTCCTTCAGCCTCCACAGTGATTTCCATCTTTAAAATCTTTCCTAATAAGGGCTCTGGTAGATAACTGTTGGATTTTTTTTCAGAGATGACAGAAATAGGTAGAAATTACTTGGCAGAAAGATCTAGCCCTCACATACCATCATTGCTTTCACATGCCTATACAGAATCGAGCAGACCCAACAGATACAGGTAGCATCCTCTTTTCTGTGCTGTAAAAGGAGAGCCTTCAAAATGTTGAGAAGATTTCTCTGACTGCTGGTCTGCTTGAGCCACCCACAGACTGGTAATGGAGTAAACTCATAGAGAGACAAAACACTAAGTGTTCAATTTACTTGATTGAAAAACACAAACCGTGCATCACGTTTTGTTTCTCTATGATAGAGTGACATTTTAGCTACATTTGCCAAGAAAATGAGGTGGCTGCTTTCTTGTCTCTCTCTGCACATTGACCTGATGATCTTCCGGTTGGTGTCCTCTTCCCCTGAGCTCTTCAGCCTATTAACAGATACTAGCTGAGGTAGGCAGAGGAACAGTGTTCTCAAAAGTATTTTGCTTCTGTATGCTACAGTTGACAGAGGAGTGAGACCCTATTAGTGTCTGCAACAAGTTGCCCGGAGAGGTGGGGGAGGCCCCATCCCTGGAGACATTAAAGGCCAGGCTTGACAAGGCTCTGAGCAACCTGATCTAGTTAAAGGTGTCCCTGCTTACTGCAGGGGGGTTGGACTAGATATCTTTAAAGGTCCCTTCCAGCCCAACACATTCTATGATTTTATGAGTGTTACCAGTGAGGGAAAGGCAGGAGAAGGTTGTTATGGTCAGTTCTGCCAGACCACTGAGAAGCATGAGACTGCTGGCTGCCCAGGGACCACACGCATCATTCTACATCACTGTATGGATATGCTGCCCCTTGACCATGACCTGGGCCAAACAAAAGCCATTAGGGAATATGTGACATAGAAAGAAGTAGCCATTTTAGAGTGGAAATAACTGATTTGGGGTGTTAGGCTTGAAGGGGCATCATTGTATGGGGAAGTGCTGGGAAATTGTATCGTCGTGTTGAAGAGAAGTTGCAGGAACAAGCACTGTTGAAAAAGTGGATATGTACAGGATGTAGGACACAAAATCAAGCTTTGAGAACACAAAGGCTCAGTGAGCAAGTTGTTATACCTCTTCTGTCTTTGAAACCACATTAAGAAAATGTTGCCTGTAAAAAAATAACGATAATGCATGCTCCTAGCCCTGCTGCCTTTCTGGAATTAAATGCATTTTGCAATAATTGCACTTCACCACCCCTTCTAGGAGGCTGCCAAAGTATAATTTCTATAAGTCAAATGCACAGTCACTGCTAGAGCCCAGACCAGACCATGGGGATCCTAACAGTCGTGCCATGCTCTTCTTTGTGCTCGATCCTGAAGTTAGTTCTTTTATTCAGGGTCAATAAAGATATCTGCAACCATCTTGAAATATCACAATCCAATTTTCATAATGCAGAGTTGCAGCTGGTCGTGAGGTGTTGCCTGTACAGTGGTTTTGGATCCTTCACTAGTGTCCCAATGCCATCTAATGTCACTACAGGTTGCCTGTATTCAATTTTGAATGCATTTCTAATGGCTCGTCTTTATCACGTTCCCCTTCCTATGAAAGAGTCTTCCTGTAAAAAAGTCCACCAAACACATCTCATAGAATGCTGAGTGTGTGACAGTTGTGAGTCCTCTGTTTATATCTAGAATGTTGTATCTTAACCTGGGAGCAGAGTGCTTCAAGGTTAAGCAGGAATAGCAGTATTTGGGCAACACTGCAATGGGAAAACAAGCCAATGGCAGTGAAAGAGCTGAAAAATGATGTTAAGCAAAGGTGAAGTCATTTCACAAGGCAGCTCATGAAACAATGGGTCAGCAGCTTTCCTTCAGGAATGCATGCTTTACTCAGGAAAGAGCCTATATCTCCTCCTCTTCTTGCTATGGCTCCCCATATGATTTGGTAGAAGCAGTCTTGCGGATGGGCGGCAAAAGGTAAGTCAGCTTCAGTTTTTTTGAATCGTAAAGGATCTGGGATGGATCCAAACATGGAAAAGAAAGGCTGTCAAAGATGTGCAGGTGCTGAGTGTGTGTGGTGTGGTGCTGAGTGCAAAGATATTTTTAGCCCGGCTACCAAAGGTTCAAGTTGTCACTCTGCCAGAGCATCTCTCTGGGTATCAGTCTCCAGTCCTTTTTAAACCTCTAGTCAATTTTACTTCAAATAGTGAGCATAATATAATAACACATCATACAATGTCTTATAAGGGAGTATCATACCATCTCAGTACGATATAGTACTGTGCACCACATTGTAAAACATAGCATTCTAAACTGCAGCAGCTCATAGTGCAACATAATGCATTTCCCAAATGTAAGGAGCCCTGCATTGTCTTAAGTCCTTCTAGAGGACACAGTCATTGAGAAGGATGGAGATGGGGAGGGACAAGAAGTCTTTGTCATGCTTGAAACCTGAACTGCTGAGAATCAGGAAACAAAGTTAGTAAATCCTCTAATGCAGCCTTGCTTCTGCCCTTTTCGGTAGATAAGCTAAAACACCACTAATCTAACACACTTGCACCATATCAATATGCCTTGTCCAGAGAATAGGGAATATTATAAATATTGCAAGCACAGTAACAAGGTCTATCAAGCAAACCTTGTTTTGAGCATGAGGCACAGAGCTGAGCTGCCTCCATTTATTTTAGTCTTGAAAACCTTGATTCCCCCACTGACACCCTCTGTTTCTTGCCAATGCTTACAAACCCTTCATTTTCACCCAGGGCATTCCCTTTGCTACTGTCCTTTCAGTTGCCTTTCATTAACATCCCCCTTTTATGTTCCCTTGGGTAATACAGCGAAGACCTGTTAAAGGAGGATAACAAATCGATGCCAAAATAGCAGATATTCTGTTGGCTGTGTATTGACTTGAGATACAGGATTCAGCTCCAAGCCTTGTTCCAGACACCACAACACATGGCCCAGAAGCAGGATATCAACCTACCAAACATCCTTTCTAATTAGCACATTTGGGCAGTCATTTCTTTTTCTCTTTTTTTCAGCCACTAATTCCACTTGGAACTGAAAGCCTCCCCTGACAAACTGTTGGCAGCGTGGTATATGTGAAAAGCTGTGGTTTCAGCAAGTCCACATTTTTGGAGAAAAATATTTGATTTGAAAAATAAGTGACCAACTCTACTGCTTTTATTATTGTTCCCTTTACTGTTTAACAAGCCTTTCTGGTCTTTCCACCGTTTTGCTTGAAACAAAAATTAGCATATTTTCATAATTTCCATATTTCCTCTCCAAAAAACATCACAAAAAGTAAAGAAAAAAGTAGATTTTAATCTTAGTCTGGGCATAGCTGCAGAGCAGTGGTTCTTAACACCTTGATAAAATGAAGGATAAAACTAGAAAATGGTAATTTAAAGCATTTTAAACAACAATATTTAGTTTTGTTCCTATCACCCACCACAGCAGAAGTGTCGACGTTATTACAAGTAGGCGCCTTTAACTAATCTTACACATGAACACTGGCAGAAGTAGGTGGTTTTAAAATGCTGCCTTTATCCCTCATTAATCCCTCATTTTGAGGAGATATAAATCTGTTGTCCAGGCTTTTTATTGTCACCGAAGGCATGACTCTCTTGTCTTAACGTAGGCATAAATAGCTATTTTTGATGGCCTAGCGATTGAAGATGTCCACACAGAGCTGATAGAGATGAGACAGGTACAGCAGGAAACCCATGCCCTCCTGGAGCAGCAGGTGAGGCCAGGTGAAATACAAGTGGGCATCTCAAAGGGCACTAGACACCTATGTGTGGGCAACTAAATTAGGTCTCCTAGAAGTCTCTTAGCTGATCTTCAGCAAGATCTTGAGGTCTTTCACACTGAGTTTGTGGGGATTAGAAGTGAATGTGTTGAAATGAGTGACTAGCTTCATATTAAAAAAATGATAAGAAATGTAAAGGGTATCAAAATGCTGCATTTTGGATTCATTCCATGTCACTTAAGTAATTTTAAAAATACTTGTTTTGTCTAGGTTAGTCTAGGCTTCCTCTGCCACTGATCATGAAGTCAACCTGAATAAATCCCTTTGACTGGATATCCAATTTGGGCAGCTTGTGGTCTTTGAGGTGAAGGTTGCATTTCTTTCCACATTTCCAAAACAAGACTCTGTGACTTTTTTTTTTTTGTAAAATGGAGTATTTTGTTAAAAATTGGCCTAGAAGAAGTAGTGAAGTTATTAAATAACCTCAACAGAAGGTCAAATATTGTGAAATTAAATACTGACATTGCTTCAACTGGTTGCAACAGGAATCCTATGCTTCCCTCCCTGGGGAGACGCGGGGGTTGGAGTTGTCTGGGTGTCTGGGACAGGTGTGCTGCCAGCAAAGGGTTTCAGCAGTGGAGCCTTCAGGGTCGTTTCAAAAGAGTACTGGGCGTAACACTTTCATTCTTCCTCATCTCCCGAGTTGGTTGTATATCATCAAAACCCCTGAAGAGAAAACACAGTGAAACATCACTGCTTCCCTCTTCTCTCTGGGTGTCTCTATCTGCCACATGAGGCAGATCCTTAAAAGTGCTGTTGCACCCTGTGGTTCTGACCCTCCTCTTTCTTTCCATGCTGGGCTCCTGTATGAGCACTTTGTTTTCTAAAGGGAGGGGGTTTGTCTTCTTTCCTCTACTCAGGTAACCTATAATTTCGTAATCTTCTTTGGCATCTTGCTCACTGCCAATCTGTGGTATCTTCCTGTTCTTGGATACCTGTTCCATGCCCATCAGCAGTGGCATGCAAACACCACATCCTGCTCCATCAAAGAGACCATGCAATTCTAATCTTTGTCACGCAGCTGAACCATGTCTCCTTGTGATCCCAGGATAGTCACGCCTTCCAGCAGCGTCTTAGTTGCATTCCCTAATCTCATGCTCTTCTCCATGTGAGAAAGGGATTTTCTGCTTAAGAGTGGAGAACTAGCAAGTGAAGATTTCTCACACCAGCAGCTCTGCAAAGCACCCTAATGCAGCCGTGCAGATTCCCTTCCCTTATTCCTTCCCCACTTCATCATCAACTCTGTCTTTGGTTCTCCTCACACAGGGGCTGTAGTCCTCCAGTTGTTTTAATATCCCTGTGCTGTCCTGGCCTTGAAATACTTACTTAGCATTACCACGTCCCTCAGCTCTGTCTAGTGCCCCCAGAACAGTGTCTTGGGCCTCTCTGGCGCAGAGAAAATTTAAAATGTTGGCATTGTATTACATAATTCACAAAAGAAACCACAAATATACTTGCTGTCTAAAGCAGGACTGCCGACAAAGTAACCTGGGATTCAAGCAATCTGTATGCAATTTGATCTGTTTAAGCCCTGTCCCTGAAGATCAGATTAGATATCTCTCCTTCTCGGTTACTCATCTATTCTGTGAGCACTTGTCTCAGAAGATTAATACAAATGGGCTTTTCTTGGCTTTCCTATCAAGTAACTAGGAATAAATTACCACATCCTTCAAAATCCACAGACCCAGGCTATGTTTTGTAGTGGATTACGCTACTGTGCAAATTGGAGATGAGATGCACAAGGCACTTCCTGGCAGAAACTGTTGGAAAGCTGCTGAGGCTCTTTGTTTTTCGTATCATTATGCTGAAAGGTCTTAGGGCAACAGATGATGCCTTTTTCTCCTTCCACTC
This sequence comes from Larus michahellis, assembly GCF_964199755.1. Taxonomy (NCBI): domain Eukaryota; kingdom Metazoa; phylum Chordata; class Aves; order Charadriiformes; family Laridae; genus Larus; species Larus michahellis. Next base: position 83,436,986 of record NC_133896.1, on the reverse strand, counting down.
ATTCCCAGCAACATATAGTGCATGGAGCATTTTTCTTATTCTACTAGTTGACTACAGTCCAGGAGCCCTTTTTATGTGGCACAGTCGTTTCCTCTGAGAAGCCACGTCACTAAGAGTCACCAGCCCATTCCCAACAAACTTGCAAATAACCATCACACCAGACAGTAGGGTTCATTTCAGCATTTGCAACAGAAAGGCAAATTAGGCAGAAGAGACCCTTTCCCTTGGTGAGGAGAGCCAGCATTCACCCACCCCAAGTAGTGGGTAGACTTTGTTGCTTTTTTTGGTTGTGTAGTACAAAACAGCTCTTAAAAATGTTTTAAGATGTATATGGGATGGCCTCCTACAATTTCACTTAGGCAGGGTGCCAGGACATATTACATAAAGTGTTATCTTTCCTACATGTTACATTGGCTATAGAACAGTCGGTTTCCACTCCTCCTTTCTGGCAATAGGCCCAGCCTCATGCACTTCCATATAAACTGGGCTCCCATAGCAGAATACCTGCCCAAGGTATCAGCAAGAATTGCAAACTGCAGTGGTCCTGCCGGCGATGGTATTTCTTTTTTCAAGAATCAAGGGTATGCTCTTCTTCTTGTTCCTCCCATGCTTTTGTTCTGGCCAGCCTGCACCTCCACCGCTGCGTTTCTCTACTTTCCTGGATCCTTCAAACATGGTCTGCCTCCGCTGGGACCATGATGAGCAGGAGCTGATGTCATTTGAACTGCAGGTCCATACAACTGGCTGGGTGGCATTTGGATTCAGCCCTCATGGAGAGTTGCCTGGATCTGACATTGTGATAGGAGGTGTCTTCCCAAATGGCAGCATCTACTTCTCTGTAAGTTGAAAAGACTTCTTCTGCATCCCCTTTTGCCAAGGGTCATGCTCTAATTATATTGCTTGAAAGCACATGGGCTCAACTGGCTAAAGATAGATGTCCGATGCCATTTGAGATGCTCAGTTGGCATGGCCTCTGTCTGAAAGTCCAGGTCTTCTGCAGGTCCTGTGTCATGCCTTCTAGCCCCATACAACTACCTGAGATACCCTATGATATCCCAGATGGCACTAGATGATGTTGTTTAGGCAAATAAACTGATCCCACCTGCAAGTCAAAACCACAGCCAGAACCAATTAGATATGACTGCAACAATCTCTTACCATGAAGCTAGAAGAGGCGGCTAGGAGAGTAACTTCTGATTCATGCAAACCAGAGGTCAGTTCATCCAGGAGTCAGATATGAAAGTCTCATGTTTTCCTTCACTGAAGCTGCTCAAAGGCTAATTTACTTGGTTTCCTCTGTAGTAAGTGGAGACATGTGTTCACCTCCAAAGGTTGCTTCTTTCTGATTGTCTTAAATGTCTCGCTTAGGAATCGGATAGGACATCATGGGACTTGCTGATTTTTCCATTGTCTGTAAAGGCAACCACTAAGGATAAAGGCCTGATGTTAAAACAGCTGGAGTTTGGAGTAGTAAAATGCCACTGAGGCTGCTAAATAAAAGACGTGGGTGTTGTTTCGTTTTGGTTTAATCATGAAAGAGAAACAGGCCGTTTAATGCTATCCAGATACAGAAAGAAGAAGAGTTTACACTGATGAAGTGTTTGTCAGTCATAGCGGTTTTATTTTGTTCAGCTGCTTTCAGTTCCTTTTTCACACAACAGTAAAATGTGTTTTGCATGAAATACGTCTCGGTGCTTGTCTAAAATGGCTGAACTTTGGAGGGGGGGGTGAGGTAGCTAGTCTTACTTATAACGGTTAGTTGCAACACTGCTCTTGTAATACCCACTTTTGAAATCTTCTTGTGATTGTGACACAGGCAGGGAATTTTTGGCTGTCAATGACCCCAGGGAAAAAATTACGATCAATTTAGAAGAAGCCCTTGTTCTTTATTTTTTAGTAATGATTTTTTTTAAAGTGATTTGGGGTAAAACCAAAGCATTTATTTTCTCCTAAAAGAACCTCCTGAAAGGAAAAATTGAAGTGTTTGGTTTCAAAAATATTAAACATTCCATTGTTTTCAGAAGAGATATTTAACATTTTCAATTTTTTTTTGCATTGGTAGCTGAAACTCTTTGTTTAAGTTAGAAAATAATTTCCGTCCCACAAAAGTTTTTGGTTTTTTCAACTCTTTTATTTATCAGAAAATATCTTCCAATTATTTAAGTCTGGAGACATTCCAGTAAGCAAAGTAAGTTTAAAGAAAAAATATGCTAGTTACTGTAAATGAAGTTTAAGTTTGCACTCTTCATTCTAATCCTCTCTTGCGTCTTTGGGTTTTGTTTCAGTTTTCTGCTTTACTACAACCATAACAAATTCATTATCTGAATAATGTCCAATGGAAAAAACTTGCCAAAAAGGTTTGTTTTCACAAACGTGGGGTTTTTTTCAGCTGTTTACTATCTTCCTCTTTCATAAGGTATATTGAATTTTAAATAACTTGTTTATTTTCAACTAGCTTATTTGGAGACTTTGAATTTTGATCTTTTAATGAAAGAGTGCAATAGGTATTTCAAAACATAGGAAAACAAAAGCTGTATTTTCAAACTATTATATGTCCCTCTGTAAATTGCGCATTTCTGTTAGAGAAAAGTTGCTTAGATTATTCTGAAAGTCCAAATCCATGGATAAAATCCAGAAGATGAAAGAATATTAGAGGAGATATGGGAAAATTTAGCAAAAGCTGTAAACAGGCTTTGAAAGAATCACTTAAAGGAACAGAGATGGCTAGAAAAAAATATCAGGAAGGATTTTACATAAAGATATTCTTCTTTGACCAGACTGTTGTCTGGTAAAATTTTTCTCTTTTCTTTTATCCCTCCAAAGTTGAATACTGCAGCAAAACTCCTCAATGTAGCAGTTAACAGCTGTGCATTAGGGAGACATATGCCTTATTATATTTCGTGTTTCTCTAGGAGAGATTTTCATCCTGTCTGCAGCTACCACCTTCTCATTTCTGGTCACTTGAACTCCTTTGCCACAAAAATATGATGCAGTCTCAGTCAGGCAACTTAGAGCTTTACTCCTTTTTATTCTTCTTCTCTTTCTGCAGCTGTGTCTACAGTTCCACCTTTTCACCTCATATTTTCATAGCAGCAGTTATTGTGGCCCATTCTGTTCCCACTGAGATTTATACAGGAACTAGACAACTCGGTGCTTTCAAACCCTGTCTCATTTTTCTGTACCTTTTTTCCAAGTAACAATTGCATTTGATGACCTCGGCTATATGTTATTTGTTTTTTTCACTATGCATATGCTGCAAAAAACACTGGTTAGTTATGGAAAACCTAAGAGTTAAAGTAGAAGCTTTAATATGCCCAAAAGATTTTACTTTGGAACTACCTCTGTTTTCCAACAGGACTTATTTCATTTCACACCCTGTGTGGTTGAGCCAGATGTGGTAAAATGTCCCAGCGTGCAGCATGTCACTCAGGAAGCAGGGAAGATCCTCTAGGATCCATCCTGTCCAGGCCATCCTCTGGGTGATGGGACCCCGGGCCTGCTCTTTTCTTGAGCAGCTGCATATAGAAGGGACTGGATCTGAGTTCTCTTCAATTGGTTTGTGGAAATCACCAGTGAAAGCAGAGGAGCTTTTTGGAGAGTGAAATGCTTGGATAATTACTCATATCCCACCAGCAGTACTTGGAAACATGACTTCTTGGGGTGTAGGAAGCTCTCCTCTCCATCTCCCTCTCCCTCTTCTCTCCTCTCCTTCTCTCTATGGCTTTCACCCCGCTTCTTTTCCAGGATTATCATGTGGTAGATGAGGCAACCCTTGAGGAAGATGACAGTCAGGACTACCAACTGCTGTCAGTGACAGAGAATGAGACCTCCACCACCATGCTGTTCAAACGACACCTCCGGACATGTGACCCAAATGACCTGGATATCACAGTAAGAAAGGGGACTGCTCAAGCAACATCCCAAACAAACCTGCTCTCATGCCCCATTGTATTCCCAGATCCCCAGGGTCAGATCTGAGGATGACAGGAAGATATAAATCTCAACTCTTTCTTAAGTTTGAACACAGGTCTTAAAAATTTTGCTCATTTGTCTCTCTCGTTTGCCACATATAAAAAAACAATCTAGTATGGGAGATGAGGCTTGTATTTGTCTAATATAAGGCAGTATTTTAGGAAGAATTATGTTTAGAAAATTCAGAATGCTTTGATAATTGGAGTCCTTCTCTCTTGAATGTTTAGAAAATTCAGAATGCTTTGATAATTGGAGTCCTCTCTTGATGCGATACCAGCTTCATACTGGTATTGACTGACATTAAATACTTGGCCAACCCAAACTGGTATTTTAAGTCAGAGTTTTTTCAAAAATATGCTTTGCCAAGGTTCACAAGCACACTAATGCACACAATTTCAGAACTCTAAGTATATAGACACTGTTTTCACTGTTTCACCTTTGCTTGAGGGACTACTGGGTAAATTAGCATTATGCGCAAGGCTTAGCCCACTCAAAAATGTTTGTCCAGAGTTAGGTGTACATTAGCTATTTTTCCAGAGTTCAAATTCATGTGAAAATAACTGGATAGATGCCTTTGTATTTACAAACCTTCTTAACGACCTTTACTAATTGAAAGAGATATAATCCCATTCTGAATGGGAAGAGCCCAGAGTTTCATGGCTACTGCTGTCCTTACATGATGGGGCAGATCCAGGAGGATCACTGAGTACATTCATGCTCAACAGTAGCTGTTAATGGGGAATCAGGGGACTACAGTTCTCTTAGCTTTGTGTAAATCTCTTAGTAAAAGTTTCCCAAAGGGCATTAATAGTATATACAGATAAATGAACTGCCTCTGCTTGCTCGTGTTTCTATCTGGACAAGACAAATCCTGTGTATTAAACTGCTTACTTTGTGTTGTGTGTTCTGACATATTGTCTGAGTGTCTGGGTACATACCAAATACATAAAGTGATATTATTTTAGATTATTTTTAATTGCACATGGTTAGTATGTGGGTTGCACTTTAATACATACGTGGTGGTGCAAGGCATGTGATTGTGGGGTGAACCTGTGTGTGTGGTTGATGGGAAGGAAAGAAGGAGAGTTTCCAATGAAACCCTCCCATTACAGGTGGACACAGCACGCCTCGTTACTGCCTTTGGTACTGATGACACAGTCCAATTCTTTAAAGGACAAAGATTCTCCAAGTCTCTTTTCTTGATGAGGTACAGAGCCCCATCTGACTCAACTGACCCCAAAATATTCTTCACCTATGACCTGAGGCTGGACAATGTAAGTATTGGGCAAGAGCTTTACTTGGCATGTTAGAAAATTTTCCTCCTGCCTTTCTTTGCAAAGTTGATCATGTCCATGCTGGAGGTTTGGATGGCACAGATCAAAAAATGACTGATCTTGGAAACACACAAATAGAACTGGCAAGAGGAGGAATGAATTGGGAAGACTTGCTGTGTGGAGGGTAAGGGCTTATTTGTTAGGAAAATGCTGTAAGGTGTAGTCTGTTCCCTTGACTAGAGTTTAAGGAGTCAAACAGAGGTGGTGGTACTACTGAATTACAATATAATTAACAACTCAGGCATGTATGTATACAGGTCTATTGTCCCATCCACATAGAAAAATATCTATAATATACTGAAGATATTTACTGATTCTCATCTTTGTTTTGTGGGAATTCCACAATATCACAGAGGAAAGAAATAATGGGAAAGCATTTGAATGCTCAGTGGCAAGTCTGTCTAAGAGCTCAGAAAATGCAATGTACACTACTGTGTGTGCTGCCTCCAGTATTAACTTATGCTGCATCTCAGTGTCAGATGTAAGGACTAACCAGGAGAGCTGGAGCCCCGCCATTAGCATCACCTCGTGGTACGTGCGCCATCCTTGGCAAATGGAGTCCAAAAGTACCAGCTCAGTGTGGTATTGCATTAACACCTTCCTTCTTTAAACAGCATCAGCCCACACAGTCAGCACTCACTCAAGACACAGCAGCATCTGCTGATCAGCATGGGCAACATTCCATAGTAAAGAGGGGCACTATTTTTATGTAAAGATTTGTGGGATTAGCGCTATCATGTGTTGTGCTTGTGACTCCAGAAAACAGGCAATTAAAAATGTTGATTGAAGGAATGGATCTTTCCTATGCTCAGTTCATGTTACAATACGTAAATTAGTAATGCAATTCCCTTTTGGAAAAATACAGAAAAAATCTGAAAGAAAATGAATTCAAGACCAGGTAGAGCTGACAAATGTGTTTGCGCTTCACCAGAACACAGTTTCATCTTCCTGACGTCACTCGTTGCAACCAAAATACAATCAAATGCTTGCTAAATGCATCATCCTTCCTGCCCCCTCCTCTTCTGGGTCTCATTCTCCTTGCACTGCCTCCCTTTGGCTTCTCCAGTTCCCTGTGCGCTTTACTGAGTTGCCGGGGGAACCTTCAGATGACTCACGTGTCTGTCTCTTTTTCAGTTTGCTGTTCCACTTGAAGAAACCAAGTACGCCTGCACCTTTATCCCGCTGCCCATGGTCGATCAGAAACACCATATCTACAAGGTAAATTTGCAGGTTGTATCACAGTGGAAAAAACAGGGCAGAACAGAGTTACTCCTTCAATTGTGTGCACAAGGCTGTCTTTTACAGCATTTTAGTAAAAACTTGGGAGCATTCCATCTGTCCTTCGCTGCCATTGGGATGAGCCAGCTAATTTGTCTGGCTTGTGTGGAAATAAGCTCTGTCTTGTTTCTAGCTTTGGAAGTAGCTTTGTCTTCATGTGCATCACCCCTGAAAATACCTTGCTACAAGTCTGATGTCTTAGCGCAGTGAGCTCAGGCCATGTTACCTATTGGTATCTTTGGGAGCAAAAGGAGCCTCCAGAATTTTCTATATTTGGAATGACTTTTGCTTTTGCTCTTGGAAATTCCTAAGAATATTTGTATAAAAAGCAAACCTAACATTTTTGCAGTCATGTTTTCAAGATTCAATATGCAAAAAAGAAGAGCAAAAAAAAAGAAACAGGAACTGTCCAAAGCAAGATTAGTTTACTTCTCAAGTTAAGATAACTTTGCTTCAAGGTCAAATAACCCTTCTTAGTTTTGTGGGTTTTGAAGGTTTAAAAACAGATGTTCCACTGAAATGGCATAAGGCAAAATTTCATAACGAAGAATTTTCATGGACTGGAAAAATGAAGAATATGACAGTTAATCCTACAGAACAAACTCAGGAGCTTTAGTCAGCTCTCAGGGTAACATCAGGATTTTGAGGCCTGATCTCATCAGTGCTGGTAAAAAGTTCGGTGGTTAATGAGCAGTTCCAGGTTATTTGCGGGGTTTATTTATCTTGATTATAGTACTTTTGGCACAACTGAAGGAGCAGTGAATTATAGTGAACTTGAGATCAGGGTCCCTTATGTTGCTTTGCAGCCAAGAAAATGGTATATGAGGTAAACTATTTACATTTCTAGTCTGGAACCACGCTTCCCAGCATAACAGGTCAAATAGACACCCCTGTGATTCTGATTAAGGAGAGGTGCTTTAGAGGAAGATTCAAATTGTTTCTGGACAAATGGACTCTGCTGGGTGCATACCAAAATGAGTTGATAAATCATCATCCAGTTTACCACCCATTTTGCGAATCAGATTGTATCGGTTCGCCTAAGGTATGCTTAACTGCTCTTTCTGGTTGCCTGAGAAATAAATGTTTTAGAGTCGACAGTAACTTTTTTCACTCTTTCTTTTGGTTACAGTTCGAACCTGTAATAACACCCCACAATATATCCTTGGTTCATCATATTCTTGTTTATGCCTGTGGCGATGCCAGTGTGTTACCCAGTGGCATAGATGATTGCTATGGAGCCAATCCAGATTTTGCCCTGTGCTCTCAGGTGCTTGTGGGCTGGGCTGTTGGAGGAGAGGTGAGTCTGCAGGGCACATTCCCTTCCCCATTTTTTTTGTTATGAACAGTAGTAACCTTCTCATCAGCTTGTCCATTAAGACCCCACAGTGCTGCAGGGCCAGCCAAACCGGTGATTTTCCTCATACTGTCCCCATTCAACTCTACTTCTGCTGCATCAGGTCGTGCTGTCGATTTCTACGGAGTTCTCGATACTCTGCATATGTGTGCACGTTATTATCATACCTGCATTAAACAAGTCTTGTAAGTCACATAAGAAGACTTTCATTCCAACCTTTTGATAATGTTGCCATTAATTTCACAAAATTCTCCTTGTGCTAGTCTTGTGTAACAGAAAGAAGTGTACCTACTTTCTGCTTTTTTTTTTTTTTCAGCAGAGTAAAATTAAAAGTTCAGTGAAATTGATGCTTCTGGCTGAGTGGCCGAGTCAGTGCTGCACAAATATTATCGTCTATCTTGTGATGGTCACTTTGCCTTTCAGAGCAAAATGTATTTTGTATCCCTATAGTATACATGTACATGGGGAGAAGAGAGGAAGGAGACACGTTTTAGACAAAACCCTTACACTAATTTTATTCAGATTTTCTATTATGCAGTGCCAATACTGATATGAAATTCGCTGCAAGAGTGTACACATTCTATAACCATTTCCTACTAAATATAGTATAAAAATAAAAATGAAACCAATCAAAAGGGCAAATGAAAAAAAAAATTTGAAAATTCTTCCTTGTTCTGATTCAGAAGGAAAAGAAATGGAACTGGCAGAATTTCCGACAATATTTTGATTTCTATCAGTGTCTAAATAAATATTCAGAGATGAAAGAAATGAAAAACTTTCTTTTTGTAAGTTTTCAATCAAGAAACAAGAGAGAAGAGTTAAAAACTAACTACTTCATATAACTTTTTTCCTCCTCTTCCTCTTTCCACAAGTCTTATCAATTTCCAGATGAAGCTGCAGTTTCCATAGGGACACCTTGGGATCCTCAGTATGTCCGACTAGAAATCCATTACAGCAATTTTGACTTGTTACCAGGTGGGTAATGCTGGGCAGTTGTCTGACAAACAACAGCCTCAAGATGGAAGCCTCAGACCTCACCTACATGCTTCTTAGAAACCAGCTTCTACATGAAACATTTCCGTATGCCGCTCAGTACAGCCTTCAGGACAGTAAGAAGAAACTGGACTGGGCTCCCACCCAGGAAGAACTTAAACTAACTTTAGGAACATAGGTAGTTACATCTACTTAGATTGGACACGTCTTACCATTGAAAAAGCTGAGCACATTTCCTGTTGTGATACTAGTGGGACTGTTAGGGAAAATGTCAGGGAAAAGTGGGCATTATGGGGAAAAAGGAAAGGACAGAGTGGCAGTTGGAGAAATAGGTGTACCAATGGTCTGGATAAAGTCCTGAAAACCTAATAATACCACCTCAAGCTTCTACCGTGACCTCCAGCTCTCAGTCCCTATGTGGTGGTGATGAAGAATGCCACCACAGTATACGCTATCATTTCACAGAAGGGGAAACAAAGGGTGGAGTGATTTTATGGGAATCATCTGAAACTGTAAGTGGGGCCGGATCCAGATGCGCTATGAGTGAAGATCTGTGCAACTGTACACCTTGCATGACTTAATACACTGTAAATTACAGTGGACCATACCACAGGGGTAGGGTGGAAGGCTTAGACCTTCCTGTTAATCTGTGCCTGCTCCCAGCCTGTGACTGGGAAAGAGACACTATATGTGTTGTTGCTTCAGGCCCTGCTTCTGATGTTTCTGGAGTCATTGCTGAAAGAGTGGTCATTTTTCTTTTACAGGTTTGATCGACAGCTCAGGGGTACGAATCTACTATACTCCGGAGCTACGGAAATATGATGTGGGGGTTCTGCAAACAGGCATCTTCACTTTCCCTGTGCATTTCATTCCTCCTGGAGCAGAATCCTACAGATCCTATGGCCTTTGTAATTCCAGCCAGTTTGATGAAGTGAGTGTGCGGAAAGCCATGTGAAATCCTTCTTGATCTTTCCTGCTTTGGTTTTTCATCTTGCTCTAGACATGTCCAAAAGCTATTTGGTGCAGGGTGCCATCTTAGCCTCCGTTTCTGCATGCCACAAAATTAATATCTATTCCAATGAAACTGCTCAGCAGAGACACAAGGTTCGGACCAAGAGTTAGCAGAGCTGTGTAAGCATGTCAGAACCATGGCTTGAATAGCTGTTCACCCCATCTAAGTGAAAGGGAAAAAAAAACCCAAAGGATGTAGTGCTACCCAAGACCCCCAAGGGAGTCTACGCCACGACATGCAAGAGGCCTTTATCCTGCCATATGTGTGTGGTACTGGTGAAGGAAGGCAGTACCTTTCTACACCAGGTGTAAGTGCTCTCTCTCAGGTCAAGAAGATAGTTCTAGAGTGGAGATCTAACATCCCGCAAATCACAGCCAAGAGGGGGCTAACAATAATCGGCTCTGGCGGACTGTGGGATCCACAGGATTCGCAGGTTCCTCCAGGACTGCTAGACGTGAGGTTGCCACTTTCCCCTTTCCCAGGCCCAGCAGGTGCTGCGGCTGGGGGAAAACTCCAAACATATAGACAACCCGCACCCTACACAAACATGCACACTCAGAGAGCAGACTCAGCTGCCACAAACAGATTGACACAGATAGGAGTACAGTATCTTTACAGGCACCATGCAGGCATGAATATGGACAACACAAATGGCCCAATCCTCTTCCTCCTCTCTGACTAATCAGGCTTAAAGTTCACTAGAGGAACATAACCATAAGCACGCTCACTCAGCTACCATATGTAATCATATTTGTTGGTCTCTCTGATTTCTGGTGCAGACCATAAGTCCTTTTAGCATCTGTGCCCTGGTCCAGGGCCCTTTTACGCAGTCTGTGACCTGCATCTTGGGTCTTTCTAGCTTGAACTTCCCTGGTGGATCATCCCATCCCAAAAACACAGGCACATGCATATACGCAGTATACAGAGCGCACTCACAGAGAAAATAGTTAGGAACAGAGTTTTAATAAGATAGTCTAGATTGCAGTGATCAGGTACCAGATTTGGTCAGACAAACATATTGACCAGCAGTCTGCTTAAGTACCACTGGATTCTCCTCTTCCTCTCTTCATTTTCCCATGTTTGTTTCTCTCTTTCCCTACCTTTGACCTTTTCCCTAAGCATCCCACAATAAGTTTTGCACATTCCCACAATCCACTTAGAACATCCCATAAATTTTACACAGGCCCACAATCCCGCTTGAACAACCCATATGCTTGCTCCCTCTTACGAGGCCTGAGGTAATCTTGGTTTTCTTCTTTTCATCAGTTTTCAAATATTTTCTTTGAATCATTTAACATTTACATTTTGATGGTTCTTTTAATGGCCCATTGATCAGCATCTTACAATTTCTGCTTTTACTCTTTCTATTACCTGCTCTTCCTTAGAGTTCATGTATCTGCATGTTTAACTTATTACCTCTCCTGTATCTTGTCTTAGTTTTTTCACATATCTGATAGCAAGATATGGTTACAGTACCCAGCATGAGATATCACAAACTCAGACAACTATGCCACAGTATCTAAAGCCAGAAGAGCAATTTGCAGAAAGGCTCTCCAGGGCAACCTTTCAATCAGTACTGACCTACACGAAGAAACAGCCTTAAACTTCCCTTAAAAAAAAAAAAAAAAGGTGAAGCTGACGATTACACAAGTTCCATCAAGCTTTTGACTTGATGGGCAGGCCTGAAACTTAGTGCTAAGCTGTGACTGCCAGGCTCTGACCTACTTCATTTTGAACTGCAGATGAATGGGATGCTGGTTGCAGATCTGCATGTTTTTGCCTACTTGCTTCACACCCACCTGTCTGGCAGAGGAGTGAAAGCTGCTCAATACTGGTAAGAGAAGCAAACTTACTTCCGGTAAGAGAAGTATTGCTGCCTGTGTCACAGGATCAGTCCCTGCCTCTTTGGCTAGAGTGGATGAGAATGATGTTCCCAGGTTAGTCTTCATCTGTCTGTTAGTGCAAGAGACTGCAGTGTCTGAATTGTAGTATAAAGAACCAGCTCCTCAGGAAAAAGGGGTCAGCTGAGCAGAGAGTATGAGACTGGGACTGTGGCTCCTGTTCAATAAAACAGGTCCAGGCAGTGAGCTCAAGCACTGGACTACTGCTTGTCCACACTAAGCTGCTAGACAGTGCCCTTGCATAGCTTGGTCCTGTTCACCAGACTCACGCTGAGGCTACGCAGGCACAGTTCTGGGGACTGAGTGTACCAGTTTGCATGGGCAAAACTACACTGGGTTTGGTTTCCTCCACCATTCTCCCACACTAAAAGCTTCAGCACCCCTATGCGCTCTCTGATCACACCCCAGCCTATGAAGCATGCATTCTCAGTTTCAAGCTATGAAAATAGCCAGTCACGGTCTCCAGCATAGCATTTGAGCTCTACTTCAGAATTTGAAAACAAAACAAAACCCAGAACTAAAAAATTATTGCGCTGTAGGCCAAAGAGACATCACAGAGGTCCATGTGCTTGGTAGTATAGGTATAAGGCCTATCTTCTCCTTAGGTTTCTAATTTCAGAATAACCCAACATAAGCCAAGCATCACACTGCAGACAGTTACAGGGAGGCAGACACTTAGTCCATGCCAGTGAGCCAAAGAACAATCCATGATCCTATGATATTTAGCATATGAATGTAGTCGCAGTAGCATGTGAGTGAGATGTCACAGTGACACTCTAATCTTAGAGTGCTCCCTGTGACACCTTCAAGATCAAGTTCCTTGCCTGTCTACATGGCATTGCTGGTGCACACTCTAGGATGTGATGTGAGTTCCATCTAGAAGGCAAGGGGAAATTTTGGCATTGCCTGGTCCTTAGCTGCCCGTGCTCTGACACCAGATCCCCAGATACCTGCACTGTCTCACATACTGCCTCACGTGCTGATTCACCCAGCAGAAACTCCACACATACTAAGTTGATCACGTAGGTCTGCAGCGAACCTGAACTGCACTGCACTGCAGGCAAGCTGTGGGAGACAGGAGAGTGCCTGGCCCCCTACAACCAGTGCAAAGCTGAGTTATGAACAGGGCAGACGTTGTCTAGTTTGGCTTCTAAGCGCTCATATGAAATATCATTCAGAAGAGTCTAAGTTGTTCCAAAGTTGCACATCTGCCCTTGAAGATGGCCTTCCTCAGTTATCCTGAAACTGGCACCCTACAATCAAACATGGTTTAAACACCCTGGCCCTGTGCCTCTCTACCCACTCCCCAGTATGCCAAGAAATGGGACCAAAAGACTAGAAGCTCCTTCAAAGGCAACCTCAGAAAAATGGGAAAAGGAGCAAAGCAGACATCAATAAAACCTATTGGCTTCAAAGCCATCCCTGAGTTTCAATGCTAGTGGTCTCCAGCCCAAACTGACCTGACACTTGGATTGCTATGCTAGGCAGCAAGAGAAGAGGAATGAGCCTCCCTCCATCTCGCTGGCTAGCACCTTCCATGTGCATGCTCCAAGTAACAGGGAGTGATATATACAGTAGAGTTTTCCTTAAGCCTCAGAAGAAAATGGAATGTTCTGTCTCTTTGCCAGGAATCACCTGAGGTCAGTCTAGAGAGGACTAAGGCAGCAGTTCAGTTTGCTTAGGATGAGCATACATCTGATAAAGGACCTTTACAGACTTCACCATGTTAGGACCATGTCCTGGAGCCATCTCAAAGACAGGCTCGAGAGCAGAAGGTCAAGCATTTGAAACACCTTCTGGAAGGAGATGATTCAGGCACAGTGACTGTTTTTTTTCTGGGATTTCCCCTGTAATGTGTAGGATAACTATGATGTTCCTAGTCACTCGTCCAATTAGTGGAGGCCCTGGACTCTTTGGAGGTTGACCTTGGCAGAATATAGCAGATTGTGATCTTTGATAGCAATTTAGGGGTAGGCCTGTCTCCTTTTCAGGTGTTAAATCCAGAATACCCGAGCACAGGCCAAAAGTCACACATAGTCAGTATGAGTGACTTAGCCAGAGCTATTTTATTCCAGACAGTAGCAATAGCTTTGGCTCCTACGCTTTATGCAAGTCGCATGGTATATATAAACCATGTGTCACATGATGGGAAATCTTTTTTCTTGACTTGAACTTTTGTGAAGCTGGCCTCTAAGACAGGTTCCTCCCTCCTGAACCCATTTTGCTATGAGATGTGGCTGGAGAATGTTGTGAGCCTACCAGTTCACCTGCTCAGAGCTGCCAGCAGTCACAGAGCGAGCCTGCAACAAGCAAGCAGGGTGTGCGGCAGCTGCTGGGACAGCCTGGCCATGCGCACCACAAGGAGTTGTGGGCTGGGTGCCCTGATGCACCTTGCTGTGTGCGCTGTGGATGTACTTAGCAAGATCTAAGGACGTGTAACGTGGATGGAGAAGAAGTGCTCAAGCAGAGCAGAGGCCACCTAAGTAGCAGTATCACAAAGCACTGTAGAAATAGCAAGGAAGGAAGAATTCACATTTGATACTTCTGCATCTGCAAGGGAGGTCCTAAACAGCCTGACAACTCCACTCTGCTAGGTTCAGAGAGTTGTTTTTTTTTTTTTTTTTTTAGGGCAGTGTGTTGTAGTGCAGGTATTGGAGTTCTTACTTCTGGGATCCCAGACTGTTATCTGAAAGGTGAAAGTTTCAAGGCATAATGATTACTGACAAGTAAAAAGTCCATATTTGGACTCCAGACCAAAGAGGGCTGGGTGAGAAATTGCAAGTGTATGTTTGGGACTGACTGTCACTGAAATACATGCTGTGAGTTAAGGTACAAAAGAGAGCAGGCATGATTTCTGGAGGGGATTTTTCTCAGCTCTGTTCAATTCATCCAGGAATGGGTTATTCCACACCCCTCCCTGGAAACATTATAACTTTATCCCCTTGCTTGTCTTCCCCAGGAATGGTGAGCAGCTGGGGATCATCTGTGAGGACAATAAGTATGACTTCAGACTGCAGGAGATTCGGGACATGAAGGAAATCCTTATAATCAAACCAGTAGGTTCCTCCCCTGGGATGTAGCCTTGGGCAGGCAGGCTGGGAAGTGGTGAGCACCAGAGGTCTCAGAGCATGTCGGCATATTCTGTCCTTCATTCCATCTCAGGCTGTGGCCCATTGATTTCACACAGTTTCCTGGTTGCCCGTGTTGCGAGAGATTGTCTTGTGTGCTTTACTTGTACGGCTCTGATGGTGTGACCTACTGTGTTCCCTAGGGGGATGAGATCCTGGTCGAATGCAACTTTCAGACACTGGATCGGTCAGGGGTTACTTTTGTAAGTTTGTTTTTCTACCTACAAATATTGCATTACTTTTAAAATTCCTTTATCACCATTAAAATCCTTTGGGCAGACATACCCCTATTCCACCAGCAAGCGCAGTCCTGGTAAAGGCTTCTTGTGCCAGATGCAGTATCATAGACGTACTGAGGCATGCCTTGCACAGCTGCTCTCCAGCTCTGCAGCAAGACCCTACTACTAGAGGCTTACCAACAGATCCCAAAGATATATTGCATCTAATACTATACAACGTAACTCTTTCCCAAAATGTCAAGTGCAAGTAGTGAAACTTGCAGCTAAGTCAGTTTTCAGTCATCAACCATTCGGATGTAGTGAACAGACAGATGTCAAATACAGAAAATTACATAACCTGGACCTGATTTGGACTTCTCAAAATATGAAGACATTCATTTTGGTTCTTCTTATTTAGACCAGACATCAGTTTTGCAGAACTTAACTGTTAAACAATTATTGCCATACTCAAGATTCATAACTTATTTTAGAGCTTATGCCATGCAAAGGAGTTAATGATGTTATTGCACTTAGAAATGTGCGTAAGAAACTAAGATTTGACCTAAAGAGGATTATAGTTTATATTCACAGAGAGCAACACTGATTTGGTTGGGCCTGTTCCAAAAGTAGGGATCCACTGAAAAATTCTGATGTGGAGGCCACAGATGATTCCCTGAATGTTTTAGTTGAACTTTCCAAAGATTCAGATTTGGGGGTCTTGTAGATTGAAATACAAATACGGTAGTATTCCTGAAGGAAAGGATAAGTAGATTTAGCTATAAAACTACAGAGCAGCCTATTTATCAGACTCTTGTCAAAGGATACTTTGATTCTCTGTTTCTGTCAAAGACATAAATTCTTTTTTATTAACCACACAGGGTCTTTGTGAGCTGCGACAAGAGTGCTTTCCTGAGGATAAATAGTCTCCTTGTTGTGTCTCAGCAGACATTTGAGTCATCCTTGTGTCTTGCAGGGTGGGCCGAGCACCATGAATGAGATGTGTCTCACATTCCTCTTCTACTACCCTCGGAACAACATCTCCAGCTGCATGGGCTACCCTGACATTTTGTATGTTGTGCGTGTACTCAAGCAGGAGGCCTCAGAGTGAGTCCAGAGTCAAGACGTTTCTGGAGCTAGCGGAGGAAAATGTAGCTATGAAGAATGCTAAATGGAAAAAATAATGAAAATGAAATGTTGCTGATAGGGAAGGGCGAGCCAGGTACCTGGATCTATCAAGTTGAGCTGCCTTGTTGCAGGAATCTATCAACTGTGATACTTTAACAATCTCTTCTCCTTTATCGTTTTTCCCCCTTCCTTTCCTTTTTCCTCCCCCCCCCATCTTCTCATCATTTCTCGTCTCCACCTCCCCATTGCCCCTTACTCTCTCCCCAGTGCACTGGAAGGCATGATGGCCATGGACTTTGTTGACTGGGACAATGAGACTGTCAAAATTGCAGAGAAAGCAGCCAAGGAGGCGGATCAAGTAGTCATGATTAAAACCATTAATGTAAGTCCCGCTTCTGAACAATATGTGGCTGGGAAAATGGAGTCAGCTCTGACGTTCCAGAAGTAAAGCACAGCTGAGAGATAGACCCAACACACAAAACCTTGGGTAACACCAATTGCTGATACCTTATCCCTGGCTGTAGGACCTGAAAGGGACTACCTGAACTGTAAAGTCCTATCGCTTAGGCTGCAGTTGCAAGTAACCATCCAAGACACATTTAGTCACCACTTAACTTTCAAAAAAAAGCTAAAATTCTTCTCCAAAGAGAAAAAACACTCCCACGTCTTGGTAATATAACATTGCTTAGGGGGTGATGCCATGGCAGGGCATTTTTGACAGAATAAGGAATAAAATAGTGCTGAAGGTCCCCCAGACGTCATGCATACAAAGGGAGTTAGGGTGATCCAGAAAGTCCACATACATGGAACATAGCTTACCTCACAGAATCACAGAATGGTAGGGTTGGAAGGGACCTCTGGAGATCATCTAGTCCAACCCCCCTGCCAGAGCAGGGTCACCCAGAGCAGGTTGCACAGGAACGCGTCCAGGCGGGTTTTGAATGTCTCCAGAGACGGAGACTCCACCACCTCTCTGGGCAGCCTGTGCCAGTGCTCTGCCACTCTCAGGGTAAAGAAGTTCCTCCTCATGATTAGATGGAACTTCCTATGTTCAAATTTGTGCCCGTTACCTCTTGTCCTGTCCCCGGGCACCACTGAAAAAAGACTGGCCCCATCCTCCTGACACCCACCCTTTAAGCATTTATAAGCATGGATAAGATCCCCCCTCAGTCTTCTCTTCTCCAGACTGAAATGACACAAATCCCTCACTGCATTTCAGTGCGTCCATCTGGTACCCACTCATCTTAGAGGTAAATGAGGGAAAAGTCTGAACTTGAGAAAGGATCAAAATTCCATCTTCTTCTCCTCTCTCAGAGAGCTTCTCTGCTGTCAGGGGGGAGACCCATTGTGTGACTTTCTCTGAGGTGCTAGTTACACATCCAGACAGTAAGAAAACTGACTAAAACGCATTCAAAACTGGCAGTGTTATGCCAGAGTCTTGTGGCTCCCAACGCAACAACAGATCATGTGATTTTATTTTTCCCTCTTTCCTTCCACCCCCAGGAACTCCAGAGAAATGAGACTGGTCTAATCAGAGATATCAGTATTCCAGAGCGGGCTGCCTGTCACAATATTTCTGGATACCTCTCGCTGTCAGGTCTGAGGGCCACTGCAAACCTTCGCTTGACTGCAGCAGGCACTTCTGAGTCATCAACCACCAAAGAAACTGCTTCACTTCCTCTTCTTTCTCTCACACAGCTGCTCTTTGCTTGGCTTATCTTGGCCTCTGAGGACAGGAAGTGAGGGGCAGAATACCAGAACAGACCGCTGGCCCAATGAAGAAGTCTCTGTAATTACCGCCTGTTAGCAGGGTATCTACATACTCCTTCTACTTAGGTCAATATAGGAAACTAGGCTCCTTAGCTCCTTAGTTATTAAATAATGTGACTGATTCTTAAACGAATCCTGCTGTAGCCATCAGTGACTGAATGGCAGGGGATTCACCTGCTGATTGCCAGGTAGTAATGAAGCAATGACTTGGTGTTTGCTGAAAAATAGACCTTATGCTCTGTTATATAGCAAATCTATGAATTCCAGTTTTACAAAAGCCGAAACATTTGCTGTTCTCTTTTCTTCTACTTTTCCCCCAATGTGTACATGAGAATTAGAAGAGCAAATCTGATGATAGTTATGTTCTTTGTCATCGTACCGACTCTTCTAAGTCTCAAATTCCATGCTGGTACTTCTCAACAATTTCTCTCCCCACATTCCCAAGGCAGAGTCTCTGCTTATTTTGACAATAATTAGTACACCAGATAAAAACGCCCTCAGACATTATAAGCAAGCATCACAGAATGGAGTGATTAGGAGGGTAACTAACCACACAGTGTGGATTCCTCCCTCACTGGGATGATGAACATTTATTAGCTAGTAATTAACTTGGCTAAAATTGAAGCACAGACAGAAAAAAAATAATATTTGCCTTGAAGGCAAGCTCATGAAAAGAATCCATGAGATTCCAAGAGAATCATCCAGACACCAAGAGCCATGTCCCAAATAAAACTTACATTACTGAGGTCACAGTGCTGTGCTTAGTAACATGATCTTCATTGTCACTAAACAATTTTCTCCTTCAAATTCCTATGGGGATATACCTTCAAATTCCTATGGGGATATATCACATTCCATCTCAAGTCACAGCAAGGCTGGTAGTACTGAGTCACACATTCATCCTCCCTTGTATTTAGTTAGGGCGAGAGGCTTTACAATAGAATAGAATAGAACAGAACAGAATAGAATAGTTTCAGTTGGAAGGAACGATCGTCTAGTCCAACTGCCTGACCACTTCAGGGCTGACCAAAAGTTAAAGCATGTTGTGAAGGCCATTGTCCAAATGCCTCTTAAACACTGTCAGGCGTGGGGCATCATCTATCTCTCTAGGAAGCCTTTTCTAGTGTCTTACCACCCTCTTGGTGAATAAATGCTTCCTAATGTCAAAAAAGAAACAAAGAAGGAATGGGGATACGTTGGGAGTGATGGCGCTTTGTCTTCCCAAACAACCATACTACGTGAAGGAGCCCTGCTTTCACAGAGCTGGCTGAACACCTGCCTGACAATGTGACGCAGTGAGTGAATTCCTTGGTTTGCTTTGCTTGCGTGCATGACTTTTGCTTTACCTGTCAAACTGTCTTTGTCTCAACCCACGCGGTTTCTCACTTTTACTCTCCCAGTTCTCTCCCCCAGGCCACTGCGGGAGGGCGGGAGGCAGTGTCTGTGTGGTGCTTAGTTGACAGCTGGGGTTAAACCACACCGGCCCAGAACCGCGCACTGTATTCAAGGTGAGGCTGCACCATCTCTGAACACAGCGGGATGACCACCTCCTTTGACCGGCTGGTTATGCTGTGTTTGATGCACGCCAGGATGCAATTTGCCCTCTTGGCTGCCAGGGCACACTGCTGACACATATTGAGCTGCTGTCGACGGGCACATCAGGCTGGGTGATCGGGCTTCCATGGCAGCCAGATTACATCTGCCATCAGCAAAAAGCTAAACCTGGCATTTTCAATTGGCAAATGCTGCTATGAGCTAGGACGTTTCCTCTAACAATGATTCACAGCGCAGTGTCCACCTAGCTGCCACCTCCTGCTCTATGAAAGCATTAGTCATGCGCCAATTCAAAAGCTGGGTAGCCTAGGGGTTGTCTTGTTTAAAACCTAAACTAACTACTAACCTGACTAATTGCTAACCCATTCTACTTGCTGCCTTTGCACATTAGGCACCCTTGGCCCTTCCCAAAACAAACGGGAGCAATCCCACTTCATGAATCCCCATTGGCCATTAGAAGTTACCTACCGAGGGGAAGAGCATGTTTCTGAGCCGCACAAAACCCACATTCCTCAGGACTCAACACGCCAGCTCAGTTCGGCTTTAGAAGAGCTACAGGCACATAACAGAGCCCCAAAGAGCGGCAGGGTCCTGTTTCAGCAGCATTCCGTACCTTTCTCTATGGATCGGGGCAAATGTGTCCTGCTTTCAGATGTCTGCTTTTGAGAGCGCTGCCTCTGGACTCCGCAGGGCTCTTCCCACGATGTGCCATGGGTCCACCCTGAGAGCTTCACTCTGCTTCCTGGTGCTGACTTCTGAAGCTCTCTATGTTTCTTCCCCTTTCCATTTCATGTAACAAAACTTGTCCTTTCCAAATACAAAGGGAGGAAGGGCGGGGCTGGGTGTCAAGATTTGAAACTCAAAATACTACTAATGCCAGAACCACTTCCCGATGAAGGTGACCACATCAAGGCCACCACCTTACATTTAACATGCTACTATCAAAAGATCAATTAGTAGTCTTCTTTTGTCATTATGGGTTTCCGAATGAAAGAAAGAGCGAAGAACTTCCTCCTGAAGGTTAGAGAGGGGCGGGAGCTATGAGTTGTTGGTCCAGAGTACCATTTTAAAAACAGCAGTGAGAGGAAACAAGAAGGGGGAGCAAGAATGTCAGAAAATCGCATTTACGCTGACTTGAACGTGACCGAACCAACCAGGCCCAGGCTGCAGAAGGTCACTGATGTCCAAGGTAGGTCGCTCAGTCTGCACTGAGCTTTCTTTGTGCTCTTCAGCCTCCCTCCCACATCTTTTGAGTGAGTGTCGTGTGTTAAAAAAGTTTTTCTCCACCCTAGGTTTCCCATAGCAGTGTCTCAGGCAATAATTCCCTCCCCCAGAGAATTTATTTGAGTAGTACAGCAGCAAGGACCGCTCGAGCTGGGTGCCTGCGGAGAGGGCCCCAGAACAAAGACATTCCTGAGCAATTACACCCTTACAATCTCTCTATGCATCTGCCCTTCACGCACTCTTCACGTGACTTGCGTGCACCCCTTGGTCCAATGGTAATTTATGGTCTGGGGTCTTCTTATTCCTCATTAGATTCTTTGTCTGCCTCTGGGCAGGCCGTTAACTGTTCTTATCTTGTAGGTTTGCAGCCTCTGCAGATGGTAGTAGCTTCCTTATCTCCTGGTTTGTACCGGTCTCAGGGCCTTGCTTTATGTAACTAAGTACAAGTTCAAAACAACTTTAACTTATCAAGATGAAAGTTCGCAGCTTGCTGCCCAGGGCTTCAGGAACTTTAGCTACCTCTGCTAAGTCAATTCTATATAAGTAGTATGCCAACGAGGCCTACCACTAAGCAATTAACTCTAAGCAATTAGTTTTATTTAAACTGAACCACTAATATTCCATATTCCTTTACGCATGGACCACCAAAGCCCCAGAGAGGACAAAGGAAATGCCGGGGCCAGTGCTGTGAAAAATGCGCAGGTGGCGTGTCCATATAGGTTTTCTGCCAAAAAAAAAGGGAATTGTTACAAGGTCTACTTTTCATTTGTTAAGTTGCAAGTGTGAGGGAGAGTTTCTTGTGTGACATTACGAATAGTTTCTAGCAATTTAGGAGACTGTTCCACAGTCATTTTATCCTGAACCCGGCATGTTCTCATGCAGCAGACTCCAATTCCAGCTGCAAACCGATCAGGATATTGAGTGCTTAATGTTTCTGTTGTTTGAAGCCGTCTTGCACGTAGCCTGTTTCTGCTAGCTGAACATAGTAGGCATTGTTTTGGGTATTTTACCTCGTGGCTTTGTCTGTACAAACTACTTGTTTAATAAATCATGCATAAAATGTTTCATGGACAGATCTAGTTTGATTCAGTATAAATGACTTTGCAAAATTCTAACTTAAAATTTATCTTTCTTTAATGCACTAAGAATTATTGCATAAACATTCACACTGGTTTTGCTACATCTGCATAAAATTACATCTTAAAATAACAGACTTTATACACTTTGTGTTTCATTGTCCTTTTTCTTCCCTTCTTGTAAAATTTACTATGTCTTTGACGGAAATAGTAGTTTCTATTTCTTGCCATCCTGTGCTTGTCTTTTGCATCTATTTTCAGATGGCTGGATGCTATCTCTAATTAGGATTTCTAATGCTCCAGAAAACAGTGTTTCTACCACCACTTTCAAGTGATTACTTCATGACTTCCCCAGATTACTTCCCCACGTGCTTTCTGCCATCTGTTATCTGCAGATGTTAGAATAATTTTCACTTTTCTCACCATCTTATCATCAACTAGTTACCACCTTCAAGTTTAGCATGATCTGCAGTTTTCAGGTTTGCTTTGATGTTGTAGCCATTCTCACCACTCACATGTGGATGTGAATTTAATAAGGTAAGCAGACAACCTTCTTTCTCCACTTCTGTTTGGATTTAAAATGCCTGTGCATGTGCCTGTGTCTCCTCTGCTATTGTCTGCACAGAAGATAAACCAGATCTGTTTCTGCTTTTAGCGAGTCCTGTAGCAAGGTGTGACTGCAATGGACAAAAATATTATTCAGGCATAGTTAAACACAGTCCTATAAATCAGTTGCTGTCATGTGTTTAGCATTTCTCATCATTTCAGTCACCTTTGTTCCATTTAAGTTGTTTCTCAACTTCCTCTGCTCTCTGTTGTTTTTGCCTGCTTTAAGGTTCTACATATGCAGAAGTGAAAGTGCAATCCCTGGATACAAATGCTCCTGCTAGCTACACATCATCCGGTGAATTTTTAGCTGTCTGCTAAATTGATATGAACGTAAACAATGAGAGGAGAGGAGGCCATTCCTTATTTTTCCTTATTTTCCAAAAATGCAGTGATATAAGGCTGTATGGCAGACAGGAAAATACAGTTACCTGATTTGCATAGCCAAAGCAGGGGGCAATTGACATGTTATGTTATACCTGGCTAAATACTCGCTGGGTTCACAGGTAAAGGAACACATGGCTATTTTGGGACAGACAAGAAACCACCTAGCCCAGCCTCCTGTCTCCAACAGTAGGCATAAGTGAAAAATGAGAGATGAATAAGAAGAGGGCAGGCACATATGATACCTTCCTGTAACACTTCCACATGCACGCATCTACTCAGGGACTTCCTGAGACAGATGTGTTTCTACTTACATACCCTCAGTGGATTTCTCTTCTACAAACTTGCCCAATCTCCCCTTGGTTCTATACACAGCCCTGACTTCTATAACATCCTTTGATGAGGGGATCCACAGTTCTTTTCAACATCACACAGAGAACCAGCTGCATTTTTTAATTCTGAAATGGCCTCCTATTAGTTTCAGCTGATAGTCCCTGAAAGAGACAATAAGCAGCCAAACTCTACCCAAGGTCTCCATGACAGGCAGGATTTTATATAACTCTGACATAGCTTCTTCTTCTCATCTCTTTTCCATACTGCAGGAGCCTAGTCTACACCATCATTTACTGCTTCCCCTCTCTGAACCTTTTTCTATATGCTTTTTGAAATAGGAGTAGTAGACCTGCATGCACCATTGAAAGCAGAGGCGAATCATGGATTTATAAAAGCATGCAGCAGACAAAACATCCCTGATTTTTGTTCTTTTTCCTTCTGGATACTTCCTACAGCTGAGGTTGTAGAGTCTTCATCCTAGGAGATATTAAAACTCTAAGTGTGAGCACGGAAAGGGCATCTGTGAATGAAGATGAAGAGTTCCTTTTCCAGGTGTTGCCCTAATCTTGATTTTTTCTGTCTATCTGTAGGTAAAAGCTGTTCCCCCAGAACACGTGTTGCTGTATTTGTTGCTGTGATAATTCTCCTACTCGTCTTAGCAGTGTGTCGGATACTCATGTGTAAGTCCTGCTAAAAATGTAGTAACTGTACCAATGTTCTAACAGTAATTTATTATACAAATGTTTTGAAGAAACAAGTCAAGGTTAGACAATGTCTATTAGTATTATGATTGTTATCCGTGAGAATATTTCAAGGCCATGGTCTTCTATCTTGTCATCAAGATATCCATAACACCAAAAATCTTTCACCAAATATTAATAAAAGTTCAAGTAGCTAACAGGTAGCTTAGCAAAGAGGTAGAGGTAGCTAAGTCACAACTTAAAGGAAGTTGTTTGCACTTTACTCGAATGAAAGCCGAGTACTAGGTCTCTCTCCATGTATATCACTGAGTCCATAAGAATCTTTCAACTACATAAAAAGATATAAAGTTTTCTTTAGCAAGAAAGCATTCTCATCTCCATTGGAAAAAAGACCAACAAATTTTCAGAGAGCCATGTGGTACTTGCCTTTGAATATTTTCAAGGAATCATTTTTAAATTTCATGCGTGGTTGCTTGTTTCTTTTCATCCTTTGCTAGTTGAGCAAGCTTAAGAGGCTTCCACAGTCAATCACACCTTTGCTGAAACCTTTATAATATTAAAAATTCCATGGTTGGGGGAAGTCAATGGTTTTTTCTTTCTCAGGGCAGAGGATAAAGGACAGATGTCTGATAGTGCTCTGGCCTTTATAAATGTAAAACACTGCAGGAAGGGAAAAATTGAAAAAAACCCCAAAACCTAAGCCAGCACAACATAACAAGGTGAAATTACCAGCGTTTAATAGAGCTTTAAATCCGGAGTTGAATGAGGAGTCATTAGACTTTGATTCAGGGCTGCTTCAGTTACAGGTACTTTGTTGTTTTCAGTACTGCCTCAGTGAACCAGAGGGTGGAAGCAAGGACAGGCAGCCTGGGAGGAATACAGAGAAATTGTCTGAGCAGCCAGGGATCAGGCTAAGAAAGCTAAAGCCCAGATAGAATTAAATCTGGACAGGGAATTCAAGGGCAGCAAGAAAAGCTTCTACAGGTAAATCGGTGACAAAAGGAAGACTAGGAAAAATGTCAGCCCTCTCCAGAAGGAAACAGGAGACCTGGTTACCCGGGGATATGGAGGAGGCTGAGGTACTCAACAACTTTTTTGCCTCAGTCTTCACCAGCAGGTGCTCTAACCACAACGTCCAAGTAGCAGGAGGCAAAGGCAGGGACTGGGAGAATGAAGAAACACCCACTGTAGGAGAAGATCAGGTTCGATCTTCCTTTCGCTTCTTTTCCCACATCTTAATTTTGAGCTTACTGCTTGTAAACAAAGTTCTTCCTTTCATATTCTGCTTCTTTTACACTTTGCCTCTAGTATGAAGTCTGCAGAGACATCAGTTCTTTCATGCTCCATGCTGTTCTGGTACAACTTTCTCAGATCTTTCTTTAATTCAATCTTTTTCTCATTTTATACATTCTTCTTTATAAGGAATTTATCAGTGGTTCTTTCAAGTATAAGAATTCTACCTCTATAACTTTTAGTTTAATGTTTCTGTACTGTTATTATTCGTCATTCATTGTTCAGCTCCAAATAACCTCAAAAATGCCTCCTTACACTTTGTTATAGACAGTTTAGTAACTCACAGTCAGGTGAACTAAGAAGACCCATTCATGGCATGGGCACTTGTGTCTTTAAAGCTGAGGTTTCCCTAGCAGAGAAGCTGGGAGAATGTAAAGATTTTCTTTCTGCTACAAAGAGCCAGCTGGAACAACATCATCCTCCTTTAGCTTAACTATGAGTGATCCCTGAACGCCATGCTTTCAACAGGAGTTGAGGGAGTTTCTAAGCTGATAAAACCAAAGCCCTGAGAAGACATGAAAAATACATAAAAATCACATGAGCTTCTCCAGTAAATTACGCATAAGTACTGTTACTACTGTATGGTACTACAGTTTTGGAGTTTTTTCAATAGAGGGGGAAACAATGAGAGGAGTAGGCATTCTGTGTGGGGTGATGGTGGGGGTCAAGGAGGTCCAGAAGAGCTATGACCGTGTGTGGCAAAATGGTCAGACATTCAAAGCAGAAATTCTACTCTTCTTTCCAGGCTGTCCAACTGCAAGCAGCCCAGCTGACTCAAAACCATTCTCCAACAACTCTAAAGTGGCACTAGGTAGGTAATCCTCTGTCATTCAAAAGACAGTGTCCAGAAGCCTGATGGATTGCCTTTTAAGGGGAGGAGTAGGGGGAAGGTGACTAGATTTTGTTCAGAAGAAAAACAAACAAAGAAACAATCTGACATCTCAGGAATAAATAACCTTATCCCGTACAGTCACAGGACAAGCTCTCAAGGCCAGAGACATTTCGCATTTTCACCTTCCTTAAAAGTAGTGCTTGGGCAGCACTGCGTTACTGTTTCAGAGGGAACAACTGATTACTCTCTCATGCTAGTGCAGAAGAGCCCATGGGTACGTGAACAGACATGAATATAACGATCCCTCTGGTGAACATGGATTTTTCCACACCTGTTCTTCCCTCCTGCAGGCTGCCCCCGAAACTGGGAAAAACATGGGGAAAAATGCTACTTCTTCTCTCAAATTCAGGAAATCAAAGACTGGAATGCCTCCCGTAAAGAATGTACTGACATGAATTCAGACCTGGTGGTCATTGACACCAAGGATGAACTGGTGAGATCTGAACTCAGGGGGCTGCTTCTAGGGTTGCCTGACCTGTATGCCAAAGGGCTGACGGGTTACACTTGTGTCTTCTCATGTTAGATGTCTCTGCGGGTCCATAATCTACTGCTAGCCCCCTATACACCAGGCCCCTCTGGATGGTACCAAACACCTTCACAGTAAGACGCATCTTGGTGGTTGAAGTCCTCCATCCAGAAGCTTCTCTCTGCAAGCATGCTCCCGTGGGAAGAGCAAAGTGTCTGCCCAGCTAACTTATGTTTTCAAGAGATTTAGCACACAAACCAAGACCAAGCAAGTCGAACAGACACTTCTTTGTGAGATCCATTGCTTTGACAAAAACGGAAAGGGCTTTCCCATCACAATCAGAATAGAACAGTGTCTCCAGGTATCAAGTCACGCCTGGTGAATTACAATGTATAGCTTTATTGGTATCACAGTTGTGTAATTTTTCTATTTAATCTATTCTTAAGAAGCCCCAGGAAGAGGGATGAGATCAAATAAAAATGGAAAAATTCAGCCTCTGACGCTGTGGAAAGAGATGGTGTGGCTGGATGCACACTGTACTTTCCACAGAAAGCTGGGGATTTTGCACTAAGCTTTCTGTGTACCTCTGGTGAAGAAAACGTAATTTCAATGTATTCCCATTGTTCATTTCCTTTCCAGATTTATCTTATGTTTCAATCAGAAAATTATTACTACTTTCTTGGTCTCACATACTCTGAGAGTGAGAAGAAGTGGAAGTGGATTAACAACATGGAACATAGCACAGACATGTAAGCTTATTCCAGCAAGTCACTGTGAGGTAACACCTGGAAACAGTAAAAAATAAAATAAATTTGTAACAACCTGATTCCTTGAGGTTCAGGTGCTTCAGCACGTCTCCTGTGACAGGGAGCCTGCAAGTCACCAGTGGGACCACAGGCAGGTCACAGCGGGATGGCAAGAGAGGATACAGCTGTAGGAATCTGACTAGATGGAGTTCAGTGGGGAAAGAAAGGATATGGGATGGAGGGACAAGAGACAGTGTGATGTCAGCACCACGGAACGGAGGCTACCAAAGAAGGGCAGGTCTCTGGAGGGAAAGCCTAGCCCATGCACTTTTGTTGAGGTCTGGGGAAGAAAATTAAAGAATGGGAGGGAGACTCCAACAAGGCAGCTTCTAATCCCACATATTATGACAATAATATAATTTAGCAGCAAGGCCA
Organism: Larus michahellis; assembly: GCF_964199755.1. NCBI lineage: Eukaryota > Metazoa > Chordata > Aves > Charadriiformes > Laridae > Larus > Larus michahellis. The sequence goes on along the minus strand of NC_133896.1, from coordinate 83,409,191 downwards.
GGTGCCACAGTGTCTTTCATGGAAGTGATAGTGACTGCATTGCATCCAGATAAGTTAGGAAGGCAACTAAATCTGCCTTTCTCTCCCTTTTCAGGTTTAATATAGAAGGAGACTTTACTGACTATTTCTGTACTGTCATTGGACATGAAAAAGTAGAAACTGCATCTTGTGATGGATCCTCAACAACACAAAATATGTGTGAGAAAGCTGCAAATCTTTTAGAAGAGCAGAAGGAGAACTGAACCCAATAGTTCCAGGCAGGCAGGTCATCCCCAACTTCCTGCAGGAACGGCAGATGGGATTTCTCTCCTTTATCTTTAGCCGTCTAAAAATCTAGTCAAAGGGTCTCACAGGCTCCCTCTAGACACCTTGCCAAGCTTAGCATGTTCTTTCCCCAGGTGGGTGTCGGAGACTGCATGAATCCCCCTCTAGAGGAACCTGCATTTCCACACATTAGGAGTCTGGGTGACTTTCTCATGCCAGACGCCTGAGTTTCAGGCAGCCCCTGTTAGATGATAGGAGTCCAACCTCGGTGATAGGGGTGATCACAAACAGATCCTATCTCTCACAGACACATGCCTATACACCCATACATTCTCAGCCCTGCCTGTGCTCAAGGAGACACTTCAAAGCCTTGCCATGCACTGGTCTTCCCTGCAGCCACAAGTGAAGGTTAACACATACTTCTAATTTGGGTCCTCTAGAAAAGTGCAACCATGCTCATTGCCATGTGGATATGATTGACAGGACAAAGTCAAATGTGTGTGTGTATAAACCTTACTCTGTTAAAAAACCACGCAGGATACCAGACCGTGTGAGGTTAAAATGTGATTCACCAAAAGGGAAATGATCCTACACCACAGCTCTGCGCATAACATCACCACTAATCCTGTGTAGGTCAAGGGAAGTATATCAGCTTTAGACTTAGCCCTGCTGAGGAAGTGCATAAGATGAAGAGCAGCTGAGACCACCAAAGCCTGAAAAACAGAGTCACCATAATAGCGTCAACTGGACAGAAAAGAGTCAAATCAAACCCACAGTTATCGGTGAAGAATCTGGTGAGAAGTATGAGGGTGAGCTACAGAGAATGACAGCAGAGGACTGTCCTGTTTTTCTTGGATAATGATCAAAGTCGAAAATCATGCATGAAGGTTTTTGCTGCACAGAAATATTAGAGCCAACAGCAGAAACAGGTGGTACCAGTAGAGCAAATATGTGACCAGCAAACAGTGAATATCACCAAAGCTCTTCCAATGTGCTTCAGTGGCTCATGAGACCCTAGGGCTTTTCTGACGCCAAGGATTATCGTTCTTACTGTGTCCTTTGAGGCAGAATCGTTCCTACTGAAAATGGTGCCATTCATGGCTCTCTTCTTCCTCTGCTGGATGGAGAAAGCTCTGTGAAGTGACAGAGGTGTCATGCTTTCTCTTTGGGAAAAAAAAAAGGTTTTGCTTAATCATAGAATTTCTCTCAGAATGTTGTGGCTATGGGTAGTGATAATGGAATCATAATGGAAAAACTCCCTCATTCTGACTTAAAAGCACATTTCGATGTCCCTCAGATGAGCAATGCTTCTCACTGCCCTCATTCATCAAGGCTCTTTTGAAACATACTTGTAGTTCCCCACTGACCTGTAATCACCAAAGAACAAAGTAAGAAATTCCCCCAAATCAAAATTGGAACCCAAATGGGAGGGACCATGCACTGTTTTATTGTGTTCTTCTTTTGCTGCTGAAGTGTTAGGGAAAGAAAATTGGATACGCCATTCCCATGGCAAGCAAGCGGTGGATAGCCCAAGCAGCCGACAGACGGCAGCTTCCTGAAAATCAACAGGGAGGAAGTGGATTGTTTTTCTACTCTCGGTACTGTTGATGTTGATGGCTGCTACAGCACAGCTAAGTATGACATTACAGAGAATGGATGATCCAGAGTGGTGGAACAGCAGTAAAATGAGAACAAGAAAAAATCTACATAAAATAGAGGGACCTGGCTTCCCGACAGTAATCTTATTAAGTCTGTCCCTGTTGTAGTTGTGGCTGATAATCATCTTATATGTAAAACTGGGGAGAATGATCGGGCAACTGGAAAGGCTTCACGAGCTTTGTTTAGCATGTTAGCAGGGATGCTTAAAGAAAACAAAGGGAGGAGCTGTTGAGGGATATGAGCTGTTTAGCATAAATAAGTAAGCTTTACTTAGGATAAATTACTTAGGGTTGTGTGGTGTTAACATGGTGTGATTTAAGCAGTTTGCTTAGCTTTACTTAACAGGAGTGGCTAAATTTGGTGAAGGCTTTAGGCTGTGATAGAGTTATTTGTCTTAGTAGTTTTCCCACCAGCTGGTAGAGTGCCGTGTTTAGTCTTTTAGTATGAGAAGCGTTTTGATACCACACTGATGTTTTGGTAGTGTTTTTCCCACGTTTGGGACTCTTCAGTTCTCCATGTTCTGCCAGCGAGTGCAGATGCCCAAGGAATGTGAACCAGAAGGTACAGAGGCTCCAAGCCTTGGCTGAAACTGCAAATCAACAAGATAAGAGTCTGCCTGCCTGGACACAGAAAAGGACTCCAATTAGATGTCAGAAGACCCCAGACCAAGAAGCACCATTGGACTAAAAGATGCGTGGACAGCGTGTGAAGGGCGTGTGAGGCGAGGGTGTATAGATCACAAGAGTATCATTGCCTGGGGTTTCTTTGCTCGGGGTCCCTCTCTTTGGAGGCACGCAGCCCACGCTGTCCTTGCTGCTGTACCTTTCAATTAAATTCATTATTTTATAAAATATAACGCCTGAGACTCTGATGCAGGAAACCTATCGCCGAGCCTGAAGAAGGACGAAGCACGTCCAAGAGTAAATGTGTGTGTGTGCGACACCATGAACGGTGTGTGAATGCTCAGGCAGTGATTTCTCCTTTAACAATTTAATAATAGCTGTGACAGAATAACCTCAATGGCAGAAACCAGAATCTAAACTATTATTTCAGAAGGAAGCTGTGCTGGAGGGGCTCTTTCTTTCTACTCAGTTTACCAGAGAGTGGGGGGACAGGACTCCACATTGTGTTATGTGTTATGGAGCAGCCTGGAGGAGGGCTGCCCTTTTATTTTCGTATTAGAGCTGCTGGCCTTTGATCAGGCGGGCTCTACTGAAGGGGAGAGCCAAGGAAATATCTCTTCCCTGGGAGCCACTGGACCTAGTGGGATTTAGGAGGCTTCAGCCAGCAGCAGATCCGAGCTGCTGTGCATCAGAGGTGACAGAAAGGGGAAAGCTCTTCCACAGGGTCACTGTGGAACCACATGAAGTTCATTAAACCCTGAGATAGAAAGTCACAGGACTAAGGAGCAAACACTGCTTACAAGGAAATCCCTAACAAGGGAGGAAGTCCTATTGTCGTAGACCCATTGCCCACTGTGTTTCAGGCAAAATGTGGTCTTTAGTGGATTAACTGGCTTACTCTGCTCAGTCACTGGGACAATGTTCCTCCAGCCTCACTTCTCTAGTTGGTAAGAGTTGTCCCCTCCACTTTTAGCTGTGATGCTGCTGACATAGAAACATGATGTTGATGCAAGCATTAACAGAGGTAAGTGGCTCTGCACATGCTGAAGAGACAATATGTGTTTGTGTGTATATGCACACACATAGACACAAATATGCACATCAACCCCAGGAAAAGCTTCCTTGGTCAAAACTCTGTGCTGATGAAGCTCTGCCCACATTCCATTTTCAGAAGGCTGGGTTTTCCTTGGGTTGGTTTGTTTGTTTGTTATTCCTAGTCCTGGGAACTTATGCTTGAGCATGTTGAGTACATGCCGAATCTTTCGAGGGGAAGTTACCAGACTCTGCTGAGTCTCTAGTGAGCACATACAGGCAGACACGAGCACAACTGGGATAGGGAGGCTGTATTTAGGGAAAAGGGTAATTTCCCTATCAAATTTCTGATCCTCGTTGATGGAGGTGCTACAAAGTTTCAGTGAATTGTCCGTATACGTACTTTCAACATGACTAAGTGTCGTGGTTTAGCCTCATACGGCAACAAAGAACCACGTGCCGCTCGCTCGCGCCTTCCTAATACAGGAAGAATCGTAAGAAAAGGCAAGACTCTTGGGTTGAGACAAAGGCAGTTTAACAGGACAGTAAAGGGAACAGGCAAACAACAACAACAACACGGATAGGGGAATATACAAACGCGATTACGGAACTGCCGCTCCCCGCCGCTTGCCGGCCGGACCGGACCCGGGACGCCCCAGCCCGCTTTTAAGCAGCAACTTCCTGCCCCCTCCCCCGGCAGCTCAGGGTGGGCGTGGCTCACATGGCATGGAATACCAGGAAAAATTAACCCTATCCCCACCGGAACCAGGACATTATCCACCCCTTATTCCATACCATCTATGCCATGCCCAGCAGGTTCCAATGAATTGCCACCACTTTCCCCTGTTATATATATATACATATATATACACACATATAATGCCCTTAGTTTATGGGCCATCCCTCCAAAGTGTCCGTTGAGTTCTTTTAATCCACGGCTTTCGGCTCCATCTGTTAGAACAGTCTCTCAGGGCAGGTGAGATGCTGGGTGGTGCTGGTCTGTTGCATGCTGTATTTTTCGGAGCTTGTGACTGGTGCACCTGGTGTGGCTCATGCACGCGGTCCGTGGGCTGAAGATGTAGATCTTGAGGAAACTGCTGGGCGCCAGCTGCTGAGATCAGTTCTTATCCCATCATCCCTGTGCCTTACTTGTAGTACAACTGATAGCAATTATAGCAATGAGGACATACAGTGACAGTGTTACTTAGCAATTAACAGCACACAATCTGATTCATTGGCTATTCTCGCCCAAAATCAGATCCCCATGAGGTACACATTGGACTTCCCCATCCTTCCGCATCACCCACCAAGTGCACCCAGGTCCTTGGGCAAAAGCAATCCCACGGATGGGTTTGCCTTTGCCTGAGGCAGGACTAACCCAGACTGTCTTCCCTAGCATATTCTTCATGTGCACTACGGGGACTTTATCCCCTTCTACAGTACGTGGAAGTTTTGATTGGGCAGGGCCAGCCCGATTGTTAGATCCCCTGGTGTTAACTAGCCAGGTAGCTTTTGCTAAATGAGTATCCCAGTGTTTGAAAGTCCCACCACCCATTGCTCTCAGTGTAGTTTTTAACAGTCCATTATATTGTTCTATCTTCCCAGAGGCTGGTGCGTGATAGGGGATGTGATACACCCACTCGATACCATGCTCTTTGGCCCAGGTGTCTATGAGGCTGTTTCGGAAATGAGTCCCGTTGTCCGACTCAATTCTCTCTGGGCTACCATGTCGCCACAGGACTTGCTTTTCAAGGCCCAGGATAGTGTTCCGGGCAGTGGCATGGGGCACAGGGTATGTTTCCAGCCATCCAGTGGTTGCTTCCACCATTGTGAGCACATAGCGCTTGCCTTGACGGGTTTGTGGCAGTGTGATATAATCAATCTGCCAGGCCTCCCCATATTTGTATTTCAGCCATCGCCCTCCATACCAAAGAGGCTTCAAACGCTTGGCTTGTTTGATCGCAGCGCATGTCTCACATTCATGGATGACCTGTGCAATAGTGTCCATGGTCAAGTCCACCCCTCGGTCACGAGCCCATCTATATGTCGCATCTCTCCCTTGATGGCCTGAGGAGTCATGGGCCCACCGAGCTATGAATAGTTCACCCTTATGTTGCCAGTCCAGATCCACCTGAGCCACTTCAATCCTAGCGGCCCGATCCACTTGCTGGTTGTTCTGATGTTCCTCCGTGGCCCAATTCTTCGGTACGTGGGCATCTACATGGCGTACTTTCACAACCAGATTCTCTATCCGGGCAGCAATATCTTTCCATAGTTCAGCAGCCCAGATGGGTTTGCCTCTGCGCTGCCAGTTGCCCCGCTTCCACTGCTGTAACCACCCCCACAGAGCATTTGCCACCATCCATGAGTCAGTGTAGAGATAAAGTACTGGCCATTTTTCTCGCTCAGCAATGTCCAAAGCCAGCTGAATAGCCTTCACCTCTGCAAACTGGCTCGATTCACCCTGTCCCTCACTGGCTTCTGCAACCCGTCGTGTAGGACTCCACACAGCAGCCTTCCACTTTCGATGCTTTCCCACAATACGGCAGGACCCATCAGTGAACAGGGCATATTTCTTCTCATTTTCTGGCAGTTTATTATATGGTGGGGCCTCTTCTGCACGCGTCACCTCCTCCTCTGGTGACATTCCGAAATCCTTGCCTTCTGGCCAGTGCATGATCACTTCCAGAATTCCTGGGCGACTGGGGTTTCCCATTCGAGTTCGCTGCGTGATCAGTGCAATCCACTTACTCCATGTAGCATCGGTTGCATGATGTGTGGTGGGGACCCTTTCTTTGAACATCCAACCCAGCACCGGCAGTCGAGGTGCTAAGAGGAGCTGTGCTTCTGTACCAACTACTTCCGAAGCAGCTCGAACCCCTTCATATGCTGCCAATATCTCTTTTTCTGTTGGAGTGTAGCGGGCTTCGGATCCTCTGTATCCACGACTCCAAAACCCTAGGGGTCGACCTCGGGTCTCCCCTGGTGCTTTCTGCCAGAGGCTCCAGGTAGGGCCATTCTCCCCGGCTGCGGTGTAGAGCACATTTTTAACATCTTGTCCTGCCCGGACTGGCCCCAGGGCCACTGCATGGACTATTTACTGTTTGATTTGTTCAAAAGCTTGTCGTTGCTCAGGACCCCATTTAAAATCATTCTTCTTCCAGGTTACTTGATACAGAGGGCTTGCAATTTGACTGTAATCTGGGATATGCATTCTCCAAAAACCCACAATACCTAAGAAAGCCTGTGTTTCCTTTTTACTAGTTGGTGGAGACATAGCTGCTATTTTGTTGATCACATCCATTGGGATCTGACAGCGTCCATCTTGCCATTTTATTCCTAAAAACTGGATCTCCTCCTCGGGTCCCTTGACCTTACTTCGCTTTATAGCAAAACCAGCGTTCAGAAGGATTTGGACTATTTTACTCCCTTTCTCAAAAACTTCTTCTGCTGTGTTTCCCCATACAATGATGTCATCAATGTACTGCAGATGTTCTGGAGCTTCACCCTGTTCCAGTGCAGTCTGGATCAGTCCATGGCAAATGGTGGGGCTGTGTTTCCACCCCTGGGGCAGTCGATTCCAGGTGTATTGGACGCCCCTCCAAGTGAAAGCAAACTGTGGCCTGCACTCTGCTGCCAAAGGGATTGAGAAGAATGCATTCGCTATATCAATCGTGGCATACCACTTGGCTGCCTTGGACTCCAGTTCGTACTGGAGTTGTAGCATGTCCGGCACAGCAGCACTCAGCGGTGGCGTGACTTCATTCAGACCACGATAGTCTACAGTTAGCCTCCACTCTCCATTAGATTTTCGCACCGGCCATATGGGACTGTTAAAGGGTGAGCGAGTCTTGCTGATCACTCCTTGAACCTCTAGTTGACGAATCAGCTCATGGATGGGAATCAGAGAGTCTCAGTTAGTGCGATACTGCTGCCGATGCACCGTTGTGGTAGCAATCGGCACCTGTTGTTCTTTGACCCTCAACAACCCCACAACAGAAGAATCCTCCGAGAGACCAGGCAAGGCAGACAACTGTTTAACTTCCTCTGTCTCCAAAGCAGCTATGCCAAAGGCCCAGCGGTACCCTTTTGGGTCCTTAAAATACCCTCTCCTGAGGTAATCTATACCAAGGATGCATGGAGCCTCTGGGCCAGTCACAATGGGATGCTTTTGCCACTCATTCCCAGTTAGGCTCACTTCTGCCTCCAGTACAGTCAACTCTTGGGATCCCCCTGTCACCCCAGAAATACAAATGGGTTCTGCCCCTCTATAGCTTGATGGTATTAAAGTACACTGCGCACCCGTGTCCACTAGAGCCTTATACTCCTGTGGGTCTGATGTGCCAGGCCATCGAATCCACACCGTCCAATAAACCCGGTTGTCCCTTTCCTCCACCTGGCCAGAGGCAGGGCCCCCCTAATACTGGTCATAGTATCCATTACTCACTTCTTGCATAAATGACTTGGAAGTTCCTTCAAGAGGATCAGAAGCAAGATCAGGCCTTCTGCTTTGTCTGGGGAACGGCCCACTGGAAACTGGGGTGGCACTTTTCCTGGAGGGATCCCCTTTTATGGTTGTCCTTCCTTGCAACTCCTGTACCCGTGTCCGCAGGATCGAAGTAGGTTGTCCATCCCACTTCCTCATGTCCTCTCTGTGGTCCCGCAGGTAGAACCACAGGGTGCCTCATGGTGTGTACCCTCTGTACTCTCTCTCTTGAGTGGGGAAAACGCCTGCTCCTAAGAGCTGAGATGCTGGCCCATATAGGTGGGGAGTAGGACATGGTCTCTTCAAGTTGCTGGACCTTCCGCGACAGTTTCTCCACAGCTGAGACAAGGGGGGAAGAGAGACTTTCTTCATATTGCTGGAGCCGGCCAGCTACCTCATCCACCGTTGGTCCCTCTTCACCTTTCCATTCCATTACTGCCAGGGAGTTGGCATATGACGATGGTGCGCTCCGTACAAACTTCCGCCACATGGGCCTTGTGCATCACACCTCATCAGGGTCTGTGGGTAAGTCTGCATTGTCCAAGTCATAATAAATCATCTCCCGCACGGCTAATTCTCTCAGGTACTGGATACCTCTTTCCATGGTAGTCCACTTGCTTGGCTGACATACAACATCCTCACTGAAGGGGTACCTCTCCCTCACGCCTAACAGGAGTCGTTTCCAGAGGCTGAGGGCTTGGGTCTTTTTCCCAATCGCCTTGTCAATGCCGCCTTCCCTAGACAGGGATCCCAGCTGCCTGGCCTCCCTACCCTCTAATTCCAGGCTACTGGCCCCATTATCCCAGCACCGGAGCAGCCAGGTGACAATGTGCTCGCCTGAAAGTCGGCTGAAATCTTTTCGCATATCCCGCAGCTCACTCAAGGATAGGGATCGAGTAATTATCTCTGGTTCTGCCTCTTCCTCCTGCTCTCGTGATGGCCCTGGTTCATCATCATCTCTTACTAAGCGAACTGATTTCTTTGTGTACTTCTTCTTCTGTATGGGGGCAACTGATACCGGCACGGGTTGGTTCCCTGGTTCAGTGGCAGTGGCTGCTATGGGGGTTGGAGTAACTGCAGTGTCTACCACAGGGGTTGCAGTAGCCGCAGTGTCTGTCGCAAGGATTGCAATAGCTACAGTGGCTGACGCAGGGGTTGCAGTAGCCGCAGTGTCCGTCGCAGGGGTTGCAGCAGCCGCAGTGGCTGACGCAGGGGCTGCAGCAGCCGCAGTGGCTGACGCAGGGGCTGCAGCAGCCGCAGGGGCTGACGCAGGGGCTGCAGCAGCCGCAGGGGCTGCTGGTCTGGTTTCCATCTCTTCCCCTTGAGGGTGCTGCATAATTCTGAGCAGTGCCTGGTAGATACTGGCCAGGGCCCAGCACAGCGCGGTGAGTTGTGCCTCTCTAGAATAGCCACAGCATTTTCCCTTCAAATATTCTACCACTTTATCAGGGTCCTGTAATTGTTCAGGGGTGAAGTCCCAGACCATTGGAGGTGAGTAGTTCTCTAGGTACCTGCCCATGCTCTCCCACATGCCATGCCACCCCTGACTATCCAGCCTCGGAGGAGATCTCTGGGTGGTAGTCTTAAATAGTCGCTTAACCCTAAACAAGACCTGGAACGTATTCAGGAGACATAGCACTAGGAACACGCTGGTTTGAGTATCCCAAGGATATTCAAAATTCTCAAAAGCTGTCATACCTGACCCGAAGGAGAAAAGGGAGGCAAAAGGGCTGGGGAAATTATTAACAAATTCTGAGAGATGGTGTCCAATGTACGGACAGGACAGCAAAACCACATAAACACCCCAAAATAGCCGTCTGAACAGTGATGTTATCATATCATAAACAGATAACGCACAGGACAGGAGAATGATAATCCTCATCCCTCTTCCAGACATGGTAAACAGCATCGCAGGGAGTACATAAGCCATATAGGAATTTATGTAACACAGCCATGAGAACAAACCAAGCAACATGATGACCAGTTATCTCAACCCTTCGAGCCCCACGTTGGGCGCCAAAAAGGACTGTCGTGGTTTAGCCTCAGATGGCAACAAAGAACCACGTGCCGCTCGCTCGCGCCTTCCTAATACAGGAAGAATCGTAAGAAAAGGCAAGACTCTTGGGTTGAGACAAAGGCAGTTTAACAGGACAGTAAAGGGAACAGGCAAACAACAACAACAACACGGATAGGGGAATATACAAACGCGATTACGGAACTGCCGCTCCCCGCCGCTCGCTGGCCGGACCGGACCCGGGACGCCCCAGCCCGCTTTTAAGCAGCAACTTCCTGCCCCCTCCCCCGGCAGCTCAGGGTGGGCATGGCTCACATGGCATGGAATACCAGGAAAAATTAACCCTATCCCCACCGGAACCAGGACACTAAGCATGTGATTTTTCCTTATTTCAGCATTAGAAATAACAGAATTCTTGAACTGAGACTTCAACTATAGGTGCTATATGCACCCATGTTTGCTCCATGTATCAAAAAAGGAAAAAAAGCAAACATTTCTAAAAGTGCCTGCTGATACTGGCTGGCTTTCCAAAGGCCAGTTTTGCTCTCTCACCTACATCTTTGTTAAGAAAGGGACCCTTCGATATGAACAGAAATGCTTGGCAGAGACCTGACTGGTAGGAGTTTCACACAGACCCCCTTTCTCCTCCTGGTCCCAGACTAGAGTCTGAGGGCAAGTGAGTGGTACAAAGGCTTCCTACAACTAAGCCAGCGCTTGGACATGATGTTGCAATTGCTACAACTATTTTGTCTCGGTGTGGTATTTTCTTGATGCAGGTTGGTCAATTATTACTCCCCAATGTAGCTCTGATATAAGGGAGCTCCTACTTGGAGAGCATGTTCTCTTTCCTTCATGAGCCGACCAGCAGAGCGCCTGTAGAGTAGCTATGCCTGTGTGACTAAAGTTTAAAACTTCCAGCATTATGAAGGCCTGAAAATGTGTGAACCTTCTTTCTTGTGGGTTCATCTCTGAAAAACGATGAAGCTAGGCCTTTATTTGGCTTCCAGACTTTGTGGGTGTTGCTATACTTGTGTTTATCTTTCTAGAGAAGGTACCATATTTTTATCATCTTTTTGGAAACACATTTTTGCTTTCACTTTTGATTTTTGGGAAATCAGCATGGTTTGCTAGAAGAAGCAGCCCTAAGATAAAAATACCTCAATGAAGTCACCAAAGGGAAATCCGTCTGGAGTGCAGTTAGGTGCTAATTCGGAACTAAAACACTGAGAGGTTAAGTCTCACTTCTAGTGATTCATCTACTAGAGATGGAGACTGTGGAAGTGCTTAAAACTAGCTGAGGTGGTTTGCTCTGAGGGAAATTGCAGTAGAGTTTTAGGGAGAGGCGCTTTAAGGAGATGAGTTCAAACGGACACTGAGTTAGGACAAAAGCTTTAGATTGTGGCAGAAATTACCTAGGAAAACAGCATTTCACATTGCCAAATAGAAAGGGAAACAACATGGCAACAAGCGAGTATGACAAATGCTCAGCTTTCAAGGAGATATGAGTCCCGTGGTCCTCTTTTAATCATAGGAATATATTCTGCCGAAATCAGTGGGAAGGAGTGTAAACTGTACAATCTGATCAAAAGGGAAAATTATGAGGGCTGGGACTAAATTTGAAGATCAAACAACCAGAGACATAATAGAAAAAATAATTATTTCAACTGTGCAGGGATCCTCTGGGAGAATAAAGTGCATTTGCAGATTGATTGTAGGTTTTAAGAAAAACGTGGAGTTTGCTGAGAAAGCAATTTCTCTGCAATGGGCTTCAACACACCTTATTTACTTTTTTTTTAAGTAAGATACAAACAGAAAATTGTATACCAGGAAACTTAGTATTGGCATAAACAATAAGGCATGACACAGTATTTTGTCATGTTCTTAGTGTGCATAGAAATTCATATTTTTAACTGATGGTAGCATGGGTGACTAAAAACTTGCAACTGTACCAAAGACTTGAGGGTAGCCATTGCCATACTAACAATGTTTTACTTAATCTGAAAAATTTGTTTTCAGATGTAACTTATTTTCCCACTTCCTGCTCACCATCCTCCAGGTCATTTAACAGCACCTTCCAGCCTTGCACAGCACTTAGAGAGGTTCTACCATTAACTGTAATATGCCAGTCATCTCTCCTGTCTCATAAATCAACAACAGGATTTCCTCTTGCAATTGCAGTTACTTTGTTTCTTCAACAAGAATTTCACAATGGGATACAATGAAAGGCTTTTGGAGAGCCTGACTGGCTCCCCAGTTGCCCTCTTGACTGTAGAGGGAACTGGAAAAGACAAGAGAAACCCAATTTTCAAAAGCAGGAATCATGCTTGTTGAATTCAACTGTGTATCAGAGACATCCAGGGAGGATATTAAGGAAAAGCAGCCCACAGACTAACCCTGCTGAAACATGCCTCTCTGCTGTGCTCTGGTGAGAACTCACCTCGACCACTGTGTCCAGCTCTGGAGTCCTCACCACAAGAAGGACATGGACCTGTTGGAACAGGTCCAGCAGAGGACCACAAAGATGATCCAAGGTCTGGAGCACCTCTCCTATGAGGACAGGCTGAGAGAGTTGGGGTTGTTCAGCCTGGAGAAGAGAAGGCTCCAGGGAGACCTTATAGCAGCCTTCCAGTACCTAAAGGGGGCCTACAGGAGAGATGGGGAGGGACTCTTTATCAGGGAGTGTTATGATAGAACATGGGGTAACGGCTTCAATTTGAGAGAGGGTAGATTTAGATTGGATATCAGGAAAAAATTCTTTACTGTAAGAGCAGTGAGGCACTGGAACAGGTTGCCCAGAGAAGCTGTGGATGCCCCATCCCTGGAGGTGTCCAAGGCCAGGCTGGATGAGGCTTTGAGCAGCCTGGTCTAGTGGGAGGTGTCCCTGCCCATGGCAGGGCGGTTGGAACTAGATGATCTTTAAGGTCCCTTCCAACCCGAACCATTCTGTGATTCTATGAAAAAAACCACTTTGGTCAACTTGGGTCAGCTGTGCTGGCTGTTTCTCCTCCCACCTTCTTGCCTACTCATGGCAGACGGAGGCAGGGGGCAGAGTAGGGAAACAAGAAAGCCTTGATGCTGTGGAAGCACTGTTCAGCAGCAGACAAATATTAGTGCGTTATCAAAACTGTTTCAGCCACAAATCCAAAACACTGCACCGTACAGGCTGCTGTGAAGAAAGTTAACTCCTTCCCAGCCATGCCCAGTACAATCTCCACCCCTTATTCCCTATCATTTGCATCATGCTCATGTGCCGTCATCAACACCCACCCCATCCTTTGATATAAACACAGATGTCATTCCCCTAAGTCTACAGGCCATCCCCCTCAAATGTTGATTCCAATATCCACTCAAATATCCATTAAAGTCTGTTCAGTTAATTAGTCCATAACTTGGGCTCCATCTGTTACGGTGTCACTCAGGACAGGAGAGGTGACATGTTGTCAAGGGCTTGTTGGGTGCTAAATACAGTCTGGGAAGGGTTATCGCTGCACTTGCCCCGTGTCTTGTGGGATGATTATCCTCCATTGGTTCAGGTAGCTCCTGCCATAGTAGTTCCTATAACATACAACTCAAATCATGACTAATTTTCCCCTGAGGTTAAATCTCCTTGAGGTACATGCCAGTTTTCACTATCCTTCCACGTTTCCGCACCACAATTGCACCCACGTCCATGAGTGAAAGCAATCCCACAAATGGGTTTACCTCTTCACAAGAGAGAAGCAACCCACGCTGTCTTCCCCAGGCCCTTCCCTTACATGTACTTCGGACACCTTACCTCCTCCTGCAGTGTGTAGGGCCTTTGCTGGGAAGGGCCAGGTCAGTTAGCAGAACCTCTGGTGTTAACCAGACAAGTGGCTTTCGCTAAATTTACAGCCCAGTGTTTCCATGTTCCTGCACTCATCAAAGTCGGGATAGTCTTTAGCTGTTCATGGAGAGAATCACTGTTTGATTTACTTGAGCCCATTACAAAAGTAGGGATCAACTGAAAAATTCTGATCTGGATGTCACACTCAGTTAATTCCCAGAATGTTTTAGTTGAACTTTCCAAAGATTCAGATTTGGGGGTCTTGTAGATTGAAATACAAATACGGTAGTATTCCTGAAGGAAAGGATAAGTAGATTTAGCTATAAAACTACAGAGCAGCCTATTTATCAGACTCTTGTCAAAGGATACTTTGATTCTCTGTTTCTAACTGTCAAAGACATAAATTCTTTTTTATTAACCACACAGGGTCTTTGTGAGCTGCGACAAGAGTGCTTTCCTGAGGATAAATAGTCTCCTTGTTGTGTCTCAGCAGACATTTGAGTCATCCTTGTGTCTTGCAGGGTGGGCCGAGCACCATGAATGAGATGTGTCTCACATTCCTCTTCTACTACCCTCGGAACAACATCTCCAGCTGCATGGGCTACCCTGACATTTTGTATGTTGTGTGTGTACCCAAGCAGGAGGCCTCAGAGTGAGTCCAGAGTCAAGATGTTTCTGGAGGTAGCAGAGGAAAATGTAGCTATGAAGAATGCTAAATGGAAAAAAAAATGAAAATGAAATGTTGCTGATAGGGAAGGGTGAGACAGGTACCTGGATCTATCAAGTTGAGCTGCCTTGTTGCAGGAATCTATATGTGGCTGGGGAAATGCAGTCAGCTCTGGCGTTCCAAGAGTAAAGCACAGCTGAGAGATAGACCCAACACACAAAACCTTGGGTAACACCAATTGCTGATACCTTATCCCTGGCTGTAGGACCTGAAAGGGACTACCTGAACTGTAAAGTCCTATCGCTTAGGCTGCAGTTGCAAGTAACCGTCCAAGACACATTTAGTCACCACTTAACTTTCAAAAAAAAAAGCTAAAGATTCTTCTCCAAAGAGAAAAAACACTCCCGCGTCTTGGTAATATAACATTGCTTAGGGGGTGATGCCATGGCAGGGCATTTTTGACGGAATAAGGAATAAAATAGTGCTGAAGGTCCCCCAGACGTCATGCATACAAAGGGAGTTAGGGTGATCCAGAAAGTCCACATACATGGAACATAGCTTACCTCACAGAATCACAGAATGGTAGGGGTTGGAAGGGACCTCTGGAGATCATCTAGTCCAACCCCCCTGCCAGAGCAGGGTCACCCAGAGCAGGTTGCACAGGAACGCGTCCAGGCGGGTTTTGAATGTCTCCAGAGACGGAGACTCCACCACCTCTCTGGGCAGCCTGTGCCAGTGCTCTGCCACCCTCAGGGTAAAGAAGTTCCTCCTCATGTTTAGATGGAACTTCCTATGCTCAAGTTTGTACCCGTTACCTCTTGTCCTGTCCCCGGGCACCACTGAAAAAAGACTGGCCCCATCCTCCTGACACCCACCCTTTAAGCATTTATAAGCATGGATAAGATCCCCCCTCAGTCTTCTCTTCTCCAGACTGAAATGACACAAATCCCTCACTGCATTTCAGTGCGTCCATCTGGTACCCACTCATCTTAGAGGTAAATGAGGGAAAAGTCTGAACTTGAGAAAGGATCAAAATTCCATCTTCTTCTCCTCTCTCAGAGGACTTCTCTGCTGTCAGGGGGGAGACCCATTGTGTGACTTTCTCTGAGGTGGCTAGTTACACATCCAGACAGTAAGAAAACAGACTAAAACGCATTCAAAACTGGCAGTGTTATGCCAGAGTCTTGTGGCTCCCAATGCAACAACAGATCATGTGATTTTATTTTTCCCTCTTTCCTTCCACCCCCAGGAACTCCAGAGAAACGAGACTGGTCTAATCAGAGATATCAGTATTCCAGAGCGGGCTGCCTGTCACAATATTTCTGGATACCTCTCGCTGTCAGGTCTGAGGGCCACTGCAAACCTTCGCTTGACTGCAGTAGGCACTTCTGAGTCATCAACCACCAAAGAAACTGCTTCACTTCCTCTTCTTTCTCTCACACAGCTGCTCTTTGCTTGGCTTATCTTGGCCTCTGAGGACAGGAAGTGAGGGGCAGAATACCAGAACAGACCGCTGGTCCAATGAAGAAGTCTCTGTAATTACTGCCTGTTAGCAGGGTATTCCAGATCTGATGGCCCTGAACATGAGAGGATACTTACATAATAGAAAACCATCTGCCTTTGGAAGAAAGAGATTAAACGGGCATTGGCATTTTTTTTTATTTTCATAAAATTACTTTCTTGTATAGTTTGTTCTAAATCAGAAAAGCTATGTATGCGGTAAAGACCAGAATACACTCATGTCTTCAGTAGCTCCTGATTAATTATTAAATCCAGAGCTTGCATAGGTGCGCTACTATAAGTATTTGCTCACTGGCATTTGAATAATCATTATGTAGTCCCAAGCCATCTACATACTCCTTCTACTTAGGTCAGTATAGGAAACTAGGCTCCTTAGTTATTAAATAATGTGACTGATTCTAAAATGAATCCTGCTGTAACCATCAGTGAGTGAATGGCAGGGGATTTACCTGCTGATTGCCAGGTAGTAATGAAGCAATGACTTGGTGTTTGCTGAAAAATAGACCTTATGCTCTGTTATATAGCAAATCTATGAATTCCAGTTTTACAAAAGCCGAATCATTTGCTGTTCTCTTTTCTTCTATTTTTCCCCCAATGTATACACGAGAATTAGAAGAGCAAATCTGATGATAGTTATGTTGATAGATAGTTGGCTAAAACTGGCACAGGCAAAAAAAAATAAAAATTTGCCTTGAAGGCAAGCTCATGAAGAGAATCCATGAGATTCCAAGAGAATCATCCAGCGAAGTCACAGCAAGGCTATGCAAATCATCCAGCAAGTCACAGCAAAGCTGTTAGTACCAAGTCACACATTCATCCTCCCTTGTATTTAATTAGGGCAAGAGGGAAGGGAAGGGAAGGGAAGGGAAGGGAAGGGAAGGGAAGGGAAGGGAAGGGAAGGGAAGGGAAGGGAAGGGAAGGGAAGGGAAGGGAAGGGAAGGGAAGGGAAGGGAAGGGAAGGGAAGGGAAGGGAAGGGAAGGGAAGGGAAGGGAAGGGGAGAATAGTTCCAGTTGGAAGGGACCTACAACGATTGTCTAGTCCAAATGCCTGACCACTTCAGGGCTGACCAAAAGTTAAAGCATGTTGTGAAGGGCATTGTCTGAACGCCTCTTAAATACTGTCAGGCATGGGGTATCAACGATCTCTCTAGGAAGCCTGTTCTAGTGTTTCACCACCCTTTGGCAAAGAAATGCTTCCTAATTTCAAGTCTTAACCTCCCCTGACACAGCTTTGAACCATTCCCATGCTTCCTATCACTGGATAGCATCGAGAAGAGGTCAGCACCTCCCTCTCCACTTCCTCTCCACAGGAAGATGTAGAGAGCAATGAGGTTGCCCCTCAGCCTCCTTCTCTTCAAATTAGACAAACTCAGAGTCCTTGCCGCTCCTCATAGTACATGCCTTCCGGCTCTTTCACCAGCTTTGTTGCCCTCCTCTAGATGCATTCAAGGACTTCCACATCCTTCTTCAGTGGTGGGGCCCTGTGCTGGATTTGGCTGGAGATAAAATTAAGTTCTTTTCACAGTGGCTTGTATGGTGCTGTGTTTTGGATTTGTGCTAAAAACAGTGTTGATAATTCAGGGATGTTTTAGTTACTGATGAGCAGTGCTTACACAGCATCAAGGCATTTTCTACTACTCATGCCACCCCACCAGCAATTAGGCTGGAGGTGCACAAGAAGTTGTGAGGGGACACAGCTGGGACAGCTGACCCCAGCTGACCAAAGGGATATTCCATACTGTATGACATCATGCTCAGCCATATAAAGCTGAGGGAACAAGAAAAGGGATATGTTCAGAATGATGGCATTTTGTCTTCCCAAACAACCATACTACGTGAAGGAGCCCTGCTTTCACAGAGCTGGCTGAACACCTGCCTGACAATGTGACGCAGTGAGTGAATTCCTTGGTTTGCTTTGCTTGCGTGCATGACTTTTGCTTTACCTGTCAAACTGTCTTTGTCTCAACCCACGCGGTTTCTCACTTTTACTCTCCCAGTTCTCTCCCCCAGGCCACTGCGGGAGGGCGGGAGGCAGTGTCTGTGTGGTGCTTAGTTGACAGCTGGGGTTAAACCACACCGGCCCAGAACCGCGCACTGTATTCAAGGTGAGGCTGCACCATCTCTGAACACAGCGGGATGACCACCTCCTTTGACCGGCTGGTTATGCTGTGTTTGATGCACGCCAGGATGCAATTTGCCCTTTTGGCTGCCAGGGCACACTGCTGACACATATTGAGCTGCTGTCGACGGGCACATCAGGCTGGGTGATCGGGCTTCCATGGCAGCCAGATTACATCTGCCATCAGCAAAAAGCTAAACCTGGCATTTTCAATTGGCAAATGCTGCTATGAGCTAGGATGTTTCCTCTAACAATGATTCACAGCGCAGTGTCCACCTAGCTGCCACCTCCTGCTCTATGAAAGCATTAGTCATGCGCCAATTCAAAAGCTGGGTAGCCTAGGGGTTGTCTTGTTTAAAACCTAAACTAACTACTAACCTGACTAATTGCTAACCCATTCTACTTGCTGCCTTTGCACATTAGGCACCCTTGGCCCTTCCCAAAACAAACGGGAGCAATCCCACTTCATGAATCCCCATTGGCCATTAGAAGTTACCTACCGAGGGGAAGAGCATGTTTCTGAGCCGCACAAAACCCACATTCCTCAGGACTCAACACGCCAGCTCAGTTCGGCTTTAGAAGAGCTACAGGCACATAACAGAGCCCCAAAGAGCGGCAGGGTCCTGTTTCAGCAGCATTCCGTACCTTTCTCTATGGATTGGGGCAAATGTGTCCTGCTTTCAGATGTCTGCTTTTGAGAGCGCTGCCTCTGGACTCCGCAGGGCCCTCCCGAAGACGTGCCATGGGTCCACCCTGAGAGCTTCACTCTGCTTCCTGGTGCTGACTTCTGAAGCTCTCTATGTTTCTTCCCCTTTACACTTCATGTAAAAAAACTAGTCCTTTCCAAATACAAAGGGAGGAAGGGCGGGGCTGGGTGTCAAGATTTGGAAACTCAAAGTACTACTAATGCCAGAACCACTTCCCGACGAAGGTGACCACATCAAGGTCACCACCTTACATTTAACATGCTACTATCAAAAGATCAATTAGAAGTAGGTTCCCCTTCTCAGTGCGAGTTTCCGAATGAAAGAAAGAGCAAAGAACTTCCTCCTGAAGGTTAGAGAGGGGCGGGAGCTATGAGTTGTTATCAGTCCGGAGTACCATTTTAAAAACAGCAGCGAGAGGAAACAAGAAGGGGGAGCAAGAATGTCAGAAAATCTCATTTATGCTGACTTGAACTTGACTGAATCAACCAGGCCCAGGCTGCAGAAGGTCACTGATGTCCAAGGTAGGTCGCTCAGTCTGCACTGAGCTTTCTTTGTGCTCTTCAGCCTCCCTCCCACATCTTTTGAGTGAGTGTCGTGTGTTAAAGTTTCTCCACGCTAGGTTTCCCATAGCAGAGTCTCAGGCAATAATTCCCTCCCCCAGAGATTTTATTTGAGTAGTACAGCAGCAAGGACCGCTCGAGCTGGGTGCCTGCGGAGAGGGCCCCAGAACAAAGACATTCCTGAGCAATTACACCCTTACAATCTCTCTATGCATCTGTCCTTCACGCACTCTTCACGTGACTTGCGTGCACCCCTTGGTCCAATGGTAATTTATGGTCTGGGGTCTTCTTATTCCTCATTAGATTCTTTGTCTGCCTCTGGGCAGGCCGTTAACTGTTCTTATCTTGTAGGTTTGCAGCCTCTGCAGATGGTAGTAGCTTCCTTATCTCCTAATTATCTACAGCACTTTTAAGTTTCTCTGCTTATGCCTTTCTGGAAAACCCCCATCGACTCCTTTCTTCCATGTGTTCATTTTATTTATGCATACTATTTCCCAGGGATTACACATTTCTTACAAAAAAAGAGTTCAAACATTGGCTTCTGTGTTCTTTTCTTTTTCCTGCAGTTTGCTATTTTCTGTTTGATAGTGGATTCCCTGGATCAAATGAGTATTCACAGAGGAATGAAATTAATTTCATAAGCCAGAAGGCGGCACTTAAACTCACAGAAGACGTTAACTCTGTAGGTGATAGAAACAAACAGGCTCAGTGCTGTACATCAGGATGACTTTGAATGGTTCATAAAATTGCAACATCATATTTCTTTCTGCTCACTTTTTATCTGTCCTGCCCTACCTTCCTTCCTTCCCCGCATGCTTTCTTCCATACTCATTTGCATTTATTATCTGCAGATGTTAGAATAGTTTTCACTTTTTTCACCATCTCCTCATCGACTAGTTACCCCCTTCAAGTTTAGCATGATCTGCAGTTTTCAGATTTGCTTTGACGTTGTAGTCATTCACAGCACTCGTGTGGATGTGAATTGAATAAGGTAAGCAGACAACCTTAGACAGTTTTCTCCACTTCTGTTTAGATTTAAAATGCGTGTGCATGTGCCCGTGTCTCCTCTGTTATTATCTGCCTGGAGCAAGTCCTGTAGCAAGGTGTGACTGCAATGGACAAAAATATTATTCGGGCATAGTTAAACACAGTCCTATAAATCAGTTGCTGTCATGTGTTTATCATTTCTCATCATTTCATTCATTTTTGTTCCATTTAAGTTGTTTCTCAACTTCCTCTGCTCTCTGTTATTTTTGCCTGGTTTTAGGTTCTACATATGCAGAAGTGAAAGTGCAATCCCTAGATACAAAAGTTCCTGCTAGCTACACATCGTCTGGTGAGTATTTAGCTGTCTGCTAAACTGCTATGAATTTAAAGAATTAGAGGAGAGGAGGCTGTTCCATATTTTCGAAAAATGTAGTGATATAAAGCTGTTATGTGAGACAGGAAGATACAGTTATCACCATGACACTCAGGGTTTTATATAACACTGACATAGCTTCTTCTTGTCAACTCTTTTCCATACTGCAGGAGCCTAGTCTACACCACCATTTACTGCTTCCCCTCTCTGAACTTTTTTCTATATGCTTTTTGAAATAGGAGTAGTAGACCTGCATGCACCATTGAAGGCAGAGGCGAATCATGGATTTATAAAACCATGCAGCTGACAAAACATCCCTGATTTTTGTTCATTTTCCTTCTGAATAATTTCTAAAGCTGAGGTTGTAGAGTCCTCATCCTAGGAGATATTCAAACCCTGAGTGTATGTGGTCCAGGACAACCTGCTCTAGCTGATG
Source organism: Larus michahellis (assembly GCF_964199755.1). Classification (NCBI taxonomy): domain Eukaryota; kingdom Metazoa; phylum Chordata; class Aves; order Charadriiformes; family Laridae; genus Larus; species Larus michahellis. The sequence continues at coordinate 83,387,938 of NC_133896.1, read as the reverse complement.
CTGCTTGAGCAAGGAAGTTGGACTTGGTGATCTGGAAAGGTCATTTCCAACCTAAAGGACTGTGACTGTGTGGTCAGGACAGAAGACTTGAAGTTCACAGACCTCCTCTAGAACTTTTTTATTTTTTTATTTTTAATTGCCACTAGATCTGTTACCTTCTAGTCCCCGAATGCAAAGATATCTTTAAGAGTAGGATTACAAAACAGCATTAGTAATCCAGCTGTCTCACACCTGGTGTGAAACAACTCTTGGAAGTTGTTGGTATGTCCATTTTTTTATTTGGGCCATATGTCTTGTTGTCCTTCAATAATATATGGTCTGCCTGTAAGGATTTCATTCTCTCATAGCAGCCCTTTTTAGCTTCTTTTTAATAAGCGCCCTCTCCTGCCTGTAGTTCCCCTCTTTTACCTGTTAGTGCTCTATTTTTCCTTATTTGTTCTAGTACTATGATGCCTCTCTTCCTTTTAACCACTTCCTCACACACATAGCATACTGGGATGCTGTTCACTTACCCAACCACAGGTGTCCAGAGCCATCTGGGAAGCATCAGGACGTTCAGTCTGGCTTCAGTATGCAAATTGGGAAGGCCACAGATTCTTGGAGGTCCTGTGTAACAACTTCCAGGTCTGTGCAGTTACCTGATACCTGGGGGTATCCCAGATGGCAGAAGCCACCCATTTTCAGGTACCTGACATCTGACTATTTTAGACTAGGATGGGACATTCCAGGTTTTCCCATCTCATTTTTCAGACCTCTAGGATATGTGTACAATGAGGTGTTCTATAGCTGTTATGTGCTTCTTAAGGCTTTATTTAAATGAGAGTCAGTTTTCCATCTTCTGCTTGACTGTTTCTACACTCTGACCTTTCCTTCTCCTGAGGACACAGTGGTTTTGAAGTCACATGTAATGGCAATATCACCCTAAACTGCTCTTTAGCCTCTATCAGCTTCCCTTTCTTCATTTCAAGAGTTACTTACAACCATCAGCCCTTACCAGCTGGTTATTACTACTGTCAAAAGTTACGTAAAACCTTCTAGAAGTCATGTCCATCATCTTGACTCCCTTACAGTCAAAATGAAATCTGTTCCTCCAGAGTGGTTGGACACACTGCACCAGATGTGTCCCAAATTCCTCAAGAACCAGAATTCTAGATCCATACCCCATCTTCTCAGACAGGGGCTAAAATGCTGCCTTTTCATTTCTCCCTCCAGCCCTGCACAGGGCACTGGGACCATTTCAGATTTGCCACCTTAGGATTCCCGGTCACCAACTTCCTTCCTAGATGATTCCATTTTGCCACTGAAATTTCTCTCCACCCTTCCCGGTCTCGTTGGTAATCACGTGGACTAGGGTCTCGGTAGACGGTTTGCACCTTTCCAATGGATTTGTTGGTTAGTGCCATCAACATGTTTTCGGGGTGCAACCGTTTCCTGACCAAACCTCCTCAGGCAGAAAACCTGACAGCACAGAGTTCATCTTCAGTGCCTTCATCTGGTTTAAAATCAGTCTAGTTCAATAGTACACTAGGTGTGACAGCTTCTTGGCATTTCAGTAATTCCAACCGCAATGCACCATAAACTTCAAAGACAGCAGACAGGGTAAGTAAATACTCTGGCCGATACGTGAAGCAGGAAGAGATGGAAAGTTCTCCTTGACCTTTTAATTCAGTGTCTGATGAGTCCGGTCAGCCACCGAACACACTGTTTGTCCCCTCTTGGGACTGCTTGTGCTCTATAGCACCCGGCCGCTACCCACTGAGTTGGCAGACTAATGAATATTGCAAGGATCCCCTGAACAAAAGTCCATAAAGAACAGTCAAAACAGAAAGAGGAGACAGTTCAGCTCCTCTGAAAAATCTGCTTTGTTGAGAAGTATAACCAGCCAGGACCTTTATCGGGTAGGTTGATTGGGTTTTGCTTTCATACAATTTTGGAAGGGGAGATAAGGATCCCAGTGAGCATGTTACTCCAGTAATAAGTGCAGTGGAATTTACTAAAGTATTCCAGGCAATGGCAGAAGGGTTCATGGTGAATATCTGTGATGGAAAAAACCGTGTGTGCACAGCATATCTACCACAAGAACAAACATCTGAAGGGACAGCACCGAAGGGCTTTGCTTAACTTGAAAGAGTAATCTCAGTGTGAGCCTGAAAAGGGCATCTGTGAATGAAGATGAAGGGTTCCTTTTCCAGTTGTTGCCCTAATCTTGATTTTTTCTGTCTGTCTGTAGGTAAAAGCTGTTCCTCCAGAACACGTGTCGCTGTATTTGTTGCTGTGATAATTCTCCTACTCATCATGGCAGTGTGTCTGATACTCATGTGTAAGTCCTGCTAAAAATGTAATAACTGTAATTAGTTTGTGACTCTCCCCCACGCACTGACATCTAAATCATGACATCCAAAACCAGTAGCAGCAGAAGGCTGGTTTGAAGGCAAGGGACAGGAGTTTTTAGCCAGCTGTGGCTGTAAGAGGAAACCTGTAAGAGTCGAGTGGCTTGAAAGTTTAAAATTCCAAAAGAAAAAAAGCCCAAGCCCAATTAAAAAAATGACAATGTTCAAACAGTAAGTAATTTATTATACAAATGTTTTGAAGAAACAAGTCAAGATTAGACAATGCCTATGAGTATTATGTTTGCTATCCATGAAAATATTTCAAAGCCATGATCTTCTATCATGTCACCAAGATATCCATAACACCAAAAATCTTTCACCAAATATTAATAAAAGCTCAAGTAGCTAAGAGGTGGCTTAGCAAAGAGGTAGAGGTAGCTAAGTCACAACTTAAAGGAAGTTGTTTGCACTTTACTCAAATAAAAGCCGAGTAGTAGGTCTCTCTCCATGTATATCACTGAGTCCATAAGAATCTTTCAACTACATAAAAAGATATAAAGTTTTCTTTAGCAAGAAAGCTCAAACAAATGGAGATAACCATTGGGGAAAAAAAAAAAAGAAACAACAAATTTTCCGAGAGCCATGTGGTGCTTTCCTTTGAATATTTTCAAGGAATCATTTTTAAAATTCATGCGTGGTTGCATGTTTCTTTTCGTCCTTTAATAGCTCAGCAAGCTTAGGAGGCTTCCACTATCAATCGCACCAAGTCCCAGAGGTTGCCACCTACTCAGAGATGCACACGGAGAAACTCTTTGTGAGGACATGCTGAAACCTTTGATCCATGGAACTTAAAAAATTCCATGGTTGGGGGAAGTCAGTGTTTTTTTCTTTCTCAGGGCAGAGGATAAAGAACAGATGCCTGATGGTGCTCTGGCCTTTATAAATGTAAAACACGGCAGGAAGGGAAAAATTGAAAAAAACCCCAAAACCTAAGCCAGCACAACATAACAAGGTGAAATTACCAGCGTTTAATAGAGCTTTAAATCCGGAGTTGAATGAGGAGTCATCAGACTTTGATTCAGGGCTGCTTCAGTTACAGGTACTTTGTTGGTTTCAGTACTGCCTCAGTGAACCGAAAAAATGCTCCTAAGAAAATTGAGATCTAGATCAAATTAATTTTGAATGTCAATAGCATACAGTTTTCACTTGTACTCCAGATGTTAACTGTTGCCATTTTTACTGTTTGATTTCTAGGTTTTAATTTTATATGAGTTTTCCGTGTGGTTTTGTTTTGCCAAAGATACCACTGCTGACAAACAGCTTCCTTAAATGAGCTAAACTGTCACCTCTTGATATTGCTCCATCATACAAGAGCTCTGCAGGCCAGAAGGCATTTTCCACTTGCGTTCACAAAAATGACAACAATTGTACCCAGTGGAACCCAACCAGAAATTTTTAAGATTTTTATAGTACATTGATACTATTTTCTGTTTCCTTGTGAGAAAATGTATCTTCTAGTAAGTAAAAAAATGTCCCTGCAGTTCTTGAGCTGGTCTTTCAAGAACAGGCAAGTCTGACTTTGTTTCAAATGCTCCTTCCTATGCATTAAATTGTGCTCTTTTCTGAAACCGGGAGCTGATATCCAGCCTCAAGATAAATGCATACTAATGCATGCATGAAAAACATACCATTTCAAACTGATTTTTCTGTTTCATTTTCTCTTCTTGCTCTAGGGATTCAGTGAAAGGCAAAGAAAACCTTGGTGTTCCCAGTTAGCATATGACTAAAGCACCATAAAATTCAGTGCTAAGTTGCTCCAATTACAAAAGAATTCTTGCTTTGTTAGGTTTTGGTGCCTTTCAGCCGTTTTCACTAGTGCTGCTCTCTGAATCTCTCAGGCGGATATCAGAGTTCAAGGTGGCAATATTCCAGGAGGAAATCTTGAGCCACCATTTCCGTGCTGTAAATTGATTTCCATCCAGTAGGAGAATCAGGAGGGTGCTGTTCATTTTTGTAATGCATTCACACAATGCGTTCATTTCTAATTTTTCACAGAAATACATGCTTTAGAATTACGTGAGGTAGTTTTAGTACCGGTATTTGGTACTATTATACACTAAGGACTTCAGGGTACCTTTATGAGCAGTACTTCAAGCTTCCACCCACAGGCTCAGGCTATATGCAAAACCCAGCTTCTTCATCTTCTGAAATGAAATGGTCCTGCCTCTATGCAAATGCCCGTAGCATGGAGAATAATCAGGAGGAGACAGAGACGTGCACACACCTGCAGGGCTATGATCTTACTGGCATCACGGAGATGTGGTGGGATGGCTCCTGTGACTGGAGTGTTGGAATGGAAGGATACAGGCTCTTTAGGAAGGACAGAGGCCTCTTCAGGTACATGATTGGCATGGGAAGAAGACCCAGAGGGAAGAGGGGCCCAGGAAAGCTGGTTAATATTCAGGGATCAGCTCCTCCAATCTCAGGAGCAATACACCCCAACAAAGAGGAAGTCTAAAGCCCTGACAGAAGTAAATCTGGCCAGGGACGTCAAGGGCAACAAGAAAAGCTTCTACAGGTACATCAGTGATGAAAGGAAGACAAGGGACAACGTGGGCCCTCTCCAGAAAGAAACAGGAGACCTGGTTACCCAGGAAAATGGAGAAGGCTGAGGTACTCAATGACTTTTTGCCTCAGTCTTCACTGGTAAGTGGTCTATCCACAACATCCAAGTCACAGAAGGCAAAGGCAAGGACAGGGAGAACGAGGTACTGGCCACCGTAGAAGATGATGAAGCTTGAGACCATCTGAGGAACCTCAAGGTGCACAAATCCATGGGACTGGAAGAGATGCATCTGCAGGTGCCGAGGAAACAGGTGGATGAACTTGCTAAGCCATCATCCATCATACTTGAGAAGCTGTGGCAGTCCGGTAAAGTTCCTGCTGACTGGAAAGGGGAAATATAACATTCATTTTCAAAAACTGAAAAAGGGAAGAGCCGGTGAAATACAGGCTGGTCAGTTTCACCTCTGAGCCTGGCAAGATCATGGAGCTACATTTATGTTAAAATAACAATTCTTTTTTTTTGCCAGAGGTGGGTACAAGGCAAAAAAAGGATTCTCTGTAGCAGAGGTGCTCATCTTTCAAACTCAATAGTCACTTTGTGTCAGCACAGTTATGGCTACACTCTGGTGGGATGAGCCCCTTCCAAAGTATCGTTCCTACTGCCCTATAGGGTCTTGCATCTGTAAGGATGCATAGGTACAAGGCAAGTGGTGCTACCCCACATAAGAGCTCAGGATTGTCACCTTCCTTGTTGACAATTGCAGTTTGGATGCTCTGGGCTAGTACGTCATCCTTTCACTACCAACTTGCAATGTCCAGAAGAGACGAGGTGTCATCCAATTTAACTGCCACTCCACTTCTTTTCCCTCATCTTATTTTTGAGCTTACTGCTTGTAAGCAAAGTTCTTCCTTTCATATTCTGTTTCTTTTACCGTTTGCCTCTGGTATGAAGTCTGCAGAGATGTCAGTTCTTTCATGCTCCGTGCTGTTCTGGTACAACTTTCTCAGATCTTTTATATATATATATATAAGAACTTATATATATAAGTTCTTTCTCAGAACTTATATATTCTGCTTTACAAGGAATTTATCTAAGTTGGTTTCAAGTATAAGAATTCTAACCCTACAACTTTTAGTTTAATGTTTCTTTACTCTTATTATTCATCCCTTCCTCCTCACTGCTACACAGAGCCATCTGGATCAACATCATCCTCCTTTAGCCTAACTGTGAGTGATCCGTGAACAGTTTCTAAACTGATAAAACCAAAGCCCTGAGAAGATAGGAAAAACACACACAAATCACATAAGCTTCTCCAGTAAACTAAGTTTAGTTCATCTGAGACGTCAGCTATTTTCTTCACCCTCTCAAAAATTTTCTTTCCCTATTCCTCTGTGATAAATTCATGCAGTCTAGCTTGTCATCAGATGACAAAAAGGAAGTTGTAGGCCTCCCTCCAGGCTCCCTTTTTATGGGAGTCAGAAGCCTCCTGTGAAGCACAAATCCCTCACAAGCGCTGTGTCAGAAGAAAGAGGAAAATCAAGGCTATTTCAGCCTGGGTATCTGCTTTAAAACCTCGAATGAACACCATTGTCTCACTTTGCTCTGGGGAAGCAACACTGTTAGACCAGCTTCCAGCTGGGGCACAGCTGTGCTCTGCCTGAATATCTCATCCCAGCTGTCTGGAGTAGGAGCAGACTGGGACTGCAGCTCCAAGCTGTGCGGCAGCATGCTTAACCAAGAACAGATTGGCTTGAGCACTGATCTCTCAAAGATGGCTCTTATTTCTTATTGCTATAGTTACTTGTATACTCCACATTATAGAGTACATACTGTACAAATACCATACAAATCCTCTACATATACTGGACATACTGTGCATTTACTGCTATTCTGGTTTTTTTTTGTTAAGTTCCAGCATTAGGTTCTTTGCAAATCTGGTTATGGAGCAAATCATATGGTACTACAGTTTTGGAGTTTTTTCAATAGAGGGACAAAAATGAGAGGAGTAGGCATTCTGTGTGGGGTGATGGTGGGGGTCAAAGAGGTCCAGAAGAGCTATGACCATGTGTGGCAAAATGGTCAGACATTCAAAGCAGAAATTCTACTCTTCTTTCCAGACCGTTCGACGGCAAGCAGCCCAGCTGACTCAAAAGCGTTCTCCAACAACTCTGAAGATGCACGAGGTCGGTAATCCTCTGTCATTCAAAAGACAGTGTCCAGAAGCCTGATGGATTGCCTTTTAAGAGAAGGGGGGTGGGGTGTGGGGGGAAGGGAGAGTGTCTAGATTTTGTTCAGAAGAAAAACAAACAAACAAAGAAACAATCTGACATCTCAGGAATAAATAACCTTATCCCGTACAGTCACAGGACGAGCTCTCAAGGCCAGAGACATTTCGCATTTTCACCTTCCTTAAAAGTAGTGCTTGGGCAGCACTGCATTACTGTTTCAGAGGGAACAACTGATTACTCTCTCACGCTAGCGCAGAAGAGCCCATGGGTATATGAACAGACATGAATATAACAATCCCTTTGGTATCACAGCACTGTAGTGAGCATGATGGATCAAAGTACATACACTGCTTTCCAAAACCCCCTCCATTCTTAGCCTTTTAACTAAGTGCAATTCCCTTTTGCTGTTTACGAGCTGCTGGAAAACCAACAAAACTGTATCACGCAGTCCCTACCTCGCTTCCCAGGTCCCATTCTCTGTTCCTTCCAGTACCCTCCCTGGCAACGGAGAGAAATGTTTTTTCATTCAGTAGCAGCACTTTTACCATATTTTGCAGCAGGCAAATCAGAGGTTTGCAAACTGAAAACTGCTTTTTGCTCTGACCATTTCTCTTTATCTCCTGAGCAAGGATTTAAAAGACTGGATAATGTTATCTGTGATTCCACTTCTGTGATTCATGCTTAGTGACTCTTGGACTGGTATTTTCTACAGAGACTGGCACGCATCCCCAGTGGTCGGGTGAAAACGACAAGCAGAAACGCACAGGTACTTTTCTGGCTGTGACTTCCTCTCTTACCTTTCTTTTGTAATGGCGTCCTTTTGTTTGTGTGAACATGGATTTTTCCACACCTCTTCTCCCCTCCTGCAGGCTGCCCCCGAAACTGGGAAAAACATGGGGAAAAATGCTACTACTTCTTTCAAACACAGGAAACCAAAGACTGGAATGCCTCCCATAAAGAATGTACTGACATGAATTCAGACCTGGTGGTCATTGACACCAAGGATGAACTGGTGAGATCTGAACTCAGGGGGCTGCTTCTAGGGTTGCCTGACCTGTATGCCAAAGGGCTGACGGGTTACACTTGTGTCTTCTCATGTTAGATGTCTCTGCGGGTCCATAATCTACTGCTAGCCCCCTATACACCAGGCCCCTCTGGATGGTACCAAACACCTTCACAGTAAGACGCATCTTGGTGGTTGAAGTCCTCCATCCAGAAGCTTCTCTCTGCAAGCATGCTCCCATGGGAAGAGCAAAGTGTCTGCCCAGCTAACTTATGTTTTCAAGAGATTTAGCACACAAACCAAGACCAAGCAAGTCGAACAGACACTTCTTTGTGAGATCCATTGCTTTTAGCCTCTGAAGCTGTGGAAAGAGATGGTGTGGCTGGATGCACACTGTACTTTCCACAGAAAGCTGGGGATTTTGCACTAAGCTTTCTGTGTACCTCTGGTGAAGAAAACGTAATTTCAATGTATTCCCATTGTTCATTTCCTTTCTAGGATTACCTTATGTTACGATCAAAAGCTAATTACTACTTACTTGGTCTCACATACTCTGAGAACGAGAAGAAGTGGAAGTGGATTAACAACATGGAACATAGCACAGACATGTAAGCTTATTCCAGCAAGTCACTGTCATGTAACACCTGGAAACAGTAGGAAAAAAAATAAATATCAAGAACCAACACCAGAGAGTACAAGAGAGATCAGGACCTGCAATTTGTAGCAACCAGATTCCTTGAGATTCAGGTGCTTCAGCACATCCCTGTGCTGTCCTGTGTCCTCCCTATCCCAGGGAGCCTGCAAGTCACCAGTGGGACCACAGGCAGGTCACAGCAGGAAGGCAAGAGAGGACACAGCTGTAGTTGTGGTGGGAAAGGAGGCATCTGACTAGATGGAGTTCAGTGGGGAAAGAAAGGATATAGGATGGAGGGACAAGAGACAGTGTGATGTCAGCACCACGGAACGGAGGCTACCAAAGAAGGGGAAGGTCTCTGGAGGGAAAGCCTAGCCCATATAATTCTGTTGGGGTCAGGGGGAGAAAATTAAAGAATGGGAGGGAGACTCCAACAAGGCAGCTTCTAATCCCGCATATTATGACAATAATATAATTTAGCAGCAAGGCCAGGTGCCACAGTGTCTTTCATGGAAGTGATAGTGACTGCATTGCATCCAGATAAGTTAGGAAGGCAACTAAATCTGCCTTTCTCTCCCTTTTCAGGTTTAATATAGAAGGAGACTTTACTGACTATTTCTGTACTGTCATTGGACATGAAAAAGTAGGAACTGCACCTTGTGGTGGATCCTCAACAACACAAAATATGTGTGAGAAAGCTGCAAATCTTTTAGAAGAGCAGAAGGAGAACTGAACCCAATAGGGTTCAGGCAGGTCATCCCCAACTTCCTGCAGGAACGGCAGATGGGATTTCTCTCCTTTATCTTTAGCCGTCTAAAAATCTAGTCAAAGGGTCTCACAGGCTCCCTCTAGACACCTTGCCAAGCTTAGCATGTTCTTTCCCCAGGTGGGTGTCGGAGACTGCATGAATCCCCCTCTAGAGGAGCCTGCATTTCCACACATTATACAGCATAGAGCATGGCTAGTAGAAGCAATATCATTCATTTTCAATGACATTTCAAAAATAGCCCGGACACAAGCCAATAAGGATGAAGATTCTGACTTTCCTTTCTTTCTCTCTTTCTTATTTCAAATTGAAAACCTGAAAGCAGCAATTTCAGCTGTGCTGTAATTCAACTGGATGCTGTGAATGAACTGTCTGGTGCTCTCCTACCCTGTTAGATGACAAAAGTATACTCAACTCCAATATAGGACAGGAGTCTGGGATAGGAGACAATGCCAGACCTGAAAATTAGCCACAGGGACAGGTACCTATAGACAAGCACATTCCTACAGATTAATAAGAACATGGATAGCATCACTGCTTAGTGGTTTAGGAAGTTCCTTGGAAATGGATCTGACTGTGGCAGGTGAAACTGCGCTGAGTTGGCAGTGAAATGTAGAGATTACAATTTTCTATAGCTATCTATCACAGACAATGAAGATTTTTGTCATTAAGCTCAATGATACCAGAAGAGCAACGCATGACTCTTTCTGTAACAGCTTCTTCCTGTCTCACTGTATTCTAGATAAAGCTCTTAGGAAATTCATCCTGAAACAAACCGCTTTGTATGAGGATGTACGTTGAGAAATTACTGATGGAGAGCGTCAGAAAGGAGAAAATGTAGAAGAAGCTTCAAGAGCAGGAACAGAAGCTGTATCCAAGGGTATTTTAAAAATCTCCTCTAAAACTGTCCTCAGAAGTACTCATCACCACTCCCCCTATTTGCAGTGGCAGAGATTTTTGATAGGCAAATACCTTTACCCTACAGATAGCCACACTCAGGATTCTCACTGCATTTCATCTTGAGAGAGAGAGAACTCTTACAGCATGTCAATATCAACTCTTACAGCTGATTCATAATAGTTCAGGATTCCTGCTTGAAATTTACAAGTTGCTTTTGACCATAAGGATAATACCATGTAAGAGTAGGGTGCCATTTTTCTTTTCAATCATTTGATTTGTACTGTATCTTTCATTGTTTCTTAGTGCATTAAGTTTAATTCCTTTTATTTACAACACAAACACTCACAACACACCTTGAATTCCTCGTTCTCATTTCCTTCTCTTGCATTGCAAAATTCAAGTTTTGCAACCGAGAAGAAAACATAGTGTCTGTGAGACAATGGACAATCCTACGTGGTTCTTTCCCCAGATGGGTGTCGGAGACTGCATGAATCCCTCTCTAGAGGAGCCTGCATTTCCACACATTAGGAGTCTGGGTGACTTGCTCATACCAGACGCCTAAGTTTCAGGCAGCCCCTGTTAGGTGATAGGAGTCCAACCTCAGTGATAGGGGTGATCACAAACAGATCCTATCTCTCACAGACACATGCCTATACACCCATACATTCTCAGCCCTGCCTGTGCTCAAGGAGACACTTCAAAGCCTTGCCATGCACTGGTCTTCCCTGCAGCCACAAGTGAAGGTTAACACATACTTCTAATTTGGGTCCTCTAGAAAAGTGCAACCATGCTCATTGCCATGTGGATATGATTGACAGGACAAAGTCAAATGTGTGTGTGTATAAACCTTACTCTGTAAAAGGTTGTCTCTGTTAAAAATCACAACCTCAATAGCAGACAGCTCCTACAGGTCAGTCCCAGTGAAATTCCAGAGCAGCAAGGAAGCAAAGAGAATAAGAAAAGCAGAAGTGAGAAAACTCATGGCTTGAGATTAAGCCAGTTTCATGGGTGAAAGTAAGAGGAAAAAACCAAGGGATGCAAAAGCAGTCACTCCCTCCCTCCCGCAAGCAAACTAATGCCCAGTCAGTCTCTGAGCGACAGCCACCTTGAAAGCCAACCTCCCCCCACCTTCTTTCATTGATGACTAAGACATGATATGGTATGAAAAAAAACCTTTGGTCAACTTGGGTCAGCTGTGCTGGCTGTTTCTCCTCCCACCTTCTTGCCTACTCATGGCAGACGGAGGCAGGGGGCAGAGTAGGGAAACAAGAAAGCCTTGATGCTGTGGAAGCACTGTTCAGCAGAAGACAAATATTAGTGCGTTATCAAAACTGTTTCAGCCACAAATCCAAAACACTGCACCGTACAGGCTGCTGTGAAGAAAGTTAACTCCTTCCCAGCCATGCCCAGTACAATCTCCACCCCTTATTCCCTATCATTTGCATCATGCTCATATGCCATCATCAACACCCACCCCATCCTTTGATATAAACACAGTTGTCATTCCCCTAAGTCTACAGGCCATCCCCCTCAAATGTTGATTCCAATATCCACTCAAATATCCATTAAAGTCTGTTCAGTTAATTAGCCCATAACTTGGGCTCCATCTGTTACGGTGTCACTCAGGACAGGAGAGGTGGCGTGTTGTCAAGGGCTTGTTGGGTGCTAAATACAGTCTGGGAAGGGTTATTGCTCTGTTGATTTTGTTGTCTTAGTTTTTAAATAAACCTTAGCTTTGCCATTTGGGATTCTTTTATCATCTTTTGCCACACCCACTGCAAGGAAAAAAGTGGAACATTGCACACTAACTCTGGCTTGGGCAGGGTCTCATCCTGATGCCACGGAGCAGGAGTCCCAAACCAACCCAGACCCAACTTCTGTGGTTGGTGCCTGCAGACAATTACATGGCTGGTTTTAATTCTTTATGCCATTGAGCAATAGGCTGACAGTCACGTGGATAGGTCAGGCTGAGAGTTTCAGCGTAATAGGCTGACCTCCTAGACACATGGCAGGCTCCATTGGTGATCATTATCAAGAAGGACCAGCGACTGAGAGACACCTCCAAGAGGTGTTCCTCAGGAATCGTCCTATTGTCGTAGACCCATTGCCCACTGTGTTTCAAGCAAAATGTGGTCTTTAGTGGATTAACTGGCTTACTCTGCTCAGTCACTGGGACGATGTTCCTCCAGCCTCACTTCTCTAGTTGGTAAGAGTTGTCCCCTCCACTTTTAGCTGTGATGCTGCTGACATAGAAACATGATGTCGATGCAAGCATTAACAGAGGTAAGTGGCTCTGCACATGCTGAAGAGACAATATGTGTGTGTGACAAATATGCACATCAACCCCATGAAACGCTTCCTTGGTTGAAACTCTGTGCTGATGAAGCTCTGCCCACATTCCATTTTCAGAAAGCTTTTTCTTCTGAAAAGAAAAAAACGCCAATGTTTCCTTTTCTGCTAGATCAACTACTAGATGAGGAGGAGGACCATGGGAGGAGAGAAGGATCATTTCCAACACAGGAAATGCAAGTTTCATCTATACAGGGTTTTTTGGGTTACTTGGTTCGGTTTTCCTTGGGTTGGTTTGCTTGTTTGTTATTCCTAGTCCTGGGAACTTATGCTTGAGCATGTAGAGTACATGCCGAATCTTTCGAGGGGAAGTTACCAGACTCTGCTGAGTCTCTAGTGAGCACATACAGGCAGACACGAGCACAACTGGGATAGGGAGGCTGTATTTAGGGAAAAGGGTAATTTCCCTATCAAATTTCTGATCCTCGTTGATGGAGGTGCTACAAAGTTTCAGTGAATTGTCCGTATATGTACTTTTAACATGACTAAGCATGTGCTTTTTTCCTTATTTCAGCATTAGAAATAACAGAATTCTTGAACTGAGACTTCAACTATAGGTGCTATATGCACCCATGTTTGCTCCATGTATCAAAAAAGGAAAAAAAACAAACATTTCTAAAAGTGCCTGCTGATACTGGCTGGCTTTCCAAAGGCCAGTTTTGCTCTCTCACCTACATCTTTCTTTGTTAAGAAAGGGACCCTTCGATATGAACAGAAATGCTTGGCAGAGACCTGACTGGTAGGAGTTTCACACAGACCCCCTTTCTCCTCCTGGTCCCAGACTAGAGTCTGAGGGCAAGTGAGCGGTACAAAGGCTTCCTACAACTAAGCCAGCGCTTGGACATGATGTTGCAATTGCTATAACTATTTTGTCTCGGTGTGGTATTTTCTTGATGCAGGTTGGTCAATTATTACTCCCCAATGTAGCTCTGATATAAGGGAGCTCCTACTTGGAGAGCATGTTCTCCTTCCTTCGTGAGCCGACCAGCAGAGCGCCTGTAGAGTAGCTATGCCTGTGTGACTAAAGTTTTAAAACTTCCAGCATTATGAAGGCCTGAAAATGTGTGAACCTTCTTTCTTGTGGGTTCATCTCTGAAAAACGATGAAGCTAGGCCTTTATTTGGCTTCCAGACTTTGTGGGTGTTGCTATGCTTGTATTTATCTTTCTAGAGAAGGTACCATATTTTTATCATCTTTTTGGAAACACATTTTTGCTTTCACTTTTGATTTTTGGGAAATCAGCATGGTTTGCTAGAAGAAGCAGCCCTAAGATAAAAATACCTCAATGAAGTCACCAAAGGGAAATCCGTCTGGAGTTCAAAGCAGTTAGGTGCTAATTTGGAACTAAAACACTGAGAGGTTAAGTCTCACTTCTAGTGATTCATCTACTAGAGATGGAGACTGTGGAAGTGCTTAAAACTAGCTGAGGTGGTTTGCTCTGAGGGAAATTGCAGTAGAGTTTTAGGGAGAGGCGCTTTAAGGAGATGAGTTCAAACGGACACCGAGTTAGGACAAAAGCTTTAGATTGTGGTAGAAATTACTTACTGTAAAAACTTGCAATTATACCAAAGACTCGAGGGTAGCCATTGCAGGAGTCATGCTTGTTGAATTCAGTTGTGTATCAGAGAGATCCAGGGAGGATATTAAGGAAAAGCAGCCCACAGACTAACCCTGCTGAAACACGGCAACCTGGAGATGGCAAGGAGCATAGAGGCAAATTCCATATTTCCTTTTTGCTCCTTAACTGTTCTATAACAATTGCTAAGAGCAATGAGTCTAAAACATGCAGCATTTTACCAGACAAGCAGGAGGATAACGCAATATCCAGAAAATAACTTGCACCAGTATTTTACAAGAATTAGTAATGAGCACTTCGGATGGTAGAGTTGGGAACACAGAAGGGTCTGTACAGGACTTGGGTGTAGCTTGAAAACGAAAAAAGCATTGACACAAAAGTTATTCTCCGGGAGAAAAAGCACAGTATATAAATGAACATAGGGTACGCACCGCTGCAGCATTAGAGGTCAGATCAATTTAAAAATCTTCATTTTCCTCCAGGAATTTTGATTCAACTACACTTTGTGCCCTGCAAGTAGCACATTATTTATGCCAATGAACCTCCGTAAAGCAGGTATCACTTTCATGGACTGAGCACAATCGCTCCCGAGCACATGTTCGTCCATTTCCTGTCTTATTGTGCTTTAGTACTTTTTCCTCTCTCCTTAATACTGGATTTCTGTCTAACACAGAGGCCTGTTTCATGGAAGCTGAAGATGCCTGTGCCTTGTCTGTAGAGCTTGGGCACAGGATAAGTGAGGAAGCTGGATTTGGTGTCCGTGGCTGAGATGAAGCTATGGTCCAACTGCCTGACCATTTCAGGGCTGCCCAGATGTTAAAGCATTTTGTTAAGGGCATTGTCCAAATGTCCCTTAAACAGTGTCAGTCATAGGGCATCAACCACCTCTCTAGGAAGCCTGTGCCATTGTTTGACCACCCTCTCAGTAAAGAAATACTTCCTAATTTCAGGTCTTAACGTCCCCTGGCACAGCTTTGAACCATTCCCATGCTTTCTATCACTGGATAACTGGGAGATCAGCACCTCCACCTCCACTTCCCGTCCCCAGGAAGATGCAGTGAGCAATGAGGCCCCAAAACAGATGGGACCAATCCCACTTCATGAATCCCCATTGGCCATTAGAAGTTACCTACCGAGGGGAAGAGCATGTTTCTGAGCTGCACAAAACCCACATTCCTCAGGACTCAACACGCCAGCTCGGTTCGGCTTTAGAAGAGCTACAGGCACATAACAGAGCCCCAAAGAGCGGCAGGGTCCTGTTTCAGCAGCATTCCGTACCTTTCTCTATGGATCGGGGCAAATGTGTCCTGCTTTCAGATGTCTGCTTTTGAGAGCGCTGCCTCTGGACTCCGCAGGGCTCTCCCCATGATGTGCCATGGGTCCACCCTGAGAGCTTCACTCTGCTTCCTGGTGCTGACTTCTGAAGCTCTCTATGTTTCTTCCCATTTCATGTAACAAAACTAGTCCTTTCCAAATACAAAGGGAGGAAGGGCGGGGCTAGGTGTCATGATTTGAAACTCAAAATACTACTAATGCCAGAACCACTTCCCGACGAAGGTGACCACATCAAGGTCACCACCTTACATTTAACATGCTACTATCAAAAGATCAATTAGAAGTAGGTTCCCCTTCTCATACAGGATTTTCTGTATCAAAGAAAGAGCAAAGAACTTCCTCCTGAAGGTTAGAGAGGGGCGGGAGCTATGAGTTGTTATCAGTCCGGAGTACCATTTTAAAAACAGCAGCGAGAGGAAACACGAAGGGGGAGCAAGAATGTCAGAAAATCGCATTTACGCTGACTTGAACGTGACCGAACCAACCAGGCCCAGGCTGCAGAAGGTCACTGATGTCCAAGGTAGGTCGCTCAGTCTGCACTGAGCTTTCTTTGTGCTCTTCAGCCTCCCTCCCACATCTTTTGAGTGAGTGTCGTGTGTTAAAAAAGTTTTTCTCCACCCTAGGTTTCCCATAGCAGTGTCTCAGGCAATAATTCCCTCCCCCAGAGAATTTATTTGAGTAGTACAGCAGCAAGGACCGCTCGAGCTGGGTGCCTGCGGAGAGGGCCCCAGAACAAAGACATTCCTGAGCAATTACACCCTTACAATCTCTCTATGCATCTGCCCTTCACGCACTCTTCACGTGACTTGCGTGCACCCCTTGGTCCAATGGTAATTTATGGTCTGGGGTCTTCTTATTCCTCATTAGATTCTTTGTCTGCCTCTGGGCAGGCCGTTAACTGTTCTTATCTTGTAGGTTTGCAGCCTCTGCAGATGGTAGTAGCTTCCTTATCTCCTGGTTTGTACCGGTCTCAGGGCCTTGCTTTATGTAACTAAGTACAAGTTCAAAACAACTTTAACTTATCAAGATGAAAGTTCGCAGCTTGCTGCCCAGGGCTTCAGGAACTTTAGCTACCTCTGCTAAGTCAATTCTATATAAGTAGTATGCCAACGAGGCCTACCACTAAGCAATTAACTCTAAGCAATTAGTTTTATTTAAACTGAACCACTAATATTCCATATTCCTTTACGCATGGACCACCAAAGCCCCAGAGAGGACAAAGGAAATGCCGGGGCCAGTGCTGTGAAAAATGCGCAGGTGGCGTGTCCATATAGGTTTTCTGCCAAAAAAAAAGGGAATTGTTACAAGGTCTACTTTTCATTTGTTAAGTTGCAAGTGTGAGGGAGAGTTTCTTGTGTGACATTACGAATAGTTTCTAGCAATTTAGGAGACTGTTCCACAGTCATTTTATCCTGAACCCGGCATGTTCTCATGCAGCAGACTCCAATTCCAGCTGCAAACCGATCAGGATATTGAGTGCTTAATGTTTCTGTTGTTTGAAGCCGTCTTGCACGTAGCCTGTTTCTGCTAGCTGAACATAGTAGGCATTGTTTTGGGTATTTTACCTCGTGGCTTTGTCTGTACAAACTACTTGTTTAATAAATCATGCATAAAATGTTTCATGGACAGATCTAGTTTGATTCAGTATAAATGACTTTTGCAAAATTCTAACTCAAAATTTATCTTTCTTTAATGCACTAAGAATTATTGCATAAACATTCACACTGGTTTTGTTACATCTACATAAAATTGCATCTTAAAATAACAGACTTTATACACTTTGTGTTTCATTGTCCTTTTTCTTCCCTTCTTTTAAAACTTACTATGTCTTTGACGGAAATAGTAGTCTCTATTTCTTGCCGTCCTATGCTTGTCTTTTGTATAAAGTGTGATCCCTTGGCAAGTATTTTCAGATGGCTGGAGTCTCTAATGCTACAAGAAACAGTGTTCCTACCACCTCTTGCAGAGGATTACTTCATGGCTAAATTGGCAGGCTTGCACAATAGATGCCACCTGATTAAAAGTTTCATTTTTCTTATAATGTAATCCATGCATTCCTACTTATAGTTTTCATACAATTTTAATACCATTTTTATGTTTCTCTGCTTGTGCCTTTCTGGAAAGCCTCCATCAACTCTCTTCTTCCATGTCTTCATTTTATTTACGCATACTATTTCCCAGGGATTACACATTTCTTACAAAAAAAGAGTTCAAACACTGGCTTCTGTGTTCTTTTCTTTTTCCTGCAGTTTGCTATTTTCTGTTTGATAGTGGATTCCCTGGATCAAATGAGTATTCACAGAGGAATGAAATTAAGTCCATAAGCCAGAAGGCGGCACTTAAACTCATAGAAGACGTTAACTCTGTAGGTGATACAAACAAACGGGCTCAGTGCTGTACATCAGGATGACTTTGAATGGTTCATAAAATTGCAACATCGTATTTCTTACTTTCTACTCACTTTTTATCTGTCCTGCCCTTCCTTCCTTCCTTCCTTCCTTCCTTCCTTCCTTCCTTCCTTCCTTCCTTCCTTCCTTCCTTCCTTCCTTCCTTCCTTCCTTCCTTCCTTCCTTCCTTCCTTCCTTCCTTCGCCACATGCTTTCTTCAATACTCGTTTGCATTTATTATCTGCAGATGTTAGAATAGTTTTCACTTTTTTCACCATCTCCTCATCGACTAGTTACCCCCTTCAAGTTTAGCATGATCTGCAGTTTTCAGATTTGCTTTGACGTTGTAGTCATTCACAGCACTCGTGTGGATGTGAATTGAATAAGGTAAGCAGACAACCTTAGATAGTTTTCTCCACTTCTGTTTAGATTTAAAATGCGTGTGCGTGTGCATGTGCCCGTGTCTCCTCTGTTACTATCTGCCTGGAGCAAGTTCTGTAGCAAGGTGTGACTGCAATGGACAAAAATATTATTCGGGCATAGTTAAACACAGTCCTATAAATCAGTTGCTGTCATGTGTTTATCATTTCTCATGCACCTGCATGCACCATTGAAGGCAGAGGCGAATCATGGATTTATAAAACCATGCAGCTGACAAAACATCCCTGATTTTTGTTCATTTTCCTTCTGAATAATTTCTAAAGCTGAGGTTGTAGAGTCCTCATCCTAGGAGATATTCAAACCCTGAGTGTATGTGGTCCAGGACAACCTGCTCTAGCTGATGCTGCTTGAGCAAGGAAGTTGGACTTGGTGATCTGGAAAGGTCATTTCCAACCTAAAGGACTGTGACTGTGTGGTCAGGACAGAAGACTTGAAGTTCACAGACCTCCTCTAGAACTTTTTTATTTTTTTATTTTTAATTGCCACTAGATCTGTTACCTTCTAGTCCCCGAATGCAAAGATATCTTTAAGAGTAGGATTACAAAACAGCATTAGTAATCCAGCTGTCTCACACCTGGTGTGAAACAACTCTTGGAAGTTGTTGGTATGTCCATTTTTTTATTTGGGCCATATGTCTTGTTGTCCTTCAATAATATATGGTCTGCCTGTAAGGATTTCATTCTCTCATAGCAGCCCTTTTTAGCTTCTTTTTAATAAGCGCCCTCTCCTGCCTGTAGTTCCCCTCTTTTACCTGTTAGTGCTCTATTTTTCCTTATTTGTTCTAGTACTATGATGCCTCTCTTCCTTTTAACCACTTCCTCACACACATAGCATACTGGGATGCTGTTCACTTACCCAACCACAGGTGTCCAGAGCCATCTGGGAAGCATCAGGACGTTCAGTCTGGCTTCAGTATGCAAATTGGGAAGGCCACAGATTCTTGGAGGTCCTGTGTAACAACTTCCAGGTCTGTGCAGTTACCTGATACCTGGGGGTATCCCAGATGGCAGAAGCCACCCATTTTCAGGTACCTGACATCTGACTATTTTAGACTAGGATGGGACATTCCAGGTTTTCCCATCTCATTTTTCAGACCTCTAGGATATGTGTACAATGAGGTGTTCTATAGCTGTTATGTGCTTCTTAAGGCTTTATTTAAATGAGAGTCAGTTTTCCATCTTCTGCTTGACTGTTTCTACACTCTGACCTTTCCTTCTCCTGAGGACACAGTGGTTTTGAAGTCACATGTAATGGCAATATCACCCTAAACTGCTCTTTAGCCTCTATCAGCTTCCCTTTCTTCATTTCAAGAGTTACTTACAACCATCAGCCCTTACCAGCTGGTTATTACTACTGTCAAAAGTTACGTAAAACCTTCTAGAAGTCATGTCCATCATCTTGACTCCCTTACAGTCAAAATGAAATCTGTTCCTCCAGAGTGGTTGGACACACTGCACCAGATGTGTCCCAAATTCCTCAAGAACCAGAATTCTAGATCCATACCCCATCTTCTCAGACAGGGGCTAAAATGCTGCCTTTTCATTTCTCCCTCCAGCCCTGCACAGGGCACTGGGACCATTTCAGATTTGCCACCTTAGGATTCCCGGTCACCAACTTCCTTCCTAGATGATTCCATTTTGCCACTGAAATTTCTCTCCACCCTTCCCGGTCTCGTTGGTAATCACGTGGACTAGGGTCTCGGTAGACGGTTTGCACCTTTCCAATGGATTTGTTGGTTAGTGCCATCAACATGTTTTCGGGGTGCAACCGTTTCCTGACCAAACCTCCTCAGGCAGAAAACCTGACAGCACAGAGTTCATCTTCAGTGCCTTCATCTGGTTTAAAATCAGTCTAGTTCAATAGTACACTAGGTGTGACAGCTTCTTGGCGTTTCAGTAATTCCAACCGCAATGCACCATAAACTTCAAAGACAGCAGACAGGGTAAGTAAATACTCTGGCCGATACGTGAAGCAGGAAGAGATGGAAAGTTCTCCTTGACCTTTTAATTCAGTGTCTGATGAGTCCGGTCAGCCACCGAACACACTGTTTGTCCCCTCTTGGGACTGCTTGTGCTCTATAGCACCCGGCCGCTACCCACTGAGTTGGCAGACTAATGAATATTGCAAGGATCCCCTGAACAAAAGTCCATAAAGAACAGTCAAAACAGAAAGAGGAGACAGTTCAGCTCCTCTGAAAAATCTGCTTTGTTGAGAAGTATAACCAGCCAGGACCTTTATCGGGTAGGTTGATTGGGTTTTGCTTTCATACAATTTTGGAAGGGGAGATAAGGATCCCAGTGAGCATGTTACTCCAGTAATAAGTGCAGTGGAATTTACTAAAGTATTCCAGGCAATGGCAGAAGGGTTCATGGTGAATATCTGTGATGGAAAAAACCGTGTGTGCACAGCATATCTACCACAAGAACAAACATCTGAAGGGACAGCACCGAAGGGCTTTGCTTAACTTGAAAGAGTAATCTCAGTGTGAGCCTGAAAAGGGCATCTGTGAATGAAGATGAAGGGTTCCTTTTCCAGTTGTTGCCCTAATCTTGATTTTTTCTGTCTGTCTGTAGGTAAAAGCTGTTCCTCCAGAACACGTGTCGCTGTATTTGTTGCTGTGATAATTCTCCTACTCATCATGGCAGTGTGTCTGATACTCATGTGTAAGTCCTGCTAAAAATGTAATAACTGTAATTAGTTTGTGACTCTCCCCCACGCACTGACATCTAAATCATGACATCCAAAACCAGTAGCAGCAGAAGGCTGGTTTGAAGGCAAGGGACAGGAGTTTTTAGCCAGCTGTGGCTGTAAGAGGAAACCTGTAAGAGTCGAGTGGCTTGAAAGTTTAAAATTCCAAAAGAAAAAAAGCCCAAGCCCAATTAAAAAAATGACAATGTTCAAACAGTAAGTAATTTATTATACAAATGTTTTGAAGAAACAAGTCAAGATTAGACAATGCCTATGAGTATTATGTTTGCTATCCATGAAAATATTTCAAAGCCATGATCTTCTATCATGTCACCAAGATATCCATAACACCAAAAATCTTTCACCAAATATTAATAAAAGCTCAAGTAGCTAAGAGGTGGCTTAGCAAAGAGGTAGAGGTAGCTAAGTCACAACTTAAAGGAAGTTGTTTGCACTTTACTCAAATAAAAGCCGAGTAGTAGGTCTCTCTCCATGTATATCACTGAGTCCATAAGAATCTTTCAACTACATAAAAAGATATAAAGTTTTCTTTAGCAAGAAAGCTCAAACAAATGGAGATAACCATTGGGGAAAAAAAAAAAAGAAACAACAAATTTTCCGAGAGCCATGTGGTGCTTTCCTTTGAATATTTTCAAGGAATCATTTTTAAAATTCATGCGTGGTTGCATGTTTCTTTTCGTCCTTTAATAGCTCAGCAAGCTTAGGAGGCTTCCACTATCAATCGCACCAAGTCCCAGAGGTTGCCACCTACTCAGAGATGCACACGGAGAAACTCTTTGTGAGGACATGCTGAAACCTTTGATCCATGGAACTTAAAAAATTCCATGGTTGGGGGAAGTCAGTGTTTTTTTCTTTCTCAGGGCAGAGGATAAAGAACAGATGCCTGATGGTGCTCTGGCCTTTATAAATGTAAAACACGGCAGGAAGGGAAAAATTGAAAAAAACCCCAAAACCTAAGCCAGCACAACATAACAAGGTGAAATTACCAGCGTTTAATAGAGCTTTAAATCCGGAGTTGAATGAGGAGTCATCAGACTTTGATTCAGGGCTGCTTCAGTTACAGGTACTTTGTTGGTTTCAGTACTGCCTCAGTGAACCGAAAAAATGCTCCTAAGAAAATTGAGATCTAGATCAAATTAATTTTGAATGTCAATAGCATACAGTTTTCACTTGTACTCCAGATGTTAACTGTTGCCATTTTTACTGTTTGATTTCTAGGTTTTAATTTTATATGAGTTTTCCGTGTGGTTTTGTTTTGCCAAAGATACCACTGCTGACAAACAGCTTCCTTAAATGAGCTAAACTGTCACCTCTTGATATTGCTCCATCATACAAGAGCTCTGCAGGCCAGAAGGCATTTTCCACTTGCGTTCACAAAAATGACAACAATTGTACCCAGTGGAACCCAACCAGAAATTTTTAAGATTTTTATAGTACATTGATACTATTTTCTGTTTCCTTGTGAGAAAATGTATCTTCTAGTAAGTAAAAAAATGTCCCTGCAGTTCTTGAGCTGGTCTTTCAAGAACAGGCAAGTCTGACTTTGTTTCAAATGCTCCTTCCTATGCATTAAATTGTGCTCTTTTCTGAAACCGGGAGCTGATATCCAGCCTCAAGATAAATGCATACTAATGCATGCATGAAAAACATACCATTTCAAACTGATTTTTCTGTTTCATTTTCTCTTCTTGCTCTAGGGATTCAGTGAAAGGCAAAGAAAACCTTGGTGTTCCCAGTTAGCATATGACTAAAGCACCATAAAATTCAGTGCTAAGTTGCTCCAATTACAAAAGAATTCTTGCTTTGTTAGGTTTTGGTGCCTTTCAGCCGTTTTCACTAGTGCTGCTCTCTGAATCTCTCAGGCGGATATCAGAGTTCAAGGTGGCAATATTCCAGGAGGAAATCTTGAGCCACCATTTCCGTGCTGTAAATTGATTTCCATCCAGTAGGAGAATCAGGAGGGTGCTGTTCATTTTTGTAATGCATTCACACAATGCGTTCATTTCTAATTTTTCACAGAAATACATGCTTTAGAATTACGTGAGGTAGTTTTAGTACCGGTATTTGGTACTATTATACACTAAGGACTTCAGGGTACCTTTATGAGCAGTACTTCAAGCTTCCACCCACAGGCTCAGGCTATATGCAAAACCCAGCTTCTTCATCTTCTGAAATGAAATGGTCCTGCCTCTATGCAAATGCCCGTAGCATGGAGAATAATCAGGAGGAGACAGAGACGTGCACACACCTGCAGGGCTATGATCTTACTGGCATCACGGAGATGTGGTGGGATGGCTCCTGTGACTGGAGTGTTGGAATGGAAGGATACAGGCTCTTTAGGAAGGACAGAGGCCTCTTCAGGTACATGATTGGCATGGGAAGAAGACCCAGAGGGAAGAGGGGCCCAGGAAAGCTGGTTAATATTCAGGGATCAGCTCCTCCAATCTCAGGAGCAATACACCCCAACAAAGAGGAAGTCTAAAGCCCTGACAGAAGTAAATCTGGCCAGGGACGTCAAGGGCAACAAGAAAAGCTTCTACAGGTACATCAGTGATGAAAGGAAGACAAGGGACAACGTGGGCCCTCTCCAGAAAGAAACAGGAGACCTGGTTACCCAGGAAAATGGAGAAGGCTGAGGTACTCAATGACTTTTTGCCTCAGTCTTCACTGGTAAGTGGTCTATCCACAACGTCCAAGTCACAGAAGGCAAAGGCAAGGACAGGGAGAACGAGGTACTGGCCACCGTAGAAGATGATGAAGCTTGAGACCATCTGAGGAACCTCAAGGTGCACAAATCCATGGGACTGGATGAGATGCATCTGCAGGTGCCGAGGAAACAGGTGGATGAACTTGCTAAGCCATCATCCATCATACTTGAGAAGCTGTGGCAGTCCGGTAAAGTTCCTGCTGACTGGAAAGGGGAAATATAACATTCATTTTCAAAAACTGAAAAAGGGAAGAGCCGGTGAAATACAGGCTGGTCAGTTTCACCTCTGAGCCTGGCAAGATCATGGAGCTACATTTATGTTAAAATAACAATTCTTTTTTTTTGCCAGAGGTGGGTACAAGGCAAAAAAAGGATTCTCTGTAGCAGAGGTGCTCATCTTTCAAACTCAATAGTCACTTTGTGTCAGCACAGTTATGGCTACACTCTGGTGGGATGAGCCCCTTCCAAAGTATCGTTCCTACTGCCCTATAGGGTCTTGCATCTGTAAGGATGCATAGGTACAAGGCAAGTGGTGCTACCCCACATAAGAGCTCAGGATTGTCACCTTCCTTGTTGACAACTGCAGTTTGGATGCTCTGGGCTAGTACGTCATCCTTTCACTACCAACTTGCAATGTCCAGAAGAGACGAGGTGTCATCCAATTTAACTGCCACTCCACTTCTTTTCCCTCATCTTATTTTTGAGCTTACTGCTTGTAAGCAAAGTTCTTCCTTTCATATTCTGTTTCTTTTACCGTTTGCCTCTGGTATGAAGTCTGCAGAGATGTCAGTTCTTTCATGCTCCGTGCTGTTCTGGTACAACTTTCTCAGATCTTTTATATATATATATATAAGAACTTATATATATAAGTTCTTTCTCAGAACTTATATATTCTGCTTTACAAGGAATTTATCTAAGTTGGTTTCAAGTATAAGAATTCTAACCCTACAACTTTTAGTTTAATGTTTCTTTACTCTTATTATTCATCCCTTCCTCCTCACTGCTACACAGAGCCATCTGGATCAACATCATCCTCCTTTAGCCTAACTGTGAGTGATCCGTGAACAGTTTCTAAACTGATAAAACCAAAGCCCTGAGAAGATAGGAAAAACACACACAAATCACATAAGCTTCTCCAGTAAACTAAGTTTAGTTCATCTGAGACGTCAGCTATTTTCTTCACCCTCTCAAAAATTTTCTTTCCCTATTCCTCTGTGATAAATTCATGCAGTCTAGCTTGTCATCAGATGACAAAAAGGAAGTTGTAGGCCTCCCTCCAGGCTCCCTTTTTATGGGAGTCAGAAGCCTCCTGTGAAGCACAAATCCCTCACAAGCGCTGTGTCAGAAGAAAGAGGAAAATCAAGGCTATTTCAGCCTGGGTATCTGCTTTAAAACCTCGAATGAACACCATTGTCTCACTTTGCTCTGGGGAAGCAACACTGTTAGACCAGCTTCCAGCTGGGGCACAGCTGTGCTCTGCCTGAATATCTCATCCCAGCTGTCTGGAGTAGGAGCAGACTGGGACTGCAGCTCCAAGCTGTGCGGCAGCATGCTTAACCAAGAACAGATTGGCTTGAGCACTGATCTCTCAAAGATGGCTCTTATTTCTTATTGCTATAGTTACTTGTATACTCCACATTATAGAGTACATACTGTACAAATACCATACAAATCCTCTACATATACTGGACATACTGTGCATTTACTGCTATTCTGGTTTTTTTTTGTTAAGTTCCAGCATTAGGTTCTTTGCAAATCTGGTTATGGAGCAAATCATATGGTACTACAGTTTTGGAGTTTTTTCAATAGAGGGACAAAAATGAGAGGAGTAGGCATTCTGTGTGGGGTGATGGTGGGGGTCAAAGAGGTCCAGAAGAGCTATGACCATGTGTGGCAAAATGGTCAGACATTCAAAGCAGAAATTCTACTCTTCTTTCCAGACCGTTCGACGGCAAGCAGCCCAGCTGACTCAAAAGCGTTCTCCAACAACTCTGAAGATGCACGAGGTCGGTAATCCTCTGTCATTCAAAAGACAGTGTCCAGAAGCCTGATGGATTGCCTTTTAAGAGAAGGGGGGTGGGGTGTGGGGGGAAGGGAGAGTGTCTAGATTTTGTTCAGAAGAAAAACAAACAAACAAAGAAACAATCTGACATCTCAGGAATAAATAACCTTATCCCGTACAGTCACAGGACGAGCTCTCAAGGCCAGAGACATTTCGCATTTTCACCTTCCTTAAAAGTAGTGCTTGGGCAGCACTGCATTACTGTTTCAGAGGGAACAACTGATTACTCTCTCACGCTAGCGCAGAAGAGCCCATGGGTATATGAACAGACATGAATATAACAATCCCTTTGGTATCACAGCACTGTAGTGAGCATGATGGATCAAAGTACATACACTGCTTTCCAAAACCCCCTCCATTCTTAGCCTTTTAACTAAGTGCAATTCCCTTTTGCTGTTTACGAGCTGCTGGAAAACCAACAAAACTGTATCACGCAGTCCCTACCTCGCTTCCCAGGTCCCATTCTCTGTTCCTTCCAGTACCCTCCCTGGCAACGGAGAGAAATGTTTTTTCATTCAGTAGCAGCACTTTTACCATATTTTGCAGCAGGCAAATCAGAGGTTTGCAAACTGAAAACTGCTTTTTGCTCTGACCATTTCTCTTTATCTCCTGAGCAAGGATTTAAAAGACTGGATAATGTTATCTGTGATTCCACTTCTGTGATTCATGCTTAGTGACTCTTGGACTGGTATTTTCTACAGAGACTGGCACGCATCCCCAGTGGTCGGGTGAAAACGACAAGCAGAAACGCACAGGTACTTTTCTGGCTGTGACTTCCTCTCTTACCTTTCTTTTGTAATGGCGTCCTTTTGTTTGTGTGAACATGGATTTTTCCACACCTCTTCTCCCCTCCTGCAGGCTGCCCCCGAAACTGGGAAAAACATGGGGAAAAATGCTACTTCTTCTTTCAAACGCAGGAAATCAAAGACTGGAATGCCTCCCGTAAAAAATGTACTGACATGAATTCAGACCTGGTGGTCATTGACACCAAGGATGAACTGGTGAGATCTGAACTCAGGGGGCTGCTTCTAGGGTTGCCTGACCTGTATGCCAAAGGGCTGACGGGTTACACTTGTGTCTTCTCATGTTAGATGTCTCTGCGGGTCCATAATCTACTGCTAGCCCCCTATACACCAGGCCCCTCTGGATGGTACCAAACACCTTCACAGTAAGACGCATCTTGGTGGTTGAAGTCCTCCATCCAGAAGCTTCTCTCTGCAAGCATGCTCCCATGGGAAGAGCAAAGTGTCTGCCCAGCTAACTTATGTTTTCAAGAGATTTAGCACACAAACCAAGACCAAGCAAGTCGAACAGACACTTCTTTGTGAGATCCATTGCTTTGACAAAAACGGAAAGGGCTTTCCCATCACAATCAGAATAGAACAGTGTCTCCAGGTATCAAGTCACGCCTGGTGAATTACAATGTATAGCTTTATTGGTATCACAGTTGTGTAATTTTTCTATTTAATCTATTCTTAAGAAGCCCCAGGAAGAGGGATGAGATCAAATAAAAATGGAAAAATTCAGCCTCTGACGCTGTGGAAAGAGATGGTGTGGCTGGATGCACACTGTACTTTCCACAGAAAGCTGGGGATTTTGCACTAAGCTTTCTGTGTACCTCTGGTGAAGAAAACGTAATTTCAATGTATTCCCATTGTTCATTTCCTTTCTAGGATTACCTTATGTTACGATCAGAAAGCCATTACTACTTTCTTGGTCTCACATACTCTGAGAGTGAGAAGAAGTGGAAGTGGATTAACAACATGGAACATAGCACAGACATGTAAGCTTATTCCAGCAAGTCACTGTCATGTAACACCTGGAAACAGTAGGAAAAAAAATAAATATCAAGAACCAACACCAGAGAGTACAAGAGAGATCAGGACCTGCAATTTGTAGCAACCAGATTCCTTGAGATTCAGGTGCTTCAGCACATCCCTGTGCTGTCCTGTGTCCTCCCTATCCCAGGGAGCCTGCAAGTCACCAGTGGGACCACAGGCAGGTCACAGCAGGAAGGCAAGAGAGGACACAGCTGTAGTTGTGGTGGGAAAGGAGGCATCTGACTAGATGGAGTTCAGTGGGGAAAGAAAGGATATAGGATGGAGGGACAAGAGACAGTGTGATGTCAGCACCACGGAACGGAGGCTACCAAAGAAGGGGAAGGTCTCTGGAGGGAAAGCCTAGCCCATATAATTCTGTTGGGGTCAGGGGGAGAAAATTAAAGAATGGGAGGGAGACTCCAACAAGGCAGCTTCTAATCCCGCATATTATGACAATAATATAATTTAGCAGCAAGGCCAGGTGCCACAGTGTCTTTCATGGAAGTGATAGTGACTGCATTGCATCCAGATAAGTTAGGAAGGCAACTAAATCTGCCTTTCTCTCCCTTTTCAGGTTTAATATAGAAGGAGACTTTACTGACTATTTCTGTACTGTCATTGGACATGAAAAAGTAGAAACTGCACCTTGTGGTGGATCCTCGACAACACAAAATATGTGTGAGAAAGCTGCAAATCTTTTAGAAGAGCAGAAGGAGAACTGAACCCAATAGTTCCAGGCAGGCAGGTCATCCCCAGCTTCCTGCAGGAACGGCAGATGGGATTTCTCTCCTTTATCTTTAGCCGTCTAAAAATCTAGTCAAAGGGTCTCACAGGCTCCCTCTAGACACCTTGCCAAGCTTAGCATGTTCTTTCCCCAGGTGGGTGTCGGAGACTGCATGAATCCCCCTCTAGAGGAGCCTGCATTTCCACACATTAGGAGTCTGCGTGACTTGCTCATCCTACTGAAAATGGCATCATTCATGGCTCTCTTCTTCCTCTGCTGGATGGAGAAAGCTCTGTGAACTCCTTGATGAAGTGACAGAGGTGTCATGCTTTCTCTTTGGGAAAAAAAAAAGTTTTGCTTAATCATAGAATTTCTCTCAGAATGTTGTGGCTATGGGTAGTGATAATGGAATCATAATGGAAAAACTCCCTCATTCTGACTTAAAAGCACATTTCGATGTCCCTCAGATGAGCAATGCTTCTCACTGCCCTCATTCATCAAGGCTCTTTTGAAACATACTTGTAGTTCCCCACTGACCTGTAATCACCAAAGAACAAAGTAAGAAATTCCCCCAAATCAAAATTGGAACCCAAATGGGAGGGACCATGCACTGTTTTATTGTGTTCTTCTTTTGCTGCTGAAGTGTTAGGGAAAGAAAATTGGATACGCCATTCCCATGGCAAGCAAGCGGTGGATAGCCCAAGCAGCCGACAGATGGCAGCTTCCTGAAAATCAACAGGGAGGAAGTGGATTGTTTTTCTACTCTCGGTACTGTTGATGTTGATGGCTGCTACAGCACGGCTAAGTATGACATTACAGAGAATGGATGATCCAGAGTGGTGGAACAGCAGTAAAATGAGAACAAGAAAAAATCTACATAAAATAGAGGGACCTGGCTTCCCGACAGTAATCTTATTAAGTCTGTCCCTGTTGTAGTTGTGGCTGATAATCATCTTATATGTAAAACTGGGGAGAATGATCGGGCAACTGGAAAGGCTTCACGAACTTTGTTTAGCATGTTAGCAGGGATGCTTAAAGAAAACAAAGGGAGGAGCTGTTGAGGGATATGAGCTGTTTAGCATAAATAAGTAAGTTTTACTTAGGATAAATTACTTAGGGTTGTGTGGTGTTAATATGGTGTGATTTAAGCAGTTTGCTTAGCTTTACTTAACAGGAGTGGCTAAATTTGGTGAAGGCTTTAGGCTGTGATAGAGTTATTTGTCTTAGTAGTTTTCCCACCAGCTGGTAGAGTGCCGTGTTTAGTCTTTTAGTATGAGAAGCGTTTTGATACCACACTGATGTTTTGGTAGTGTTTTTCCCACGTTTGGGACTCTTCAGTTCTCCATGTTCTGCCAGCGAGTGCAGATGCCCAAGGAATGTGAACCAGAAGGTACAGAGGCTCCAAGCCTTGGCTGAAACTGCAAATCAACAAGATAAGAGTCTGCCTGCCTGGACACAGAAAAGGACTCCAATTAGATGTCAGAAGACCCCAGACCAAGAAGCACCATTGGACTAAAAGATGCGTGGACAGCGTGTGAAGGGCGTGTGAGGCGACGGTGTATAGATCACAAGAGTATCATTGCCTGGGATTTCTTTGCTCGGGGTCCCTCTCTTTGGAGGCACCCAGCCCACGCTGTCCTTGCTGCTGTACCTTTCAATTAAATTCATTATTTTATAAAATATAACGCCTGAGACTCTGATGCAGGAAACCTATCGCCGAGCCTGAAGAAAGACGAAGCACGTCCAAGAGTAAATGTGTGTGTGTGCGACACCATGAACGGTGTGTGAATGCTCAGGCAGTGATTTCTCCTTTAACAATTTAATAATAGCTGTGACAGAATAACCTCAATGGCAGAAACCAGAATCTAAACTATTATTTCAGAAGGAAGCTGTGCTGGAGGGGCTCTTTCTTTCTACTCAGTTTACCAGAGAGTGGGGGGACAGGACTCCACATTGTGTTATGTGTTATGGAGCAGCCTGGAGGAGGGCTGCCCTTTTATTTTCGTATTAGAGCTGCTGGCCTTTGATCAGGCGGGCTCTACTGAAGGGGAGAGCCAAGGAAATATCTCTTCCCTGGGAGCCACTGGACCTAGTGGGATTTAGGAGGCTTCAGCCAGCAGCAGATCTGAGCTTCTGTGCATCAGAGGTGACAGAAAGGGGAAAGCTCTTCCACAGGGTCACTGTGGAACCACATGAAGTTCATTAAACCCTGAGATAGAAAGTCACAGGACTAAGGAGCAAACACTGCTTACAAGGAAATCCCTAACAAGGGAGGAAGTCCTATTGTCGTAGACCCATTGCCCACTGTGTTTCAGGCAAAATGTGGTCTTTAGTGGATTAACTGGCTTACTCTGCTCAGTCACTGGGACGATGTTCCTCCAGCCTCACTTCTCTAGTTGGTAAGAGTTGTCCCCTCCACTTTTAGCTGTGATGCTGCTGACATAGAAACATGATGTTGATGCAAGCATTAACAGAGGTAAGTGGCTCTGCACATGCTGAAGAGACAATATGTGTTTGTGTGTATATGCACACACATAGACACAAATATGCACATCAACCCCAGGAAAAGCTTCCTTGGTCAAAACTCTGTGCTGATGAAGCTCTGCCCACATTCCATTTTCAAAAGGCTGGGTTTTCCTTGGGTTGGTTTGTTTGTTTGTTATTCCTAGTCCTGGGAACTTATGCTTGAGCATGTTGAGTACATGCCAAATCTTTCGAGGGGAAGTTACCAGACTCTGCTGAGTCTCTAGTGAGCACATACAGGCAGACACGAGCACAACTGGGATAGGGAGGCTGTATTTAGGGAAAAGGGTAATTTCCCTATCAAATTTCTGATCCTCGTTGATGGAGGTGCTACAAAGTTTCAGTGAATTGTCCGTATATGTACTTTTAACATGACTAAGCATGTGCTTTTTTCCTTATTTCAGCATTAGAAATAACAGAATTCTTGAACTGAGACTTCAACTATAGGTGCTATATGCACCCATGTTTGCTCCATGTATCAAAAAAGGAAAAAAAACAAACATTTCTAAAAGTGCCTGCTGATACTGGCTGGCTTTCCAAAGGCCAGTTTTGCTCTCTCACCTACATCTTTCTTTGTTAAGAAAGGGACCCTTCGATATGAACAGAAATGCTTGGCAGAGACCTGACTGGTAGGAGTTTCACACAGACCCCCTTTCTCCTCCTGGTCCCAGACTAGAGTCTGAGGGCAAGTGAGCGGTACAAAGGCTTCCTACAACTAAGCCAGCGCTTGGACATGATGTTGCAATTGCTATAACTATTTTGTCTCGGTGTGGTATTTTCTTGATGCAGGTTGGTCAATTATTACTCCCCAATGTAGCTCTGATATAAGGGAGCTCCTACTTGGAGAGCATGTTCTCCTTCCTTCGTGAGCCGACCAGCAGAGCGCCTGTAGAGTAGCTATGCCTGTGTGACTAAAGTTTTAAAACTTCCAGCATTATGAAGGCCTGAAAATGTGTGAACCTTCTTTCTTGTGGGTTCATCTCTGAAAAACGATGAAGCTAGGCCTTTTTTTGGCTTCCAGACTTTGTGGGTGTTGCTATGCTTGTATTTATCTTTCTAGAGAAGGTACCATATTTTTATCATCTTTTTGGAAACACATTTTTGCTTTCACTTTTGATTTTTGGGAAATCAGCATGGTTTGCTAGAAGAAGCAGCCCTAAGATAAAAATACCTCAATGAAGTCACCAAAGGGAAATCCGTCTGGAGTGCAGTTAGGTGCTAATTCGGAACTAAAACACTGAGAGGTTAAGTCTCACTTCTAGTGATTCATCTACTAGAGATGGAGACTGTGGAAGTGCTTAAAACTAGCTGAGGTGGTTTGCTCTGAGGGAAATTGCAGTAGAGTTTTAGGGAGAGGCGCTTTAAGGAGATGAGTTCAAACGGACACCGAGTTAGGACAAAAGCTTTAGATTGTGGTAGAAATTACTTACTGTAAAAACTTGCAATTATACCAAAGACTCGAGGGTAGCCATTGCAGGAGTCATGCTTGTTGAATTCAGTTGTGTATCAGAGAGATCCAGGGAGGATATTAAGGAAAAGCAGCCCACAGACTAACCCTGCTGAAACACGGCAACCTGGAGATGGCAAGGAGCATAGAGGCAAATTCCATATTTCCTTTTTGCTCCTTAACTGTTCTATAACAATTGCTAAGAGCAATGAGTCTAAAACATGCAGCATTTTACCAGACAAGCAGGAGGATAACGCAATATCCAGAAAATAACTTGCACCAGTATTTTACAAGAATTAGTAATGAGCACTTCGGATGGTAGAGTTGGGAACACAGAAGGGTCTGTACAGGACTTGGGTGTAGCTTGAAAACGAAAAAAGCATTGACACAAAAGTTATTCTCCGGGAGAAAAAGCACAGTATATAAATGAACATAGGGTACGCACCGCTGCAGCATTAGAGGTCAGATCAATTTAAAAATCTTCATTTTCCTCCAGGAATTTTGATTCAACTACACTTTGTGCCCTGCAAGTAGCACATTATTTATGCCAATGAACCTCCGTAAAGCAGGTATCACTTTCATGGACTGAGCACAATCGCTCTCGAGCACATGTTCGTCCATTTCCTGTCTTATTGTGCTTTAGTACTTTTTCCTCTCTCCTTAATACTGGATTTCTGTCTAACACAGAGGCCTGTTTCATGGAAGCTGAAGATGCCTGTGCCTTGTCTGTAGAGCTTGGGCACAGGATGAGTGAGAAAGCTGGATTTGGTGTTCGTGGCTGAGATGAAGCTATGCCAACCCTTTCCTATGGAAGCTCCTTTGCCAGTTCAGGAGGACGTTTGTTCAAGGCCAGATTCTGACTAAATCATGCAAATTTAGTTTAGAAAAATGTCAATGACACCATTACACTTACAGAAAAAAATCAGTAAAAAGCTACTTGTGATACCTAATTAAACAAAAGCTCTTGAGAGACCAAGAAGATGTTTTCAATGCTACTTCTCTGTGTTAGAATTTAATCCATTTCCCTCGGATGTGGAAGGCAGGTGTGGAGCTTGAACAGGCCTGTTTGTTATTCAATTTATTTTTTTAAGTTTGAAATTATTAATTACAGGAAATCTAGGTATCCATTTAGTGATGTTTGATATGAGGCACAAGTAATGTGTAGGCATTTGTGATCCCAGAGGACCCTTCTGGATCACGAGCCTCTGCCAGCTGGTGTTAAAGCTGGTGGTAAATATCGTAACTCGGTGGCATCATCCCTGTTTCCTTTGTTGACTGTAAAGCACCCAGCCTTCTTCAAAGGCCCAGTAAAACACAGATGCAGCCTTGATGAAGGGACAGCACCTTCTACTTGCT
The DNA here is from genome assembly GCF_964199755.1 of Larus michahellis. Taxonomy (NCBI): domain Eukaryota; kingdom Metazoa; phylum Chordata; class Aves; order Charadriiformes; family Laridae; genus Larus; species Larus michahellis. The sequence goes on along the minus strand of NC_133896.1, from coordinate 83,354,075 downwards.
GTCCGATGAAATTTATTCTGCCGCAGGGTGTCTGGAGGATCACTGACTGCTATGGGCAAGGGGACCAGCCAGCGCTCCCCAAATCCCATCTCTGAGAGATACTGGCTGTTCCCTATGTCGACACAAAATACAGACTGCTAGACTCAGCTCAATAACACAGGCAGTTTTCAAGTAACTTTTGAAGGAAAAGGTAATACACATCACAGAGGCCAATAGGAGAAAAAAAGGCAACGTGAATATGTTTACAAGGGTAGCTCATCCTGGTCAGCTTTCGCCGAGGACATGACTGACTCATCCAAACTTAGGATTTTAGTAAAACATTTGACTAGGACTCCACATAGGGAATTATTAACAAGCTTTTTGGAAAAAAATATTGTATTTTATACATTCAGTAGTGGTCTTGTTGCAAAATGCAGATATCTGCTAGTAATGTCTAACGTGACAGAAGGTTGTGTCCGAATAACGCAAGACTGTAAGACAACGTCAAAATGGGTGAAGACCCAAGCCTAATACAGTAAGAACTGCATGACCTGAGGAGGACTCTAGTAAAAGAAACTAGATGAAACGGAACAGCAGAAAGTGCAGTGGTACAGACTAATAACAAGAATTAATCTGTGAGGTTAGCAGTTGGAAATGACAAAAGACCTGTGCACCTCAGCCAATGCTAAGTGTTTGTATGGACTAGCTTAGTGAAATGACACATTTGGAGGAATGCATTTATTGTCCATAAGCGTGTCAGAATTGGTTAGGATGGAGGGAGAAAAGTTAAGGTGAAGTACAAATCTGGCATGAAGTAAGGAATAGACTGTCCATCTTAATTTTAAGATGAAAATCTGATTTAGGGTAAGATATGTGAGGATTGCATTGAAAAAGTGTTAAAAATAAAGCCTGCTCAGAAACCACGTATTAGTTTTAGGATACAAGATATTTTTTTTTATTTTCTCTGAAGTCTATGTTCCCTAATTTCCAGACCTAGTTTTTTAGAAAATTTAACTTGAAATCTTAAATTTTATCATCAAGTGGACTTCCGGCTGTGTCTCCAAGCAGCTGAGACCTGGGGCTCCGGATTTGGCTCTGAAATGTACAACTGCACAAGAAGAATTTTATGGATAATTGTCATCGGAAATGGGGCAGTAATACCCAGGACTTGTGCACCAGACTGTGCCAAGCTCCTCCAAAACACAAGCAGTTCATCCTTTCATAGTCAAACAGGGCCTCTCTATGGAAGAATGGCACACCTGTTACCTGGACCATGGATGGTGGTACCCCCCACCCTCTCTCTGTGTGTGTTATCATTTGCATTCTAACCACATGCCTGGTTATATCAAGGGAAGGAGAATCTTGGATGGTGCAAATTTCTACTTTGGAAAAGAGAGAAGCTGGTGAATGTATTTCATTACAGGAAATAACAGATATGACCAGTTTTCGACCAGTGAGTTTTCAACATTAGAGATTCACTGGCTAAGAAAGCTAAGAAAGCAATGGGCATGTTGTAGGTAAATTAACAGATGGCTAGTATTGGCATAATAATTTGATAATAGATCCTTTTCTAGCATATGAATGGAAGATACCTTGATGTGCTACTCACAGCTATGTGTGAGTCATTGCCTCCTAACTCCTGTGGAGGGATAGTCCCATGCAAATGGACTTAGCCATCACAGATATTCCTTTGCTTCAAAAGACACTTTCTAGCCTAGTATACAAATTGCAACCATTTCTTGGTTTTCATCCTGCCACGGAAATATGCAGGCAGTTTCCTTCCACATCCCTCTGCCTCCACACAGTCTCATCTAACAGAGAAAACAAACACCAGCCATGAAACTACATCATCCAAGATAGAATGAAAATGTCCTCAGCCAAAATTAACATCCCTTTGCAACAAATAGTTCCCTCTGCAATTGCATTGCCCCTTCATCTGGTGGCCTTTCTTTGGCAACAGACCTCCTTACCAGCTAAATGTCCACACTTGCCCTGTGTGAAGTTCAGCAGCGGAGAGCCAAGGTCACACAGTAAATGGGATGTACCTTGAAAGTATGGCTGGCTTTTTGAAACTCTTCCTCATTGAAAAAGGGCTGTCATGTCAAGGTGACAAAGAAACAAGAAAATGATGCCCACATAAGATCTGCAATAGGAGAACAGCAGAACTTTAACACGGAAACTGTGTGTAAAATTACACTTTTGATCATTATCATGATTGCAGAATGTAAGTGCCAACTAATTCAATCTATTTGTTTACATTGTAGATACTTAAGAAGATTGGGAGGGTAAGGAATCACACTGCTCTGGTTTTTAAATGAGCTGTCCTGAAATAATTTCTATTAAAAGGATGGATGTCAGTATATAATAGCAAATTGATTTCTTCATACGTTCGCACAACTCCTTAAATGAATGGTATAGTGACTCAGTAATGTAGAATTTTACAGACAAGAAGAACATCTGTGTATATGGATTAACAAGGAGCTCCTGGACAAATTCAAAAGCAAAAAGAAGGCCTACAGAGGGTGGAAGCAAGGACAGGTTGACTGGGTGCAATGCAGAGAAACTATCTGAGTGGCCAGGAACCAGATTAGGCAAGCTAAAGCCCAGATAGAATTAAATCTAGCTAGGGACATCAAGGAGAACAAAAAAAACTTCTATAAGTACGTCAGGGATAAAGGCAAGACTAGGGAAGATGTGGGCCCTCTCAGGCAGGAGACAGGAGACTCCCATTTTCAAACAGGGAAAAAAGGAAGACCCAGGGAACTACAGACCGGTCAGTCTCACCTCTGTGCCTGGCAAGATCATGGAGCAGATCCTCCTGGAAACTCTGCTAAGGCACATGGAAAATAAGGAGGTGATTGGTGACAACCAACATGGCTTCACCAAAGGCAAACTGTGCCTGACAAATTTGGTGACCTTCTATGATGTTGCTACAGCATTGGTGGATAAGGGGAGAGCAACCGACGTCATCTACCTGGACTTAAGCAAAGCATTTGACACTGTCCCTCACGACATCCTGGTCTATAAGTTGGAAAAGCATGGATTTGATGGATGGACCACTCGGTGGATAAGGAAGGAACTGGCTAGATGGCTGCACTCAAAGGGTTGCAGTCAGTGGCTCAATGTCCACATGGAAATCAGTGACAAGTGGCATTCCTCAGGGGTCAGTACTGGGACCAGTGCTGTTTAACACCTTTGTCAGTGACATGGACAGTGAGATTGAGTGCACCCTCAGCAAGTTTGCCGACGTCACCAAGCTGTGTGGTGCAGTCGACACGCTGGAGGGAAGGGATGCCATCCAGAGGGACCTGGACAGGTTTGAGACGTGGGCCTATGCCAACATCATGAAGTTCAACAATGCCAAGTGCAAGGTCCTGCACCTGGGTCATGGCAATCCCAGGCACAAATACAGGTTGCGTGGAGACTGGGCTGAGAGCAGCCCTGAGGAGAAGGACTCGGGGGTTCTGGTGGACGAGAAGCTCAACGTGAGAAGGCAATGCACACTTGCAGCCCAGAAAGCCAACCGCATCGTGGGCTGCATCAAAAGAAGCGTGGCCAGCAGGTCGAGGGAGGTGATTCTACCCCTCTACTCCACTCTCGTAAAACATCACCTGGAGCACTGCATGCAGCTCTGGAGTCCTCAGCAGAAGAAGGACATGGACTTGTTGGAACAGATCTAGTGAAGGGCCACAAAGATGATCCGAGGGCTGTAGCACCTCTGCTATGAGGACAGGCTGAGAGAGTTGGGGTTGTTCAGCCTGGAGAAGAGAAGGCTCCAAGGAGACCTTATAGCAGCCTTCTAGTACCTAAAGGGGGCCTACAGGAAGGATGGGGAGGGACCCTTTATCAAGGAGTGCAACGAGAGGACATGGGGTAATGGTTTCAAATTGAAGGAGGGGAGATTTAGATTAGATAGTAGGAATAAATTCTTTACAGGTAGAGTGGTGAGGCACTGGAACAGGTTGCCCAGGGAAGTTGTGGATGCCCCGTCCCTGGAAGTGTTCAAGGCCAGGCTGGATGGGGCTTTGAGCAGCCTGGTCTAGTGGGAGGTGTCCCTGCCCATGGCAGGGCGGTTGGAACTAGAGGTCCCTTCCAACCCAAACAGTTCTATGATTCTATGTTATATTTATATATATATATACTGGAAGTTAGTACTAGGGCAGTGCTCAGCTCCTCTTCTCTGCCATACACCAGAGACATAGATACGGAAGACCTTTTCCTCCATGAATTGTATATGTTTTCTAAACCCAGCTGCATCATATTTATTTGTGCCTAGTCAGAACTGACAGGGTGCTATGAATACTCCATTTTACATTTGTATGCACGGTATCAGGTATTACAGGACCTTAACAATAAATAACTACTGAAAAAAACATATACGTGTGTCAGTAGAGTAGATAAGAAAAAAGGAGTCTTCCATGAGCTCTGTGAGCATAATAATCAGTTAAGGAAACACCATATACCCATGCAAATTGCTTTTGCCTACTGATCTAGGATATTTCAAATATCTTATAAGCAATCTACAAGTAAGCTCTTCCCATGGTACATGTGCATGCTACTGAATGGCACAAGAATTTCAGCAAATCTCTCATCAGCCACTGTAGCACATTTCTTTTCATACAAGGTACACAAAGTAGGTGGCCACAAATGGTTGAATGTGACTGGAATGTACTATGGCCTAAGAAAATTACCCACAAGATCTGTTAGAGCTTTTGTGATTTTTTCAGCTACTTTGGACGTTCTGCTTTTGTTCTCTTCAACAACATAGTTTTCTATTTTTTCCTCTTCCACCAGAAAATTTCTGAGGCTGGGCAGTGCCCTTCTTCATCTTTTTCTTAGAGCTTGCACCGAAATGGGAGTCCTTTGCAGTTCACAGGCTCAATTATGTGGTACCTTTTCCTCAAGGCTTTCATGCCATGAGACCCTGCATAACTCAGAGGCTACACAGTAACTTGTGTATTTCAGTTTATCTTAAAGTATACTGAACTGGCTGTATAAAAACAGGAGCAACAGAGTATGCTAAGGGTACTAACCCTCTCTTCCCTACCTTTTTCATTTCTTCTTTCTGATTTACTCCAGCCCTTTCCACGGTACTCTATGGAAATCTTCATACATAAAAGCAATTGACTCTTTAGCAGCTTTTATAATGAAGTTGTCAATGAAGGGTGATTCACAGGTTAAAAAAAAAAAAGGAAGAGGGAAATGGAGAAGAAAGGCTGCCCCTTTTTTTATATATATATTAGATATTAGGAAGAGATTCTTTACTGTCAGGGTGGTGAGGCTCTGGAACAGGTTGCCCAGGGAAGTTGGGCAGGAAGTTGGGCAGCAGATCAGGCTGGATGAGGCTTTGAACAGCCTGGTCTAGTGGGAGGTGCCCCTGCCCATGGCAGGGGGCTGGAACTAGATGATCTTTAAGGTCTGTTCTAACCTAAACCATTCTGCGTTTCTATGAAATTGGATAGGTTTTCATTATATATAAACAGTCTGTGCAAATATATAAAGGCGTTTTACTTTTTAATCGGAAATTCATGCATTGTCCTCCCAGTCTTCTTGGAGGTCTATGTGATTTCGGAAGATGCATGGAAACAAACCCACAATAACTGTAGTTGAAAGCTATTTTAATCCTGACTGTTTAAATAATTTGATCTTTGCCACTTTTATTCACATGTATTTAACAGAAAAAATGGAGAAGTCGTCTGTTCAGTTCTGATCCTTGCCAACCCTGTTTTTTGGGGACTCAACAGGTCCCCCGCTCTTCAATGCCATGACCAACGTGGGGAACTTCAGTGGGATCTCCTTAGACCAGGTTTTACTCTTGTAGCATTTCTAGTTCAAAAAAATAAACAAACAAAAAAATCGCCCCTTCCTCCCCCAAAATCAAAACAAGAGTAGCAGCACAAGCCATTTGCTTTTTTCATCAGAAAGTCTAGGGAGAATCAAACATTATTTTCTTCCACAGTTTAAAATCGCTGACTAGGGGACATAAAGAGTTCCTGAGTAAGTATGCATAGGCAATACCAGAGCAAGCATCCCACAGCGTCACTGACCATGTATCCTAACATGGAAACTCCTGGGCAGCTCCAAAAGGCAGAGAGACTGCCATCTGTGCAGGGACTTTTATTGTGCAAAGATCCAACTCTAAATCTTTGGAATTGACCAGACTGCACTTTTCCCTTCTTCTATGCATTCCAAAGGCCTTTTAGAATCACTAAAACTAAGCTTTACTCGTGCAAATGTATGACAATGACCCCAGATTGAGACGAAAGACCAACACAAGGGAATGATGAACAAGCCATTCACACCCATAGCACCTTCTTTTCCTCCTGTCTGTTGTCAGTCCAGCAACGCTTGCCCTGCTTTTCTGGGTTCCCACAACAACATCTGAATGGCTAGAAAATAACAGAAGATTATCAAGATGAAGCTGTGCAGCTCTTCTCTGCCCCGACTTTTTAGGTGTGGGATATCCTGCAGAACGTCGGCCTCACATGCCGGGAGCCTCTCCTTTCCCTCTGCCCAGCTGACCGTACTTGGATGCTCTCAGAGAAGGCAGTCTTTCCTCCCTTCAGAATTTTCCACTGCCCAGGGCATAAATAGACAAAACCAGCTATGAACAGAGTTACTAAAATGCTACCCAGCCTGTCATGCCCTCCATAGCTTCTCTATTAAAATTGCTAACAAGCACTTATTGCTGTCGGAGGCATTTGTGGTCCCTGCCATATTGCTGGGACTAAAGAGCGTGAGCTCCCAAGGGGCTGAGTGACACATTTTTTGTTAAAATAATACTAATTTATTTCTACTTCGGTTATTCTGATTCTCAACACTAAATTATTTGGAGTTTGCTTTCTCATCCCTTTTCTCCAAGCACAGGAGCTATGGGCCTCCTTTTAAAAAAACGAAGATAGATTCTTATACATTCAGGTCTTTCCAGGAGATGGAAATTTAAGGGAAATGGCAATGATCATGAAAGTTATGATAAATTTACCAGAACTACAACAATTTGCATTGGAGCAATAACTAGAGTTTGTCTTAGATCCCATAAAGTGTCGTCAGGTTGGAGGAATATTTTAACTACGTTAGATTCAGTTATACTGGGGCTGTTGCTAAAGTGCTGAGCGCTCAACTGCTGATCTTCTTCATTTTACTTTTTTAGCTCTTTCTCAGTCTTCAGTGTTGCTCCATTGCCTGAGCTGCTAAGAGACTTCACTACAGTGTGACAGTCTTGTGCTCTGGTGGGAAAGAAGTGCAATGATTTAGCAGAGCTCTTGCAGTGTCCCAGGACGGACTGGTGCAGGCTGGAAAGACAGGTCTTACCCACAACTTGTTACTCTGAAGAAGCCCCAAAGGGCACGGAGAATAAAAGCATAAGGAACACATTTTTAATGCTTGGGAAAGAGCTGTATACATAGATATGGCTCAGTGTGTGTTACCTACGTATGTGTATAAAAACTAAAAGTTAGATCCAGATCACAGTGGACACCATGTAAAACCAAGAGGACACCTGCATCTCCTGAGTTAGTTCAGTCATGAGGGCTATCAAAATCTAGGGTCTAAATGTTTTTGGCAGCCAATTCTGACTAGACCTTCAGAGTACAGTGACAACTATACAGCGATAGTCTCCTCCCAAAGATGGATGAGCCAATGAAACCAGAAGTTTTCTCACTACTTGATAAGAGGAACTTCTGGCAAAAACTAGTTTGAATAAGACTCAGGAAGAAGAAAAAATTATGAGGGACAGAAGGAAGAGCTAGGAAACTGATGATCCATTTTTTGACAAATAGTGTCACGGCACAGTTTCTCCCTAAGCGAAGAGGTGCCAGAAGCCACACATGATAACGTGGCTAGTGTAGGCAGTGGCCTCATCATCCAGGAAGGGCTCAGTCCACACAGCCCAGGTGTGGCAAAAGCAGGGCAGGACAGGTGGTAGTCATCAGGTTCAGTACAGAGTCTGGACCACCAGAGATAGCCAGATCTGCCAGGTGCATGTGAAGCCAAGTCAATTGTCAAGCCTGGAAGTCAGGGCCAGGATCAGGTCTGGAGACAGTAGCCAGGGTCAGACTCAGCCCAGTGACTGCCAGGCAGGTCCACAGCAACGTGGCAGGTCCCAGGTCAAGCCAAGACTTCACTCCAAGGGTCAGGGTCTGGATCAACAGGGCACGTGGCCAGGCACAGACACGGCTGTGACCCAGCTGCAGCTGTAGCTTGGGCAGGACTTAACAGGAAACCCCTATCCTAAAACAGCTCCTGGGGAAGGGGCGGAGGGGCAATTCAGCCCTTGCTGCAGCCTCTAGCCTTCTTCACAACAGACTTCAAGGTCACCAGGTGTGGTCTTTCCAAGCTAGCCATGAGCCCTGGCAGCCAAACCCCCGGAAGGCCAGAGGAGGCACTCCGGCTCTCACACACAGATGTTAAGCACAGTGACTAGAGGGGTTTCCAGCAGACATACACATCTGAAAAAAAGACACAAAACTCACGTATGTAAGCACAAGTGAGACAGAGAGCTGGGCTAGAATTTAAGTGTCATATTGGATTTCTGTTCCTTGCCTGAAGACAAACTATGGTGTAAATATGTAAAACTATAGACACATTGTGATAGAGGACACTAAATAAGTGTGTTTGGTTTGGGTTTTTTATTGCAAACAAGGATGAACATTTTGCAAAAGTGAAAGCAAGATATTGAAACAATGAAAATCCATAACCTTCCAATTAAAATATGGCAGGTAATTTATTTATTTGACATACATATTATTTGCTCAATATGTTCAGTTTATCAAGCTGCAGAAGGAGGTGGTTCTGCTTTTTAATCAGTAGACTAGGAGATAAGGTGCACACTTGTGGTCACACTAAAGGAAGGAAGACAGGGAATCAAATGGAAGATATGAGAGTGACTGGCTTCTCCCTGTGTACTCTTCATGTCCGTTTGTATTCGTTTTCAGATCAAACACAAGCCATTATATAAGCCACTGGTGGGATGAATAACAGACTTGGATCAGTGACTGTGATGGAAAGCTGCTCCTTGGCCACTCAGACTGCTGGAAACATGATGCCAAAGCAGAGAGAGCAGGCACGGTTAATGGACATATGGGGAAGATGCTCTTTCTGACAAACCCAGTTCTCCTCATCTCAGGTGCCAGCAGATGGGCACAAGTGGTGAGCCCTTGGATTCTCCTTCCTTCCTTTCTTCAGATGTTGTGAAATATATACCCATAAAACTACTGTTGTTGTTTTTCATGGGAAGGTCTTTCTGAACATTCCTTCACCCCTGCTATCATAGCACTTGCACATGAACACGGCTACTTCTAGGACATATATAAACCGTAACACAAAGCTAAATGTAACATCCTCAGTAAAATTCTAAGTGGGTCTTACTGGAAACTATAGGATGCAATATATATATATAATGTAATAAATAGGCTTTCTTTAGTAGTAATACAACAATTCAGCTGTGAATCATCCATTTCTTTCTGCTTTGAGGGTGATCATCTATATCAAAACTGCAGAACTACAGAAGTCCAGAGTAGTTGAGATTGGAAGGCACCTCTGGAAATCATCCAATCCAATGCCTTGCTCAAAGCAGGGTCAGCTACAGCAGGTTGCTCAGAGCAGTGTCCAGGTGGGTTTTGAGTAGCTCCATGGATGGAGGCTCCTCAACCTCCCTGGACAGCCTGTTCCAATGTTCAATCAACTTCACTGTAAAAGGGGATTTCTTCTCATGTTTAAGTGGAATTTCCTGTATTTAAGTTTATGCCCACTGCCTCTTGTCCTTTCACTGCATATCACCGAGAAGAGTCTGGCTCCATTTTTCACATTCCCTCCCATCAGGTATTTATACATATTGACAAGATCCCCCTGAATCTTCTCTTCTCTACCCAATCTTACCCTTTCAGACAGCATGATGGTGGGTTTTGATCGGTTTTGACCAAAGTTTATCTTTCCGATTACCAGTTTCATTAGAAAAAAGAAACTATGTCCATTTACCCATACAGCAATCTGCAAATATTTTATGCAGTAGAAAAACAAGAAACAAATCATGCTTAGCTATTACATCATGGCATATGTTGGCAGCCAAAACCACAAAACTGGAGAGTGTTAACACAGGGATTTCCTCACTCTTTTGCATATGCAAAGCCAGCAGACCTGTAGGATATAAAGCTGATGCTGTTACCAGTTACTATAAACAACAACGTGTTTGTCATCTTTAAATCAAATGGATTGGTTCATCATGTAAATGATAAGCCACTAGTTTAGGACAGGAATGCTTAAGAGCCCAGATTTGCTTTCCAGGATCCAAGCTGAATTTGCCCATTGGGTGGAAAATATCATCCTTTTTTTTTTTTAATAAATAAAACTTTCAGCTGAAGTGCACTTAAGACTTGAGAGGCCTCAGTTAGGTCTCCAGGTAAGATGCATCTGGACAGATGTCTCTATTATTTCTGGGCTGGGCAGGCCAGCAGCAGGAGTGGCAACAACGTGATTGAATGTCTGGGACCCAGCAATTTTGGTCTGGGAAGTCGCACAATCTGTGATGCCCAGTGGTAGCAGTACATCAGTACAACTGCCCTGGGTTTCTTTCCCTGACACAGTAGGTCAGGCCCCTTGCATGACACCCCTTCCCTTTTCTTGTAACTGTATATACCCAACAACTACCACCTGAAAATAACCAATGATCCACTGAAGTCCAGAGGGTCGCTGAGGTGCAGAAGAGAGAAGGAACATCTTGATGTAGGCAGAAATCAGCCTTGTAAAATGCTTTTTGTGGACTAAAAATGTCATCCCTGAAAAGGACAAGTCAGGGATTTGTCCTTCTGACAGACCACTGTTGTTCCCCAGCTGGAGCTCTCCAGGCCAGAAATAAAGGGCTGCATCACTGATGGCATCCATCTAAAGACACTGGTGTCCAGAAGGGATGAATTTCCAGAATCCACACTGGTCACTGGTGATTCCACTGCTGCTCTGCGCTGCCCACTGCTGCCCTTTTCATTAGCACTCTACCCCACACTCATTTACAGCACAGCAACTCCTTATAGACACTGACAAGACTAGACTTGGAGGTGAGCACTTGTCCCATCTCTTTTGTACAACCTACAGTGAAGATTAATTAAAGGGGATTTAGTAAAGAATGTGCTGTGCTCAACAGACAGTAAATCTCCTAGCCTTTTCTTTTTAGCTCCCCTGCAAATAAGCCTAAAATTGAGGGTAAATAAAGTTTTCCAGTGGATATTTTCCCCTATATTAGCCTTTAGTGAGCCCTCTGCCTTGTGCTTGAATGTCTGCATTTCCAAGCACTTTATATTTTAGACATTTTTCCCCTAACCTTTATCTTATGGGTGGCTCCTCAGGGCTGTGCATAAGTGTAGCTACCTCAGTAGGTGAAGAAAGGATTTTTTTACCTTTGATACTTACACCATAAACTTTTGGGCTGCCGGTATTTTAGTCTTGAAATTATTTGAGGGTCAAGTGAAAATAGAAAACAATCCCTTTTTATTCCTGCTACCCAAAGCTGTTTTTATCAAGAGCAAAAGATACATATCTAACTTGTCAACTGCTCGGAGTATAAACACTCTTATTATAATCTTATTATACTCTCAGAGCATAAAATCTCTTCACAGTTCTCTTTTATCTGGACGATAACCACTATTCCAGTGCCAGGACTCTTTCTCCATGCAGTGGGAAACAAACTGGCAAAAACAGGGCCCTTCATCCCAGTGCCCCGATGTGGTCCCTGAGTAGAACTGGAAGTGCTTCTTGGCTACACAACAGGCATAATCAGAGGAGAAATAGTGCAAGGCTCGCTGGAACATCTCTTCGGCAGAGTATTCTCCCTCTCCAAAAGTCTCTGAGAAGTGCCTTCTGCACCCTGCAAGGGAGATGTAAACTAACTGGAGTTTCACTCGGGAATCACAGCCAACCAACAGGGAATCCTTTATCAGCAATGAGTTGGCCTCACCAGCAACTTGGGACATCTCCAGAAGTTTCTCATCAGCTGATTTGATTTTATAGTTGTAGACATAATTAACAAGAGTAGAAAAACTAGACAAAGTTGCAAAGACCATAATACAGCCAAGGAAAGTTGTATAGGAGTCACCAGAGTCCTGGCCTAACGAAACAAATAAGAAGATGGCATTAAACAAATACAAGCTTCCTAACAGGCAAGCTGATATCCAGAAGATAATATTGACTGATGAAAAAGGTGATACCCTAGACGATACCTCATTAATCATCCGGATGGCCTTTCTGTAGACCTCAGTATCTTCACAGATTATCTTCAGCTGGTCAGGCAGTGCCTCACTGAATGTGCCTCCTCTGCATCTTGGAATGACCTGATCATCCACTGCAGGTAGGGCCAGGAGGGGTTTCCCATTGTAAAGGGATGGAGGGCTATAAGGAACCATGGTGGCATTCTTCATCTGATGGTTGGGAGTGCAAATGACCTTGATAACCTTATCCAAAAAGTGGGTGTCACTGGCATCAATGTAAGTCAAATGAGTGAGGTGCATTGGCACAAAACAGGGCACCAGCATGATGGGGATCACTGGCTTGCTTTCTAAACAGTCTTGGAAGACAGAGAGATTGGCTTCCAGAAGGCACCACCGACTCTGGACAAAGTCAGGGCTGAGGACTAAGACAATTTTCTGGCTTCCTTGAATGGCCTCAACCATGTTTTCAATTATTGTTTTACCTGGTATAAAGTCCCTCTCATGATAACAGGCCTTCAGATTCGGAATCATGGCTTCTAGGCTCTGGATAAGGTTCCTCGCCCAGGCTGAATTGATGTTACTATAACTGACAAAGATGTGGTGAGTCTCCTGGGTTGCCAGTGCAGGTAGCTCAGGAAGCATCTGTGGTCCTTGAAGATCTGTCATTCCTGCTCTTACAGACAATCCAGAACTGGTCTCACTAATACAAGTATCTGAAATGGGTTTAATTTCCTCTTTGAAATCCATCATTCTTTGCTGCAAAAGCAAACCATGAAGGCACAAATTATGAAATCATGCTCCATGAAACAAAGATAGAAATAAAATGCATAATTTTGCAAACTGTTCTGCTTACCAAAGGCATACCATTTTGCCTTTCCATCCTTCTCAGGCTACACTATAAACTTGTGGTTTTGCATTCACAGACATACTGATAACACTGACAGACTCTGAGTTCAGGAGTTGGGGTATCAAGCATCTGGCTTAGTCCCTGGCTTCAACTCAACTCCATGCTGGAAACTTAGTCACATTGGTGAGCACTGATTCATACTTTTAATTTAACACAGTGGAATTGTTTCTGAGAGCAAATGTTTTTCATCTAGGTAGAACTTTAATTAAATTACAATAGTAATTGTAAGTCACTATATATTCCATTCAAGCATTTGCAACAGCAAAGCTCCTTAGTGATAAATATTAATATTATCTACTTGGGATTTAATATTAGGAATGCACAGAATATTGTTCGCTACTTCTGATATCAACACAGAGAAGCAAGAAGCAGAGCTAGTATCATAAGTGCAGCAGCCCTCTCCAGACAGGTTCCACAGACCAGGAGAAAGTGTCCTGAACTTCCGCAGATGGTCTGTCCCTCACTTTAGCCTAGCTATGCAAGACAAGAAGGAAGCGATCAGATTGCCTTGGAGCCCTGTATAAGAGCTAGGTGTAATCGCTGTGGAGGTTTTTGTTCTTGGTGCGAAAATCTCTCTGAAGCAATCCACCCATCCACACTGGAGAGGCTATGGGGAGAATAAAATGATCTTTCCAAAACCCAGGGTGCTAGATGCCTGTTCCCCATGGACAACAATGTGTAGCAAGGCTCTATGTTGCTCCCTCTATCATCCAAGGCCTCATTAGTCTTAGAAAATATTACTTTTTGCGAAGATCTAGCACGCAAAATTTCAAGCATCTCTGCTTTATGAAAGCAAAAAGAAATAAGGGGTGCCAAACTGTGTCCTTCTACAGCCAAATATTGTCACCTCACCCAGCACTGGCAAGCGCAACACCAGAACAAGTCATGTGTTAGCTTGCCGAGAACTGCATGGGTGGCACTTATTGTTCCCTGACTTCTGCAGCCTCCTCATTTTCCCCTTTGCCAGCTGATTGCACGGAAGCCCTCCTCTTCTTCCTGCCCTTCTCCTCCTCCGCCTCAGAAAGGAATTCCCCTCTGCTGAGCTCACATGAGGATCTGAAACCAAAACTAACCAGAGCTGCCAGCACCAGCAGAAAGACCAGAAGCCCGACAAACAGCCACCTTTGTTTTCCCTACATGTCCCACCATGGCCCTTGGCTGCTGGGAGTGGGGCATCGCCTCAGGAGTGGGGCAGCATCACAGCTGCGTGAAGGAGAGCAGCACGGCAAGAAGGAGGGAAGCATTTACTCACTGCCTGGGAAGGGATGAGCGATGAGCCCCTGCGGCTGCTGGTGTCAGCGTCTCCAACTTCCCTGATGGGAAGGAGGAGCCTTAGCTTCGGAGAGTGACAGAAAGGGAGGGAACTTGGCGAGAAGACAAATATGGTGGAGCGCTCTCAGCTTCTCCTGCAAGCATCTCTACACACTTGGAAATCCCAGAACTCCGTTCTTGATGTTCCTTTCTTGTAGAACAAGTGCATTTGGTTCTGCGTGCCTGAACTTGTTTAATAACAATAGGTGTTTTCCTGCAAATTCTCTGCTATTCAATGAGGTGCTGCTGTTGTTCATGTCTCTCAAATGTAATTTCCTGGATTTCTGCTCACCTACTTTGCATGTAAAGCTAAATGCAAGCTGTAACAGTGAGACAAAAGACCCCAAGATAAGGAAAAAAAAGGTTTTCATTTTGCACTAAACTAGACACAAATCACAGTTGTTTTTCCCTGTGTACTTTTCCTGCAAATGCTTTGAGTCATCTGACTCTCCTGTGTGACAGCCACACCGGCTGGATAGGTAGAGGTTCAAGTCAGTAACTCAGGTTAGAAGCAAGTTGCACTGTGCGCCTGGATGATCAAAATGCAGCTCTTGCACGAGTCTACAATTGCTTGCAACAAAAAAAATACCGTGGTATATTTGAACCAGAAAGTCCTGGGCTTTGCTTGATCTTTTGAACGAAAACTGACAAATACCTTGTCCAGAGCACATGAGCAGTTCAGATGTGTAAGAAAAGAGACCTGTACTCAGAGAGCTTTCAGCACAAAGGGACGGAAGTATGTGTTTACACACACACCCCCCCCCTTTTTTCCCCCATCTTGTTTTTGGGTAGTTTTGATTTTTTCTTCCTGTTTTGCATACAGTTCTGGTTTGGCTGCTATTCTTCCAATTTCTGCTGTACTTGCTTTTTTCAGCAGACTACCACCTTGTTGCTTGGCTACTTCTATACAACAGCTTCTGGGCTTTTTATTTTTTTTTTAAAAAAACCTTGTCTTCATTCACTGTTTCCTCCTAAAAATTAAAATCCCTCAGTTGTGATTCTTGTCAAGATACTCATAGCATTTTTTACACGAAGTGTATGCTGACTGATACAGTCATGTCCAGCCTACCACATACAGTATCTGCCCCTGCAGCCATTACGTGTAGGGCATTCTTCAGAACAGACAGAGAGACGCCAGGATCTGTGCCGACTCACTGACAACAAAAACAATGCAAGGGCCTGCTCAAAGCTTCTGCAAGCAATCTATCCATCACGTTAGCAAGATGCAAACAACAAAGCTGCGCTTAAAGGTTGAATCCAGAACCTCGCTGTATAATGTACCACCAAAGCCTTAGCTGGCTTCACAAGCCATATGCCTGCAGCTGCAGCTATACTGCTCAGTAGTGAGAAAGGATGGACTCAAATACAACCCCATGCTTTCATACTGCGTGGAATGTATCCTCATAGTGCAGCCTACAAATATTCACGTCTGGACAGCCCTCGCTTGTGTAGGTCTGGACGGTGCTTCTTTGCACATTGCAGAAATACAAGTTCCTGAAGTATCCAAGCATCAGGTCCTTGGTTTACAGTTTAATCCAGAGCAGTTCAGCTCCCCACACAGCACATGAAAAGAACTGGGTACATTAGAATGGGACGCAAAATACTAATCACTGGGAACTGTAAAGCACAAGGCTGTGCCTGGACACCAACTTTTCTTTACAAATTAGATGCCTGAGTCAATAACATGAAAGAAATAAAAACATACCCTCAGGACCTATGATTGTCCGTGTATGTGTTTGTTTGGAAAAAGAGAGGTCTGCCAGCTGGTACACATGCACCTCGAAGTTCAGACATACCAAGTAGGCTTGCAAAGCAACTGAATATTCCATACAAGGTGAGAAAAAAATCCTGAAGGCATTACCGTGATTAGTCAAATTTTAAAGTGGTTTTCTTTCGGGGCTTACTATTAAAATCTTTGAATAAACGGAAGGTGTACAGCCAAGAGCTCTGACATACTAAGCCCTATCTACTGTAATTATCTCATCTCTTTACCATTTAAGAAAACATTTTTTAGAATGTAATTGCCAGGAACCTACTGTGTCTTGTCTATTAGTTTTATAAGAAAAACAAAGACACATTCAAGAAATGACATGAGCCAAAACAAGACCTCCCCACCACTGAGAAGGAGTTGTAGGAAGCCCGTACAGCTCACTAGCTCAGCAGAAAATTAACCCAAGAAAACAATGCATTATTTCTTTCTAGGCTGACAGTAAATTCAGTCTCAGAGGGATCCAAAGAGCATGAAAGCTGGCGGGCATACAGGGAGGGCAAGCCATCTCATCACTTCAGCTGTTTATGACACCAAGTCATAAAAGGATTTAAAAACCTTTTTGTTTTTCCACCCAGGAAGAACCTTTTGTGATCTGGTACCTCCTGAAGGTCACGTTGTCACTCACTCCTGGCTCCCACTGAAGTTCACGCAATACCCTACATTTACCAGTTTTGCAAATCACGCGAACTCACTTGAGTGGTGTTTCTCATGTGTTTTCTTCATTTGTCCACCAAAGAGAATTGCATTATTAAGAAGATATAGGAAGTCACAAAACCCTGTTCTTACAAGATCCTACCTGGCGAATCTTGTCTCTATAGAAGATCACACCGCTGCTGTCTACTCCAGCGCAGAATCTGTGACATCTGCCATTCTCCCAAGTTTGAAGAATTACCTTTCTTCTGTGGTGCATGATCAACGCTGTTTCACCAAAGCTCCTCGTGCTGAGTTACAGCTCCACAGCTGGGCTGCAACCTGTTCCTCCCAACCACAGTGGGTCAGAGGTATAGAAAACAATCTTTTATACAATGCATCAGTACTTTATGGTAAAGAAAGAAGCTTCTTTATATTTTGGACCAAATCAGTCACTGCAGGCCAATCTCAAGGTTTGGCAAACACCATTCATGTCCCTATCTATAGCTGTGCCCTACTATTGCCACTGAATTTCAGCAAAGAATTTACAGCAAATGGAATAAAAATCACATGTTTCTGTGATTTGGTTTCAGACAGGTCTTATTTACAATGACCACAATGAGTCAATAAAATGCCTAGTTGAGAAATTAGTCTGAGTTCATACTGATGTGAAAGCAGATTATATAGGCAGAATGATAAAATCTAGAAATGATAGGGTCCTCATAGAACAACAAGGACTTAACAATTTCTGAACACAAAAGAGGCAAGATCTTCCAGTAAAATGGACCAAAACTTTCAGGAGCATTCCTGAAATTGTTAGCATTTTAAGGCTATCCATGCCTCTCTTTTTTTTACAGAACATAATAGGGTGTATACCTTGAGCAAAACAGAGGCACACAAACATGCCATCCCACACAAATTAATTCTTCACCATTAAGAGCTCTATTCATTGCCTAGCACAATTACAGTACAATTTATTAAATAGATTATTCCATCTGGAGAGCACAGGTCCAAATTCTCACACCCCATAATATAGTCTCTATGCTTTTCTAAGCTATATCACAAAATACAGATGGACACACCACATCCCGTACCTTTCCCTAAAGCTCCCAGTGCAGGACCTGAAATAACACACAGCCTCATTCACTCCTTGGCAACCAAGTGAGAAAAATATAGTGAGAAAGAAACTCAGTTGTGTTTTGAACAACTGGTTTATTACATAGTGCATAAGTGATCTATGGCAACAACCTGTAAGTCATGAAACACATTTTTAAATGTTTGAAAGAAACACAGTATTGCTAATGAAAAAATGAACTGAGTGTTTTCCAACTCCAGAGGAATGAAACTGAATAAAGGCATAACTATTCCATTAATAAAAGATGCCATCAAACAAAGAAACAGTCCTCCTGCCAAAATCTGGTACTGATTTGCTAGTACTGAAAACAACTTACAAGTATAAAAGTGTTTCAAGTTCCTCCAAACAATGAACTTTCAAGCATCCTGATCACTAGACCAGCCCCACTGAAATCACCCTCCTAACAAATCAACACAAGTAGTGCTAGTTTTAAAACACTAACATACAGCAGTCTGCTTTATGGGCCAGTTCAGGAAAAGGATTTCAGAACCCGGCACAAATCCTTTTCTACAACTAGGCAAAATGAAAACAGTAGATGGTCTCTCACTTCTTCAGGTACTTGCTCTTCTGCCTCACTTCAGATTAACTTTGTGGTGACACCAGTACAAACTGTGGAGGACAAAGCAGTTCCCCTCCTATTTCACCCTTCAGGACCTTGAGACCCTGTGCTGCACAGAAGAAATTGCCCCAGTTTGAGGCAGCAGGATAGTTTCTTCTTCCCTCTTTTGCCCAGCGGAAGAACTGCAGAGATCAGCCAGGCCACCTGCAGGCTTTGCAAACAGCTAGTCAATAAGCCAAGGAAAGGACTTGCTGCAATCCAGAGCCTTCTGCACTTTTACTTCACTTAGTTCACCCTTCCCCAAAATGGCAAAGTTCCCCCAAAGTTGCCACCACATGACTGCTGACTTTGCTTGCACCCTTCACCTATTTGATCTGTTTAGGCAGCAACCAGAAGGCCAGGTTTTGCTACCTTTTCTCCAACATGAGGTCAAATTCTCGGCCGACCCTTAGACACCACAGTACTTGCATTTCTGAATGTTCACGCTTCATGCTTCACTTCCTGTGGCTTCTCTGAGTCCTTCTAAGAGAAAAGCCTTGATCATAGAATCATAGAATCATAGAATGGTTAGAGTGGGAAGGGATCTTAAAGATCAACTAGTTCCAACCCCCCTGCCATCGGCAGGGACGCCATAATTTGTATTTTCTCTAGGATTTTCTGAGTTTAATAAAACATCTGAGTTTTAATTTAAGAACAGTGGCCATATTCCTTCATCTGATACCACCAACACTGTCTTAATGCTTGCAGAGCTGCGTATGACAAGTCAGAAGTGGTTTCAGGTATATTGTACGTGTGCAAGCATACCAGGCCTTAGCATTGGCCCGCCATGGCACTCAGAGCAAGCACAGGAGTGGATCAGAAGCATAAAGCAAATGTCATAAGCTTTTTGCCCAAGCTCACAGAACAAGCAACGCAGACAGGAACGGACTATGATGATACACACTTCAAGCTTTTGGGTCAGTTACAGAGCTACTCTGTATAAAGGGGTAAGCCTGCAAAGCCCTTTCTTCCCTATCCTACCAGGGGCGCAGGAGTGAGCTGTGTGGTCCTAGTTGCCAGCTGGGGTTAAAGCATGCCAGCGCTCCACAGCCTTTTCAGGCATCTGTTCCTTCTTATCTTCATGGTAAAACATCTTTTTCCCTTTTAGAAAGTAGGAATTTCCCATGTTCCAACTTCTGTACATTGCCTGTTGTCCTTTAACTACATCTTTGAGAAGAGTTCAACTCTGTCTTCTCCACACTTTCCTCTTACCTGATTTTAGATAGCCTTCTCAAGTTTGAGCAAATCCGGGTCCCAAAGCCTCTCCTGCACATCACATGCTTCAGCCACCTACCCCTCCACTAGGCTCACTCTAGTATGCCAGTTTCTCTCTTGTTCGGAGGCATCCCAAACTGGACACAGTACTCCCGATGTGGTCTCACAACTGTTGAACAGAGGGGAACCACCACCTCCTTCACCAGAGTGGCTATAGTCTTGCTAAAGCTCAGCATCTGGTTGGCCTCATGGGCAGTCTGGTGACTTGGTTTCAGGGGTCTTGAGTCGCTCAGAAGCCAATGTCCCCACAGCACCGACAGCACAGATGCACACCTGTCTGTTTCAGGTTGAGTCCTCTGGAGTCCTTAGTGATCCAACGTGTATTGTCAAAGGAGCTAAGAGCAGAGAGGACGAAGGGATTTTCAGTCAGGACAGTTAGACAAGCAGACCACAGCCACCAAACATGATCAGATATTAAGTTAACACCATAATGTTAATTTCTTCCACAAAAGATTGGGAAAGCTTCTGTTATTGTTTCCTCGTCTACCCACAGGCTCTCTAAAATACCCATCTCTGCTTATCCTTGCATGTCTAAGATCGTGATTAGTTGCTTCAATAAATGCAGAGTGTAAGAGTGTTAAAAATACCCTGTAAAAATATTTCGTAAATCAAAAACCCTCTGTCCACACTATGCACTTATTCAATATGCATTACAGGGTTACTTTCTCCCAAAACACTTCATGTCAGCCAGCGGCAACTGCGTAGTAGAGCACAAAGTGTTCCTGCAGCCTTAACATCCCCTGATCTCAGCCAGACACAGCAAACTGAGTACTGTGCAGGGAATCATTACCGGGAACTGAGAAGCGGTCCGGTAGGTCACACCAGCTCCACTCATGTTGCAGCGTATGAATCTTCAGACACCCAAAGCCATACAGGAACAAGGCCCTGAACCTTAGTGTGCATCTCTGCCAACACCTTCCCATAAACTACTTTGCTCTGTTCGGTGTGGTTTTACACATTTTTGGTTCGATGGGGTTTGGCGGTTGTTTCCCCAACAGGAGAGCCAAGGTAGACCAAAGTCAACCCTGATCCCTCCACTGCCCACCTCCACCCCGGCCCGAGAATTACTGCAGCAGGTCCTCCCTTTGCGTGTGTTGCCTGCTGCTCCAGGCTCTCTGGAGTCCCGCTTCCCAAACACTGCCTGTCCCACACGACGGGGGCTCTGGGATCTGAGGCTGCAAACAGCGGAGGCGGGGACGAGTCTCCCTCCTCCTATAAAACAGGCTGAAAGAAGAATTCCTAGAAGCAGGAGCAATCCCCACGAGTCCGCACGGGGGCACCAACTGTTTGGATGGGGAGAGCAAATGCAGAGCGTGGTGTCCCTGGTAAAGCAATCTTGCTTCCCCAGTTTGCTTGGGGAATGTCCTGGTTTGAGATAAAACAGAAGCGATTTTCTGTTCAGTAATTTTACTTTGTAGCTAAGCCTCTTCAAACTCTCTGAAACTCTTGAAATTAACAGCATATTGTGCAGAAACTGTTCGCTCTCAGAGAGATAAGACCAAGGAATGGTATGCAGAGAGGCCCTTGCTTATACTTATTGCTATAGCAATCAAGGAGAGTTAACTTCGTTATTTGCCCCGTTGGAGGGTCGGAAGCAGAAAAGCGGAGAGGGGTCCCACCTGCGGGGAGGAGCGGACAGGACAGGTGACCCAAAACCGACCAACAGGGTATTCCATCCCATCTGCCCCATGCTCAGTATAAAAGCTGAGGGATCAAAAGTTCAGCGCTCTTTCTTCAATGGCTGGTGCCTGAGGAGGACTCTGTCTGTTTGCCTACCTTTGAACCCAATCCATGCATTCTGGAAACCGGTTCCTGAATCCAGTTCCTGAATCCAGTTCCCATCTGTCACTGAGTCCAGTCTGGGACTTTCCCTGTGCCTGCCGGTGATGTGATCGTCACCCTGGGAGTTTGATACGGTTTTGTGTATATAGTATCTATTTCATTATTTCCTTTTTATTATTTTATTAATATTTCATTGAAGTAGTTTAGTTCCTTCTAAACTCATAAATCTCTCTATCTCTCCTCCTCCTCTCCTTGGAGAGAGGGGTGGGGGAGACCATCTGTCGTTCTCATTGGCCAATCCGTCCCAAACCACAACAGGGAAGCAAGCTGCTTCCACAATTAAAAACAGTCCCTCTGCAAGGAGTCAGACCTCTAGGCAGAAACCCTCAGCCGGGTCAGATCACAGTCATTATAACATCATATTTATTGTGTGGATTTTGAGATACCACAGACTTACCTTTATAGTTTCAGTAAATTCTGACATACCTGTGAGCTGACACTTTGTCCCAACCCAAAGGGCTACCCAGCGGTGTGTGGAGATCGTGACCAGGAGTACACAAGAGTCCATAATACACATGGACATGGAGGCTTTTATCCTCTAATTTTCTCTGCTTTATTACGGATTATCACAAATACCACACAAATTGCCACTAGCAAGTAAATGACCACAAAAAAAAAAAAAAACAAACCAAAAAAAACCCACCTCCAGCAAGTATACCTATGGTTAAGAAAGCGAATATACGTATATATCTCAAGCTATTACAAATTACTATCAGTATTCAATAGTATAGTATCAATCAACTGTATAGCAACAATCAATTGTATAAAATAATTGTATAGCAACAATCAATATTATAGCAACAACCAATAACAGCAACAACTGTACTCCAAGAATGATGCAGTGCACGCTGCTAGAATAGTGTGTGTACCCCTCTTCACGGCCCAGCTCTCAATATCAGCTCCTCAAAATCTCTTTGGAGGTGTGTCTTCACAGTGTCAGAAAAGAACATTTTTCCTCATGCATGAGCCCTAATGTAATTGGAAAGTGATGTCTGCGGTGGCAATTCCACAGTTGTTTGGTATTGGAAACATATTATATTATTCCTCATTGAGAAATACTATGTCAGAATGCCATAGGATATAAAATGACCTCAAAAATTGCAGCAGCATTGTTCAGGGTTTGCCAGGGTAAAAGGCACAGGCATTTCGAAATGTTTTATAAACTATGTGGTATTGGTATTTACTGTTCACTCACTGTTATAGTCGTTTCTTTGCACCTGGAGGCTCCTGCTCTAGTTTTAAACCTGGGTTACGTTCACTCGGGATGGGAAGTGTCAGCAGCTCCCTCCATGCTGGGGATTGCTGGCACTCAAATGCCTCATGCAGCAGGCAGGGGGGCAAGCCCCACATCTCTACATTGCAGATCAACCTTTCCATGACCACTGTCCAGAATTTAACACCTTCTGGCAGAGCCTTCTGCTGCTTCAGAGAGGCTTTTCAAAGCTGGTAGCTTCTAGTTTGGTGGAAAGTGATGCGCTGAAATGGAGAGGTGTTAAAAAAGAGGAAAGCTCTCAAAGCCAAGAGGAAAACTCTCAAAGAAGAAGCCAGTGCTGTTTGGAGCAAATGTAGTTGAGAACATCAGCACTTAGGAAGAGATTATGCTGAGCAGCTCTGCAGGTGATGAAGACACGGGACACTTGTGCTATGAGCTGGCTTGTCCCTGCTGGTCCCTGGCAGAAAACGGCATCATTCATTACCATTGGCACTTGGAAATCTGTGCAGAAACAAATATGGATCTAAGCTCCTCCTGTCCTGGACAAGGTGGCCTTCCAGGAGGAAGGCTGTTGCAGGATCCTGACAAAAGCAAGGCCTGTTTCTGTTCTCTCACCATATTCTGTCTCTGGGAGAGCATCAATGGACAATGTCTGCTGGCTCTTAGGGTGGTTTCAAGGACCAAAACGTGCAGTGTGGGGTGCTCTGCTTGGTGTTCTCCTCTAGTTTCTTATTTTTAACCTTCCAGTCCTTGCCTTCGCTTTGTTTTTACCCTTTTTCTTCTGCAATCAATTGCTTTCTCTCCATGTGCTCTTTTGTTCTTGCTCCTACCCCACTTTTGAGGCAGGAGGCAGCATATATTTTTGTTATGGATGGAAAAACCACCCCTATGGATGGAAATAAAGAGTAGAGATAGTGGCCAGGAAATGAAGAGGGACTGGACCCCCACACTTTCTGCAATTCAGTAGGTGGCAATTCTGCTGAGTGCTACAGGAGCAGAAGCATGCACTCCTCCTCCTAGAGAGCTCGTTTCCTGGTACCTACCATCCTCCCTGCACGTGCGGAAGCAGAAGCAGGAAAGCTACCATCACCACCACAACCTCACTAAAACCACAGGAACTGCCGTACTAGTGCCACAACCCGTGCCTCCATCCCCATCTGCACCTTCATGGTGATCACCCGCCGCCCTGCACAGCGAGAGTCATGGGACGCAACTGCGTGCTGTCACCTTGGCCAGCGTGTCACCTACAGAGTGGGGAGCTGCTGCCCCTTTCCATCATACCCCATGGGATGCCCCACAAACACCGACACAGAAAGAAGGAAGGACAAAGTGGAGTCCCCTCCAAGCACATGCTCCGCGCTGCCCTGTGCCTTGCCTTTCTCGATCCCTTCCCCCTCCATATTTTTTTTAGTTGAGAAAACAGGAAACAAACAAACAAGCAAAAAAAGTATTGCTCTGTCCTTACAATGCAGAGATACTGTCTTGCACTACCCGGCTGACTGGCAAACATTTCTCATTGCTGTCATAGACCTTACAGGGGAGCATGTGTCTCAGCAGCTTTATTTCTGCAGACCATAAAGATGCAGGAGACGCAGTTAGCTACACTGGCTGCAGAGGAGACAGAGGAAGGGCTGGCGTTCACTCCAGGCTCGCTGAAAACAGTCCCTTCAGACTGCACTGCGCTGGTGTTCCCACGCATCTGAGGAGTGACGCATTTAAAGAAATCATCCATATTCCAGTACAGTTTGCTTTCCACCTCGTGCTCTGTGGGTCTAAGTCGGTAGGAGAGAAAGAGATGGAAGAACAGTTTGTTGTCATTTAGTTACATTTCTTTACTTGCTGTCTAACATAGCATCTTGGATTGTTTTAGAATACTCAAAAAGATTAAGGTATTTAATTAAGGACAGGAAATTAAAATTAGAGAAGTGTTTGTTTAACGTCCCAAGCCAAGAACTTTGAATATCATTAAACTGCATTTTTATATTAAGAGAGGAAAAAATATTCAAATTCTTTGCAGACCGTGAGATTGCAGTCCTTCAATACCAAATCTACTTTGAGTAACTTGTTCTACAGTTTCCTTTTCATTCAGACATCTGTTTATTGAAATTTATCTTGTGACAGGAAGGATGACGCACAAGACTGGGTCTTCTTTATTTCTCCTGCCTCTAGATTTCCTGTGTAGCCACGAGGACTGTAGCCCTCTGCACATCGATTCTCACCTGCAGAATGAGGATAACAATCATTTCTGTCTTTGGCCTTATGCAGACCTTTTCTATTTAGACTGCAAGCTCTTCCTGGCAAAGATACCTGTTGCTCTAGGTATTTACCTTACAGAGGCTTGCCTAGGACCTCAGTATGAAAGGAGCAGATATTCTAGTTTTATTAGCTATGCCTGGTTTCCAAACCACCAGCAGCATTTTTCTGTATCTCATCAGCCACACTCATTGAACACAAGTATTTTAAACAGAAATAGGTCAAGTAGTACTCATACATGCCATGCACACTGATTATTTTTCCCCATCTCATTCTGATTTTTAATATTTATGTAATAAATATGCCTAATCCACCACCAGACCTAATTTGGTTTTGTTGCTAAAGTATTTAATATTAATATTAATTTAATATTATCCGGGGTGGAAGAAGATAGTACTGACACAACAAAATTTTCAGGCTACCCTGGATTATTTAAGTGATCAAGGACTTCAACAGATAATGAAGAAATGCAGATGCCTACACAAGACACGTGAATTGACCTTACAGTGACAAGTGACGTTTTATGTCAAAAAAAAGAAGGAAGTTAATGCAGTACTGCACATGGAAAATTTTGTATATCATTCTAAATGATAAATGAATCGACACAAGAAAAGGACTTCGCTGACAGACGGACAGTTGGGTGATGATGTGCTGCCAAAGTAGATCTGCTGTCAGAACAGCAAGCAGGCTAGGACACAAAGAATATGGTGATGGATAGTGCTGACAATATTACAATGCTCGTATAAGTCAATGGCGTATTGGTTTCCTTTTTAGCACATACTCGTCATACCATGAGATGGTCTGATCTCTCTGCAGACCCATTAGCCCATGTAGGTCTCTCACTGCACTTCTCATGCAACATCCTTCCCTTGCTGTGGTCCACCAGGGAGAACAGCACTTCTTGCTACAGTACCTTCAGCACTACAGCATGCAATGCTGTGAAGAAAAACTGTTAATCTGGCACAGATTAGGAAAAGAAACCTTTTCGAGCAGTCCAAATGTTATTCATTTCTCTGATGGAAGGTGCTTGGCTCCACCGGCTGCAGCCATGAGGCAATTGCACAGGCTGCCGAACAGGGAACTCGAGTCGAGCAACTCTGTCAAGCCCGTGTCAGGATGACTCACCACTTCAAAAGTCACAGGTGATCGCTGCGCGCCCTTCTTCGTTCTCTTTGGTCGAGAATGGACCTATCAGTAGAAGCAATGCGGGGCTCTGGCTGATGATGTAGCTGCATGGGCTCATTTCATTTCTGGCCTCTAAGAGCTTCCTGGTGCAGATGCACAGCCTGCAGACGTGCTGGGGAGAAACTAGTGATGCTTGCTACCCGTACAGGGGACACAGTGACACCAGGCTCAACTAGCAAAATCTACAATTGGACTTTTTTGGAACCTTCTTTGGTTTGTGGCTGCAAAGGCTTCAAATGGTGAGTGACTTTTCAAGGTGTTAAACGTTATATTTCCTCTATGCTGAATCACATACTATCTGTAAAGAAATTCTGCACTTTCCTGGAAGATAACATTTACAGGAAGTACAGCCACTAATCGTTATTGGTGGCCAGACCATCAGGTTCTGTAGATAAACCCAAATAAGCTTCTTTATAACATCTGAGGTTTTCACCCTAGTCTCTCTGTCATGCTTATTTTTATAGTTTTATCTGTTTTATTCAGCTTACTAGTGTTAATTGTTTTCATGTCATTATAATGCTGTGATGCTTTCTCTTCTGTACTCCAACTCTCCCTCCTGATTTCTGTTCTCCCCCAGGTCATTTCCTTTTCGTTAAGGCTGTCAGTTCTTGAGAATGGGGTCTATGTCTTCCACTACATAATGGCAACACACAAGTGCTACAAACAAGTAAATAACAATCCCAGTGAATACTAGCCTCACCAAAAATACAAACACAGCTGATAATGTAGCTGGGTTGCTTTCTCT
Organism: Larus michahellis; assembly: GCF_964199755.1. Taxonomy (NCBI): domain Eukaryota; kingdom Metazoa; phylum Chordata; class Aves; order Charadriiformes; family Laridae; genus Larus; species Larus michahellis. Next base: position 83,327,037 of record NC_133896.1, on the reverse strand, counting down.
TGTGCCTCCCATTCTAGAACATTACAAAATAATGTTTTGCAAGACTTCTGCAGCTGAATGACTGAGCTTTTTTGGTGTAAAAGACCTCGTTGGCTGACATATGCAGCATTCTTAACCCAGCACTTCATAAAATGCTTAGTACTTTTCAAACACTAACTTAACTTCTGCAGTAAATGCAATCTGCTAATACCTCTGTAAAATACTTTCTAAAGGAGACCAACTTTTTTAATGTTCAAAACTGCACACACCATACCCCATAAGCCGCTTAACGTTATTTCTGCTGCATTCACCCTTCTTCCATTGTGTTGTCTAAAACATGGATATTTCCCGTATTATTTCTACTCATCTGACTAGTTTCAAGTTATACAGCAGACACGTTTGCAACTTTAAGATAAGCAAATGCATTTGTCTTTCCAGTGGTATGATTTCACTCTGGGAATTGCAGGAATCTCTCAATATCATCCTGAAAATATGTCACCTGCAAAAAGTGATAGGCACTAGAATAGTAAAAATTGTGTAACCATTAAGAAATAAATGTATTTTTGTTCAGCTGAATACAAGACTACTGAAAAATAAACTTCAGGAATAGTAAGCACAAAGCTAATCTTTCAGCACCTTCCTAATTCTTATTTACTGGCAGGATTCCTATGGTACAGAGGCATATTGAGATCAGGAGGCTTTGGGGGAGCACAATCAAAACATTACAAATAAGCCGTGCTTTTTGCTGCATGAGAGGTGGAGAGTTAATAGCATTAAAAAATGTAAAAAGAAACACATTAATTCAGCTTCTCTTCTAATAGATGGATTGGCCCAGTTCAGTGCGACCTTAAGAAACTAACACTTGTCTGATATATGTAGACTTTACAAGAGTTTCCAAAGCACCCTAAAATATCAGAAGTCAGTGTCTTGTTTGGGGTACAAATGCCTCAAGGTCTGACTAAAGATTTTTAACTCACTAACAGTTGTTCCATTGACTGCGGAGGGACATAGAAATGAACTGACAAAGTCAACCAAGAACCAAAAGCAAGGTAAGTTAGTCCACCCCGCTCTGTGCAATCGCAGCGAGATCGCTGCCAGCGTGGGAGCTGGTTAGTGGCAGTCAAACTCGAGCAGCTCTGCAGGTCGCTGCTCTGACCACAGCGCAGATGTTTCCTACGGGTATACCCTGCCTTTAAATTTCTGACCTGCAGTGATTTGCATAACTTGAGTGCAGTTCTTCAGAAAAGTTAGAGGTAGCAGGTTAGTGGGTGATAAAAGGTAATCAAAGATTACTTGTGGTAGCAGCAAGCAGGAGGTGGCATCACAGAATCCAACTATAACTTTCTGAGTCAGTCCCATGAGATTCCTAGTATTGCAGGAGCCAATTTTTTTCCAAATTAAACAATTTCTTTTGTAAAGTGCCATGCTTTTTACTTAGAATGTTTGCATTTTCTCCCTACATCATCACAATATTTTAAAGTAATTTTCCAGTGATTCAGTTTGCAGGGTATTTTTGTCTTTTGCCTTTTTCCTTGAAGAAATTCCTATCTTCTTTTTCAGTCTTCATTTTATAAAATGTGGGAACATTCCACGAAACCAAATACGCATGTAAAAAAATTAAATATATGGCCCTTGCAGTGCCTTACGGGAGACATTTTTTTCCCTGCAAAAAATAAAAACTTCTCCTCCTCCAAGATCAGCCTGAACACTCGGTGCAAATGCTCGACTAGTCTATTGGTAGTTCAGCAGCAGCCCTCCCTCACTGAAGCATTAAGCTGCGGCGGTAGGAGCCTGCCGAATCATGCGTCCTCGATAACAGCAGCAGGCTGCTTACTCGTCAGTCTGGAGGCGTCTTAGCCAAACATCATCAGGGAAAGCAAAGGTCGAGTGTCTCAGTTATAAGCATCTGGGGTTAATAACTATAGTAGTTTTGGAGCATCAGATGATTCACAACTGAATATGCTACAGGTTCTCAGGTGTTTTTGTCAGCCTGGAGAATGGCCTGCAACTGTCAAAAGTATCTTCTGTATTAGTGGGTGAGGAAGCGTGAAAAGAATACCGTGAATGCTCTGCAGTTATAAGCCACAGCATGTGATTTTTGACCTCAGTAACGGGCAGGGCTTCAGAGTGAATAAATACTGAATAACCTGTCTTTAGATTAACAGCTGTGCAAACATTCATATTCCACTATATCCTTGTGTGCAAAATCTGCTCTGTCTGACACAGGTATTGAACCTCTCCACTGCCCTTGTTCCACACCCCACTCTCATTCTCTGCCCCTCTGGACTCAGGTCTCGCAAAACCTCTTGAAGGGTCTACGGCTTGTGTTCTCTGCACCCATCACCTCTTCCCTCTCCCTTTCTCCCTCTCCTAGGAATCTTAAGTTCCCTAACTTACCTGAAGCCACTGTGCTTTTAGCCTTGTTTGCACGTATCTTTTGGATTCTTCTTCACCCTTTCACCTTTCTGTTTCTTCTCAAGTGTCATCCCAGGCATGCTGGGCTGTCCAGCTCTACCAATCCATTGGTTAAATGAGCATCTGCTGCAGACAAAGGCTAAAATCAACTGCAAATCGATTTATATTTATGAAAGTATAAAGTTTATATAGTTCTTTATTACCTGTAAATATAAACACCTGAAGATAATTTTCAGCAGTTGACTACTGCCCAAAATCATTGGCAATCAAAGTAATCAGAGACTGCAATGAAAGCATAAAGTGTAACCCTCTATTCTCATGGTTTTCTATTTAAGGTTTTCTCCTTAGGTACAGATAAATGCCTGTCTTGGACAAACCGTTACTGAATTCCTTGTCAGCCTTGCGCAGAGCCTGCATGTTGACTTGAAGGGAGACATGTTCCTCTGGCTATTTGAAGATGCAACACAGCTGAGATCTGTTGTAAGTAAACTGTTATCATAGAATGGTTACACTTGAAAGGGACCTTAAAGATCATCTAGTTCCAACCCCACTGCCATGGGCAGGGACACCTCCCACTAGACCAGGCTGCTCAAAGCCCCATCCAGCCTGGCCTTGAACACTTCCAGGGATGGAGCACCCTTCTCTGGGCAACAGTGTCTCACCGCCCTCACAGTAAATAATCTCTTCCTAATATCTAATCTAAATCTCCCCTCCTTCAGTTTAAAACCATTACCCCTCATCCTATCGCTCCACTCCCTGATGAAGAGTCCCTCCCCATCTCTCCTGTAGGCCCCCTTTAGGTACTGGAAGGCTGCTATAAGGTCTCCCCAGAGCCTTCTCTTCCCCAGGCTGAACAACCCCAACTCTCTCAGCCTGTCTTCATAGGAGAGGTGCTATTGTGTCTAACACACCAGATGAAACGCCTGTACCGTGTGTCAACCCTCCTGATATGTATGGTGCTGTCTTACAAGCAACGCTACAACTTCTGCAACACCTTCATCCCTACAGCTGGCAAGTCGGAAACATCAGGCTTTACGCTTTTGTGGGTGGGGCAAATCACTGCCCAGGTTTTCCAAAGAGAGGAAGCGTTAAGTAGTCAGCATTTAAATGCAAAGGCAGCAAGAGCCTTCTGCCTTTACATTAGGTGCCTCCCAAGTCCCGAAACATGCTGGCGCTGGAGAATCGCTGCGAGATCTGGTGGGAGCCAAGTTCTTCTTTAACCATTTCCCATTTCCTTTTCCTATCACAAAGCGGCGCCCCTTGCAGCGAGCCCACCCACCCTGACGATGGCCCATAGCGGGGGGCGGCCCCTCCCCGCTTCCCCCCGTCAGGGCCGGGGAAAGCGGATACCGTCCTCCGGTCCCCCGCCTACCCCCGGGGCCGGGCGCTCCGGCAGTTCCGTCCCCGTGATCTCCTCACCCGGCGGAGCAGCCGCTCCGCACCCATGGGACGCCGAGGGGGCGGTGGCGGGGACCGCAGCAGCTCCCCGGAGCGGGGGCCGGGGACCGCCAAAGGTGAAGGGGCAAAGGGAGAGGGGCCGGGGCGGGACGTCGCGGGGGCGCCAGTGGCCGCAGCCGGGGCGGGGAGCCGGGAGACACCGCCGGTGAGAGGGGCGGACAGCGGGGGTGTCGTCCCGGGGGGGGAGGTGGCCGCGCAGCCCCCGTCGCCGGGGCAGGGACGCCGGCCGCTCCGGTCCGCCCGGGCCGGCAGCGGGGCTGGGCGCGGCGGCTGCTGTCCCGCGGCGTCCCGGGAGCCGCCAGGCGGCTGGAAAACCCCCTGGCTGCGGCACGGCTGCGGGTGCCGCCCGGCGTGGAGCGGCCGATCCGATGGAGGTGCCGGCGTCGAGGGACGACGGCCGGCCGGGGCGGCCCTGGGCTGGCGGGGAGGCGGACGGCGCCTGGCTCCGGATTGCAAAAGCCACCCGAGAAACAGCCGGAGGTGCCGTCGGGCATCGTGTGGACGGAGGCGTGCGTGGGGCCGGCTGGGAATCGGCCCCGTGGCAGCATCCCGTAGGGAGGGACGCACCTTGTGCGTGGCGGCTAGATATCCCCATCGCTGTGCTGCGGCTCTTCACGGAGGTAGGAGGCTGCCCGGGCAGAGCCCCGTGCTGGCAGCAGAGTCGCCACCAGTGAGAGGGGACCCTCCCTCTGCCCCCACCCCCATCAGGGGCACCGCGTCCCCTGCGACTGCCTGCAAAGTTGGACGCGAGGCACGGCCGTGGAGAGTTGGTTGGTCCTTCCCCCCTCCAAACCCAGCTCACCGCTCGGCTCCTGGAAGGGACACAGGGAGAAAAAGAGACTCTGAAAAGCTATGGCTGTGGGATAAGGCTGGATATTCCTCAGAAGAAGTTTTGGACTCCAGAGCTGATGACTTGTCTTATTTCTCTTATCCATGCCATGTTTAAGCATCAGGTCAACCTCAGACTTAACTGTCTTCACCCTCATTTATTCCATTCTCATTTCTTTCTTTTTCGATCACTTTGGAGTGTCGGGAACTACCTTATTCTTAGGTTAAGTTCTGGGTGATGTAATTAAAATTCGGAGTAATTCACAGTTCTTGTTAGCTAAGTAACTTTGTGATGACAAGCTAAATGTCACACCCTTCCTAGTCTTCAGCTCTGCTCCCAGCCTGCTTTCCACGAAGAGTGACTTTTTTTGGAATAGCTTCATGGGTCCTGCGCTCTACTCTCCTGTCAGCTGGTTGCGGTTTGTTTTTTGGTTTGTTTTTCTTTTTTTTTTAAATCCTGACATTTCATTTTTTCAGGTCTGTTCTCAAATATCTGGTTATGGCGAGGTGTTGCTGGAGTCCTTGCTGCTGCTGTCATTTTGATTTTGTGTATTCAGTTTGGTAAGTGTGTAAATCATTTAAAAAGAAAGTATAATTAGCCTTAGAAATTAACAGAGTTTCAGGTTGTCAGACGTCCCTCAAAGCCTCAAAAAGTTTATTCAGACCTTACCTTATCTCAAAGTTAAGCAAATGTCTCATGACATGCTGTTTAAAATTGTTACCAAGTGCTGGAGAAATGACTCTACTAGTTGCAGTGGTGTTAGGGAGTGTTCAGTTTAGTCTTAGCATACTTCTGGCATTCAAGTTTATAACCTCACTGTTGGTTTTAATCCAAGTTCACGAAGACAAATAATAAATTGCAACCAATCTGTAGTCCTTCAAAAAATGACACTACAATAAACAAAGCTATTAATCCAGCTGTAAGGAAGCAACACTTGCAAAAACTATAAGTTGTAGAAGAGTTCTTGGAGGATACGTTATTATCACCTTCTCAGCTACTTCTACCAGCCTGCTCCTGATCATCACTTTAAAGGTATATCAGCAACAATAAGAGTGCAGGAGCCAGAGTATATAATTAATTTACAATAATTATTTCTGCTGGGTAGAAGTAATAAGGCTATGGTTAGACTTAGATGATTTCAGATGATGCAGTCAGATCAGAAAGCAAGCTAAAAAGCTCCAGAAACCTTTTCTAGTTGGAAGAAATGGGTAGATTGTTTTTTGTCTTTTCGCAGTAAACCGTTCTTCAGACAAAGGTTTTCCTGTTTGTCCTTCCCTGGAACTCTGTCCATCAGATTGGCTCTATTTCCAGAGGAAATGCTATTACCTCTCAGAGAGTGAAGCCAACTGGAACTCCAGTCAGAGCTTCTGCTCTTTGCACAATGCTTCTCTCCTGGTGATCGAAGATCATCAGGAACTGGTAAGGGAACAAAAAGGGGGTCCTCGTTTCACCCCATCTCACTTCTGGGGAGCTGCACAATGAACCAGTGTGTTCTTCCAGCTGCTTAAGCTGGATGGTTTGAAAGCTCATGCAAAGACAGTGATGAGTCACAGCTTGCTGAAGGCTGCCTGCCTTCCTGCCTCTCCCTGCTAACAGCAAACATCAGTTTTAGCAGTTGACATCTTAAAAAATGCCCGAGGCTTATCTGACTTTCATTTGGTGCTGCTCACAGCCGTAAGTACTCACATTGAAGGCAACTATCAAGGTAAACACTGTTGCATCTCATTCACCTTTTATTAGACAACTGTTCTCTCTTAGCAAGCTAGGTTAACGACAGCCTGGTAGATATGATAGTCTTGACCTTTGGAGTTACGAGATAGTCATCCTAACCACAGGTTTGAGCATCTTTTTCTGTATTATACCACAGTATTAGTAGAGTCCACCTAGCACAAAGACCTAGGAGAATACATTCTTCCATATCTGTTACAGACCTTGATAGCAGGCCTGGATAATTTAAAACAGCTTCTCTCTAGGTCAGCTCTAATCTCTAAAATGTCTTCCACAAATCCTTGCTATCTGGTAATAAAAACTCAGTATGGTGAAGATATATCAGTAATGGAGAAATGCGTTAGCTGCAAAGGTGTTCATCATTCTTTGAAGACTTTCTTGTGGAAAGACAGCAAAATGATGCATTTGCAGTTCCATAGCAGTTCATAATATTCAGTAGTATACTTGTGTTCTCATAGTTGGCATTTCTGTCACTACAGTATCTGAGTTCTGTCTCAAAATTAATCTGTTTGATTTCTGGTTGAGTTGTAAGTTCTCTTTCGGTTACGTGGATCACACAAGATCCAGATGCAGCAGTACTCCATAGATTTAATTTTTAATATTATTTCTTCGGGGACAAAGGCAATATCATTGTTTTGCTTTCTAGCCCTGGATCAAAGACTTTATGTTTTGATAATTGGACTGAGCATGCAAAACTTCTTTTCTCATATGGGTTTATTCCTACAGAGTTTTATGGTGAAGATAACAAAGGAAGACCCGTGGATTGGACTCTATAAAAGAAATGAAGAGTTCTTTTGGGTAAATGGGAAAGCATTAGACAATGAACTGTAAGTCGATGTTGAGGGGTTTTGCTGGTGATACAAGATTATAGGAGAGTAAGAAAGGATAACTAATAGAGATATAGACAGTGACTTGAAAGAAATATCTGAAGGGATGACTATGGATGGGAAGGGATGACTATCTTTATTTACAATGAAGACTTCACATAGCATTGTTAAAACTGTGACAGATGAAAGTTAGGAGATAAATTTGTAATGCCACGTTCAGAAGCAATGTGAGACGGGAGCTCATGGTAACAGACAGTATAGCAAAGCGAAAGTTAAAACCAAGATACCAAAGCAACAGGGGGAGGAATGGAAGATTACAATAACACAAATTCCTCATTATAGAATATATTTTACAAAAGTCTAACCTGCATGCAACCTGCATGAGGTTTATAGCAGAGATATTCCGGAGGCTTCGAAGAGATGTTTTCATACTTGTTATAGAATGTGCCTACAAAAAAGGCCGCCGGGGGGGGAAGATGAAGCTGTGAATTCATGTTACGTGAGTTGCTCTGTGGTCATGGCCCTGTGTTCTGTCCCACCAGTGTCAGGTGTGGGCCAGTTTGTTCCTCCCACTGATGGCTGTGCCATCTTCTCAGAGACTGCTGCTTCTTGTCCTGGGGCAGCTGCCGGCAGGATTTCATAGAGTTACCAGTGACAGTACTAAGCACTGAGATTTCACTAGTCTGAAATGGACTTAAAAAGTGGGAAATTTAAGTACTCTTAAGTTTGTGACATTACTAGTGGTGCGTGACTGTATTCAGTTTATCCTCAAGACTTGATCTGATGAAGAGCTTATGCATTTAATGTGAATTGTGAGCACCATGTAGGCATCTCAAGTTGAAAATTGCAGTCCTTCCCACTCTTGCTTATCCCCTGCCTGCCATACAAACATCGACTGTTTTCATTTTCAGTGATGAAGTTGACATTCTTAGACTTCTGCCTCTGTGCTTGCCTCAGACTGCCCCTCCTGTCTTTAGAAGGGCAAACACCTTGATGTCTAAGCTTGGTTGCTATTAGAGTCGTGTTAACACTGGTGGGGATTTGTCCCTTGGCTTTTCCGGAGGCTGTACTAGTTTGGGTGGCCTATTCACAGAACACTAACACTTGATTTGAAAACAGGGTTGGTGAAGGAGCGTACCTCTTAAGTAGCGACACCTACGGTGTGGAAACAGAGGTTCGCTTCCCATTTTCCACCGCCCCTTAACCATCGTGCCGTGTTCAGTTCTGAGGAAGAGGGAAATGAGAGAGCCATTTGTTTCACAGCTTCTGCTGGAACATTTTAGCTATATAGAAGGATGTGGAAGTCAAAGGTGGAGCCAGTCTTAATAGCACGGTGTCCTTGAGAAGGGCAAACTGGAATTCCAGTCTTCTCTCTAAGGGCATATTTCACATTAAGTGACCACTAGACAAGCTGCAGGAGTACTGCAAGTCTAGTTTTTGTATTCTGGGGCCAAGTCCCATTAAAAAAATCCAGTCTTTGTAGTGTTCTCTTCAAAGCACAAGTTATCATCCTCCCGCGATGCCTTGTCTGTGGTAAATCGGTCTTTGTACAAAGAGAACCTGTGATCCCCGTAGGTCCCTTTGCTCTATTGCGTTATTTGATTGTGGTTGTCAAAGTAAACGTGTCTTTCATTCTCCCTTACAGGATTGAAGTAAAAGGCTCTGGAAACTGTGCCTATCTTGAGTCAAAAGGAGTCTCGGCCTCTGGATGTTATTTAACCAGGAAGTGGGTCTGTAGCTTGAGTATTAGCTTAGCACGATAAAGGTGGATGAAGCCACCACCCTAACACTTAACTGCTCTGATATGATGCCTGCACAGGCTATGTCTATACTCTGGGTGCTGGGAACACATCTCAGCTCCTGCCTGGAGGTGAATGACCTTTCTGGTAGCCAGAATTCTCTGCCCATGTAGGAAGCTTCTGTTTTTTAAAGATACCGTTTAAAAGGCTTGCTTCAGCATCTTGATAAGTCATTTCCTTGCCCCATTTTTCTAGCTACTGCTCAGCCTATAGTTTCTTTCTGTTGTGTCATGAGTATTTCTTCCACTAACTCTTCTCTTGCAGGATCCTAAGCAGCTGCTCTTTCTTTTCCTTTTTGGTGTGCAGTTGGAGGCATTTGTTCTGCTTTTCCCTTAGCCAAGCTCTGTGTGCAGGGATGGTTTGTGAAGTGGGTCTGCCTGAAGGTCTACCAGTGCCTCTCAGATATAGGGTGATGCAGAAATGAACGCTGTTGTTTTAGACAGGGCCATTGCAGATTTTGCTCTCCTCATTTGATGGGGTGCATCTTTTGTGATTCCGCATTGTGTTCCATGTTTTGCTAATGTTATTTTGCATTAATCATGTTAAATTAGCTTGACAGTATTATCATTGGCATTTATGTAGCTGCACTGCGCCTCAGGTGGTTCTTCCCACAGCACTTACATTACAAAAAAAAATGTCATCAGAATAGATAGAATATTTATTTACCTGAGCATCTGCACTAATGGGGAAAAAGAGCTTGAACTGAAAAAGTAATAGTGAAGCTGCAGGTGTTAATGTTGTAAAGTTAGAAATAGTTCTCAGTGTAAATAGGCAAAATCATGAGTAGAGAATAAGAGAATGAACAGTAAAGGATTTTCTCTGTGGTTTTCTGGTGTCCTGTGCCTCTCAGATCATGAGGCTTCCAAGCAAGCGGTTCATTTCTGGATGGACAATGACTGTGTTTTTCCATGTGCGTATCATTTTCAGCAGCAACACCCAATGCTGTTGAGTTGCTATGAGCCTGAATAGAATCGGGATGCAGTCCTGCTGAACTCTGTCCACTCATGGCTAGCAGGTAACCCGAAGATTAAAAGTGCCATTTGACCCAGAGGAGGCAAAGCGGCTTATTTTCCTGGAAGGACTATTTTCCTATCGGGTTTCTAGAGGAGGAATAATGGGAAATTCGCGTGTATAGCAGGGCAAAATACTTCCCTGCCTAGAATAAAATCTGGAAAATTCGTTTTCGTGGGATCTGGGTGCTATGGAGAGGGCTATGGACTCCGCGGGACTTCTTGGAGGAGCAAGTGGAGCCAGTTTTGCAGTAGCCACTAGAGCGCGCTGTAGTTTCAGGGAAGGGGAGATAACTCTGCCTTCTCGTTTTTTAGGAATGTAAAGTTGCACCAGGTTTGACAGATTATTTGAAGTCTTGTTGGTGCGTTGGGGTTTTTTGTCCCATTTGTAATTATTTTTGCCTTCACCGTGTTTTTATGCAAATTTTATTGCTGTCTAGTTTCGTTCACGTCTCGGTTATGCTTTCATTATTTTCTGTGACAATAGGACTTTACTGTAACAGGCCCATGCAGTATGGATATTGTTAACAACTTGTGACTTTTAGATGTTTATTTATGTACGGTCACTAATGTTGCTGAACTACACCTTTTTTAATTGCTTGTATTCTTTATAGGCACAGTAACAGAACTCTACAGTATGAATACCCTAATAATCTATGTGTTAATTTATAAGTAACTAGTTGGGGGGAGGGCATTCTGCAATGTTTTTAAATTAACTAGCTCTGAAGGATATGGTATGTGCAATAGTCCTGAACGATAATAAATATCTTTACAGAGCCTCTGAATTACAGTAGTTTGTGTCTTAATACTGTGCCATTAAAAGTATTTTTTGGCTCAGGTACCATTTGGGAAAAATAAAATCACCAGACTGAAGCAAAATACAATTTTCAGGTTTTGAATATAAAAACATCTTTAATCAAAATATTGGGGTTGACATGAGACAAGACATTTGACCCAAAAAAAGAACGCAATTCGCTTTCTAACACTTCTAATACACTTTCACGCTTCAAAATATGTCAGACTCTTAACAAAAGCATTTAGCTGAAATGCTGAAGTACTTCTGTGGAAATGCTGAAATGTGCATAGTGAAACACACTCTGTGCAGTAACTTTGGAGGGAAACGTGGAATTTTCTGCAATTCACTCTTGTAAAGTTTTCCAAGTATTTGCATTAGGGGCATGCTAGAGGTACATTTCACAAATTTGGTAGAAATTGTAAGGGATAAGGAGTATTCATAGGCCATGTTGTGTCTTAGCCTTTCTTAATTAGCTGATTCACCTGAATATTTCCTTTAACTACAAAATAACATCACGCTTATATGTTTTTTTCTATCAGTGTCATCTATGGATAGAGTCCAAAAATGGGAAATTTTGGTTCTTTCAAGAGGTATTGGAGAAACTGTGAGCACAGTAGGTTACGATGAAAGCTCTTTGTAATCTGACTCTTAAGGGCTGCAGTTAGCATCCTCTCTAGTATCCAAAGTCTGTCATGCTAAGAAATGCAGGGTCAAGCTGCAAACTCACTTTACTTGGAGTGGTGTTTGATGAAGTACTTCACTTCAATGGCTTTTTTTTTTTTTTTTTTTAATTAGTGGAATTACTCAAGATTTAGTGACTGCTTAAAATGTAGGTAAGAGCTTCAGTAAGGCCCTGCAAAAACACGTTTAATTACATTAGTAAGAGCGAGAATACTCAAATAGTAGATGTTTCATGAATATTGTTAAAACCTAAACACCACAACCAATTTGAGAGAAGCCAGCTCAGGACTTTAAGTTTTCCTTGGTAAATTCAGTCAGCACGGCTCAAGAAACATCTGCCATAAAAGCAGCAATTCATCAGTTGTCTCCAATGCATGGAGAAGGGTATGCTTTTAAGTACCCTGAAGGAACATTTTGTCAATGGGGAATATATCTATATCTATAGATAGAGAGATATATCTAATTAATTTCAGACTCTCTCCTTGCCTTTGCTCCTCTGTCTAGAATAAACAGACCAGTCCCCACACCTGTGCTGCGCTGAGTTTGGGGGATTTTTTTTTTTTTGTTTAATCACTGTTGCAAAACAAGTCGCTGGAAATAACAATGGTACAGAACGTGAGAATAACAGCAGTTTTTCGAATGAGTCTTTAGCTGCTGATGTTGCATTCTGTAGGGTAAATCTGTGTTGGTTTTTTGTTTGAAAGTCAGCCAGCCACACAGAAGGTACGGTTCACTTTTTAATCTGTGGCCCCAAAGTCCTTCTGAAGAGCCGTTGTGCTGTGCTTGTGGAACGCAGCAGACTGCAGCACGTGCTTGGTGTCTCTTTCCACTGAAGATCTCTACACCTTTTCAACTCTCACTTAGATACATCTGCTACCTTCCCGGCGTCTCTGCCTGTCCATAATTAAGTGAGGTGTTTCCCAGCAGTGGCCATAGATGGAGGGGTGTAAGTCTGTTGGTGTTACCATATTGCTCACGAGCATTTTGTTCCACAGCTGCAGTCATGTGCATGCTAAAGCCGCGATACTTTACACCAAAAACTCATGTGCAAGCATATCTGTTGGTTGCTCATCACAAGTTGCTAGACATTAACCACAGCCACGGGGGCACCAGGCCCTACTGCCAGGTATGACTAGACCTACTGCAGGTATGAGACGACGTACCTGGGAAACTGCGGCTGCCTTTAATTATGTGTTTCATAGCAAAGGTGAGCTAAAGGCTCTACATTTCAAAAGCCATGTTGGACATGTTTCTCTCTCTCATCGCTAATAAGGACTTTAATTCCCGTCTGTGCATTTTTTGTTAGAGTAGCACATTGGATTTTAACGTTAGGTGGGGGTTTGGTTTGGTTTTTCTATCTCCAAACACAGCTAACGCTACATGGCTAGCATAACAGTACATAAAATTATAGTAAAACTCTGGGAACTTAGAATCTCCCCCTGACTGGCCCCGAAAGGGCCTTGAAGTCCCTTCTGCTATAAATTATTGCGTAGTTCTATGAAATGAGGTAAGAATTCAGCTTCTTATTGTGGAAAGCACAACACAGTAGAGTTAACTTCAGCAACAATTGAAAAGACCCTGCCTGAAACTGAATTATGGTGGGTAACATGGAAGTTTACTTAAGCAACCCTGCCTGTAAGCACAGAGAAGTAGATTTTACACCTTTACAAGACAGCAGGATGTAAGTATGACAGTGCCTCAGCTGCTTTGCCCTGCAATCTGAGAATGAAAGACTAGAGATTCACAGTTTAGAAAGGGGAATAACTTTTGAGCTTTCTGAATATTGGCTTCCACATCCAAAGTGTTTGATACTTTATTCAAAGAAAAAGTTGGTTCAGTTACCAGTTGAATTCTCCAACCTGTCATGTAGGTAGGACTCAGATGTCCCATACAAGAGATGGGACAGGACTGGAGGCAGGTACATCTTTGACAGAGCTCCAACAGAGGCTGAAGACCCAGAGAATCTCAGGAGGAGAGGCTGGTGAAGACCCTTAAGGCCTGTTAGAGGATGCAGGGCCCTGACAATACCCAAGAGGAGGTACGAAATTTGCAAACAGGAGGAAAACATTAGTATTACATCTCTACTTCCATTGTTCCCTATGTAATTTTTTTAACTTCCCTGTTTACACATTACTTGATTTGCTCACTGTTGCAACACAAGTCACTGGAAATATCTCAACAATGGTATAAACGTTTGCCTTGCAATTGGTCACTCTGAATTGAAAGACACGTTAGATACAGATATAAAGGAGTTATTACCTTTATTAGACTTAGGTGTTTTTAAAAGCTGAGACAAACGATATGTGTCTGATTTCTTAAAAATCAGTTCATGATATTTGTTCCTTTTTTTCAGATATATGAATCTCATAAAGGCACTAAGTCAGACTGCTCTTAGCATTTTTGTAGTCTAGATCCAGAAATGGCATGTATCCATGACACTTGACGGCCTAAGTGAAGTATTTACTGACTGCACCCACAGGCATTAATTTCACCAGCCTTTAGCTTTAGTACCTCATCATCATCAGTACTTAAAGGGGGCTTACAAGAAAGATGGGGACAAACTTTTTAGCAGGGCCTGTTGTGATAGGACAAGGGGTAATGGTTTTCAAGTAAAAGAGGGTAGATTTAGACTAAATAGAAGGAAGAAAATTTTTACAATGAGGGTGGTGAAACACTGGAACAGGTTTGCCCAGAGAGGTGATAGATGCCCCATTCCAGGAAACATTCAAGGTCAGGCTGGATGGGGCTCTGAGCAACCTGACCTAGTTGAAGGTGTCCCTGCTCATTGCTTGGCAGGGACTGGGAGAGGGGTGGACTAGATGGCCTGTAAAGGTCCCTTCCAACTCAGACCATTCTATGATTCCATGATTCTATGATCATCCCTTCCAGGCAGTAACTATCGTTCCACATTAAAGAATTTGCAATGTAAAGGGACAAAATATAGGCGGAAAGGCAGGCTATCATCTTAATTTTCTTGCACTGCAATGTTGTCTTACAGTCCAAGCCCATTCCCTATTTAAGAGCTTTCTTTCAGATCCCAAGGTTCAGCATCAGAAGAAGATGGGAGCCATCATCTTATTAACCACAAGTGTTAAGAATCACTTTGTGCCTGGTCTGGTATCTGTATACGTAGTAGCTGGGCAGGTCAGCTCTGAATAAGTATAAAACACTGTCTAAAAAATGCATTTTTCCCAGCCCTCAAGTGGCTTCTGTAAGTCATAATTAGGCTGTAAGAAAAAAAAACAAAAACAACAACCTTCAGAAAACACTAAAATACTGAAACCTAACTAAAAGGTGCCTCAGCTCAGCAGCCGCTGCCTGAGGGGTATATACAGCAGCAATGGGCTCCAACACAGCCTTCAGCCCCCACAGATGGCATCTTTCCTGCATATCACACGGTTCACGTGCACAGTGCTCATCCTCAGATGAGTACCTCTTCTTGCCTGCCCTTTCCTAGAGGCAGCTGCTGCCAGCATCTCTCCGTGGGAAGGCTCAATGCCCCCAAATCCACACGTGCTGACTTGCAGTCCTGCAGCGTGACCTTCACGCTGGCACCTGGCAACTTCTGAGTTCACTGTTTGCATCAGACAAAGTCTTAGGGGAGCACAGAGCAGCGAAATGCACATTTCTGTGCGTCTCATAAAATTATTTACATCATATGCTGTTTTATCAGTAAATGGGTCTTCTGACAAAAAGCTCTGCCAGTTTTCTGACAATTTGTCTCAGAGCACCAACAAAGTTGCATTCTTCTTACAGATCCACTTCTTTAAAGTCTGGCAGTTATCTGCTTGGATCATGTGTTTTCTTCTGTAAACAGCGCAGTTCTTGTCAGTCTCAATTCTTTTTACAGCTATCCTGCTGAGAGAGCAAAAGGAATACAATGAGTTGTCAGCTTTAAATTCAGTACTGGGTAAAAATATTGATAATATCCTGCGTGAGGGGTTTGGGTGATGCCCAGTTCCTCAGTTCCTCAACAGCCATGCCTGGGTGGGATGGGCACCCACAGCAGAGACTGCTGGCTGCTGAGGGGCGGGTGCTCAGGAATGTTAGCGTAAGAAGGATGAGAAAACCACCGCATGCAGCCACGATGCTGAGCTGTAACGGCAAGAGGGAGGGGAAGGACCCTCAGGCTGCACAGATCCCAGCACCCATGCGATGTGACAGGCGTCACATTCAACGGAGGCGGTCAACACGTGGTCTGTAAAGTGAAAGAGTTTGTTGACAGTGATTTCAGTGGGAGAAGTGTGTATTAATACATACATGAACTGTGACTGTGGTTGGTCTTCCAGACAGAAAACAAATCTGTTTCCAAAAGTGCCCGGCAAGAGCCAGTTAACCTGGAACTGGCTGAGAAATAGACCCTGAATAGGTACCTGAGGCTGCAGGACTAGATCTCTGCTTTGGGAAATTATCTTGGATTCAGAGTTGTATTTCCATGCAGAGTACCATTGCTGTTGCCGAAGACACCCTCCACCCACAAATCATCACCTGTTTTCTTTTACTCCAGGATCTTCAGCTGAACTCCATTCTTTCTTAATGTCTTGAGTCTTCAAACCAATCCAGATATATTTGGTATCTTTCTCTTTACTGTCTATAAATTCCTGTGGAACAAGTAGAAGCATGTTACCCACTAGCAGAGCTTTTCTGCTATGCTCAGGTCACTTTTCATGTAGTCTCTCACATGGAGAGCAAGGGCAGGGATCCAGCCGTGGCAAAGGAGCCCATTGCAACAGCCCATATGCATGCGACCAGCACAGAGTTTCATTTCAAGCTGGTGCTCGGGCTGACTGGCTTCCTGTCAGCTGTCAAAAAAAAACCGTCATTGATTCTCCTCACCCTAATGTGCCAGGTGGCAAAGCCTGGTCTTTAAGGTAAAAGACCTTTTCCTCAGGGGGAGGTCTCAGAGGGAGGACCTCCCTCTCAGAAGAGCCATTCGGTGGTACCTTGCTATTCATTTTCCCAAAGGAAAATGGGAAGGGGGGGTTGGCTGTTTGAATTTCCATTTTGCAGTTGAATCAGACCTCTCTTCCCAGAGTCAAGTAGTGGAAAAGGGTGAGAAGTCCCCAGCATTTCCTCCTCCCAGTCAAAACTACTCTGGCTTCCACACTTGCATCTCGTGCGCTTCTCCTCTTCAGCTCTACTCTGTTGACGCTCTCAAAACAAGCTCCTGTCCCTGGCGAGTCAGTTGCTCTGCGCCTGATGGGTCTCTTGCTTGCCTGCATGTATGCCTGACATCTGGGCCGTGTTCACTTGGTGAAATATTTGACTAAGGCGCACTGTAGCACAGTTTTAAGGCTGCTGCAAGACTTACCATCTCAATTTCATCTTCAATTTCAAGAAGCTGGGATTTCTTGGCCAGACAGTTTCTCTGGCTGTCATCCCAGGTCGCAGCCTCCTCAGAGAAGTAGTAACATCTCCCTCTGTGTAACTGCCACCCAGGAGGACACAGCTCGCATGTTGTTCCTGTGGGTATAGAGAGGGAACTGTTAGCTTGTACCGTGACTTGTTCCAGTTGCCATGTGCCTGTTCCAGTTATGTGCCTGCCTGACTGGTCGAAAAGAAGCCAGTCCCCACTCCCAAGCATGTGTTTGCTGCGTGTGGGGAGAGGTTTGAAGGCTCCAATGCCCCTCCTCTCCTCAGCTTCCCACTGCTTTGCCATGGTGCTATGCACTCCCACTGCACATCATCGGCTCTCCACCTCCCTGTGCACCTGCCTGGTTGAGAGCGCCGGCAGGACCCAAAGTGCCGCAAAGACACTTTTCATCCTCCCCCATGCAGCCCTTGTGAGGAGACACCGTGCCATATGCCATGTGACGTGATGTGGACTGTGTGGGTTTGACACATGATGTGATCAGAAAGCACAGGCATTTAGGTGAAGTCCAAACTATGTCCATGGAGCTGGAGAAGGAACTGTGTTAGGGGAACACTGCTATTCCCAGGTCTACTTCCCATTTCACGCAGAGCATCTGGGAGGAATGTCCCCCACATTTTCTGTCTTGGCTTCCTCTAATGTTTCAAAGTAACATCATTAAAAATCAGTCCTTAGAAAAGCATTAGTATTTGCCAACAAATAATAGGTCCACAATAAAAAGACCAGGAAGGTGTTCCTTTGCCTGATCCTCGCAAAAGGATAGGAAAGCTAAATTTCCTCCCATTCCTAGCAAAAAATTATTGTCTGGAAAGTGTTCTCCAGGACAAGGGGAGGATCTACGACAGCAGCTCCTGGCAGGAAGTAATATAAAGAAAGTACCGGAAACTATTTATACCAAAAGATGAGCAAAACTATTGTAATTGAAATGTAAGTTTAGATCCTGTCATCATTTCTGTGTGGGAATACCATGCTCCCCGGGTAGTGCCAGTGAGTTCC
Source organism: Larus michahellis (assembly GCF_964199755.1). Taxonomy (NCBI): domain Eukaryota; kingdom Metazoa; phylum Chordata; class Aves; order Charadriiformes; family Laridae; genus Larus; species Larus michahellis. Next base: position 83,309,148 of record NC_133896.1, on the reverse strand, counting down.
CATAAACTGCAGAGTGTCATAGAAAAGGGAACAGAGACAACAAAAGTATGCACGCAACACCTCCTCTATTCTCTGGAAGGACTAACCGTCCTTACCCTGTCCATCTTCACACAGTTCCTCCATGAGCCATTTCAGGAGCACTCCTGAGACAGTCTTCTCTGAAGGACTGTGATTGCCGGTGCTGTTTAGACCATACTGAGACAAACTTTCTGATTTTCCTGCTCTGTCCTTCAAAACTTGAACACAAATACACACACACACACACACAAAAAAAAAAAAAAAAAAAAAATTATGGTTAACAACAAACAGGGTCTTTGCATTCAGTATTACACTGCGAATGTGAGGATATGTGTGTGTGTGTGTGTGTACATTGCAGGGGTATGCACACTCAGTGATGAGCATACTCAGTGAGTATAACTGTCTGGCAAAGGGTGTAGCTGCTGAATAATATTGACAGTACAGGGAAAGAAAATAAGTTTGTAATTTTTGATAGATATATAAAGAATGCACAATATTTTTGTGAGATTTTTAGGGGGGGTTGGGAGACAAATGTTTTTTTCTGAAGTTTTTCAAGATTGTTTCCCCTTAGGAAATTAATATCTTCTCTGGAAATGTTCTTGTATAACTGGAGCATGCTGTGGATTATGATATTACTAGTACCAGGGAAGTCTGATTCAATAAAATGATGGGAAGTATGATTTTTATTTGTTCAAACCTACAAAGTAATTAAGTGAAACGGTCTCAAAGTAGCATCATGGATGCAACTTTTAACTTGTAAGTCAGGAAGGTCAAATGTTTGGATTGTCGTAATGGTTTGAAATCTGCTTCTACAGCCTTTCAGCATCACTGACAACAGGGTAGACTGCAGCAGCTCCCCTTCGTGTGTGCTATGTATGTTAAATGACAGGTAGTAAGTGTTCCCTTTGGAATGCTACCTTTATTTTCCTGTACTTGTGTATAACTTGACACCTTTGATGTAACACTAAGGGAATTTTTCTTTTGGCATCACTCTGCTTGTGAGGTTCAACCGCGTCTGCAACGAAGAGATGAAGAGGATGGTAGGATCTACTCACATGGCTTGGCTAGTGCGGCTATGACACCCAGCAGGACGAACACAAGGACTCCCAGGACCAGCACCACGTAGAACCAGGCTGAGCGCCCGTGTCGGCAGCCTGGAGGGAGGCAGGAGGAAGAGCGGCTTAAGGCCTTTGCACTATTAAAATTAACACTGCCTTTACGTATGCCAGTTTCTTCCGTGGAAACAACAGAGAAATCACCTGCCTAAAATCAGTCTGCTGTTTGAAGTATGCGGGGACACTTTACTTATTAAAAATTTGCATCCATTTTGCATACATGAAAGTGAAATCTAAAGATGATTCTGTGAGATGATAGTGCAAGTGATTTTCGGTCAATCATTCCATTAAGAATTCTCTCTTTCTCCTTTGAGTTAATTTTTTAAAGTGTTGCCTCCTCCCACCCACCCCCTGCAAGATCCTGCAGAGCAGTTCAGGGAAAGTATCAGTCTGTGGTGTGGTGTGGTGTGTTCCTCCTCTCTGGTCACACTCTCCTGCGCTAACGTACGTGTCAGGCGGCCAAAAGCTACCTTACCTGAAATGCACAGAAAAGGCAAAAAAAAAATCCCTTACTGACACCACAGCACAGCGAAGTATATCTGACCAAGCATCTCTCCAGCCATTTGGCATTCATCAGCTCGTGAGAGTGAAACACTCAGGAAGCGGCAGGTCCCGAGGAAATTTGGGGTCAGGGTGCCATTTCCACAAGCCACAGAGTTGCACTTTCGTAATTGCTGTTTCCCTGGCCTTGCCTGTGTGAGGTGAGCAACTGCCACATTCACCGGCTGCCTGAGAAGAATTTTGTGATGTTCCCTTTCAGCTCACAGAGTTCTGTGGGCCTGACTTCGTCTGGCACGTGTCCTTCCGTACAGAGAAGGTGGCAATCATCAGTGCACTAACTGCACATAGAGACCTGGGTATTATGCTACTTCCGAAGCCAAATGTGTCCCTGTGACTGCTCCTGCAGAGACACTCACAGGAGGGTTCCTAAAAAAATGTGGAGTTTTACCTTCCTTTGCTAAATTTTCAATGTAGGGCACAAAGGCGTTTTTAAAAAATTGTTTTTAAAATCTCTTTCAGTACTATTTTTGCAAGGAAAGTGCATGATCTGAGAACCCAACGAAAAAAAACGTATGAAATGATAAATCAGTTCTTTATTAAGAGATAACAGGTTTTACTGTTGGGTAACAGGAACGACTAAATCTATAATTAGTAACCAACAACCAAACAAAATAGCACACTACCCGAAGCGGAAGTCTCTGATCTGCTGCTCCCTTCAGGTTTTGGCTTCACGCGCAGCTCAGCGTATGTGATCGTGTTTCCTGTAATGAGTAGGGAAATGCTGACATTTGTGGTTGTGCAAGCCATTAAGTGGAGAAACAATAAAGAATTACATAGAAGAGCAAGTCTGTATAAAAAGGGGCATGCGTTCCCAGAGCTGCTAGTTCAGCTTTTTTTTTTTTTTCTTTCTCGAAGAAACAACAGGCAAGATGATGACTTATCATTTCCTGCTGCTGTCAGGAAGTAACTAAAAGCCTCCTCCATAATCTTTGCCTGAGCTACTTGGGTCCTGTGTGGCTGGACCAGGAGGCAGACAGACAGACAGACCGAAGGATGGGTAAGACCTGGGTATTATCCCTAGCAAACATCCCATTTGTTGCTAAGCCATCTCAGGAGGTATCATAGGGGCTTCAGGGGCACCAGAGCCATGACCACTTCACGGGAGCAGGGAGACCCCAAAAGGAAAACTGCCACTCAGAGAAATGCTTCTGCAGCAAGGTGATTCTCGGGGGCATTCCTGACTTGTGAATGTTTATGCCAGGATATTACATGATGCCTGTAACAGCAGAAGAACGGACCTGGTGGTTGAAGACATCCCTTTCCAGATGCACGTTGCCAAAACAAACCAAAAAAGACATTAAAATAGCATAGTGTGAGCTAGATGCACATGGATTCTTTCTGAACATATTTTCAATTTTGTTTTAGCTGGGTCTTTCGTAGAGCTACTGGCTAGTTTTATGGAAGAAATTTGGACCTTTGGTAGGCTAATCTGCTTTCCATAAATTGTGAGATTTTAACAGTCCGAATCAAGAATAAGCGTCTGTGCTACAGCCTTAGTTTGTGATCACTGGGGCTTTTAAAAAGAAGTAAGCAATTTGTGCTGTATAAAACTTCACTAATCAGGGAAAAATTGGCAGAAGAAGAGAGTCTCATCAGGCTAAAATGAGGTAGCATTTGATAGGAGAATTGTTGATGTGTGGAGAGCTTTTACAGTAAGAAAGATATCGAGGACCTGATTGGCAAATAGGATTTATTTATACAGGTAAGATGTTCTGTGCTTTAGAGAACCTGACCTAACACACCCTGCTGTTTGCTTTGTTACAAGTTATTAGTTCAATGAACTACAGAAAAATCTGTAAATTATATTTAACTGTATAGATAAGTAACTGTTCTCAAAAAGAAATGCTCATAAAAGTTTTTCTTCTTAGAATGTAAATATTTTTCAGAAAAGACCCATCAGGACTTTTAAACTTTTAAATGGACTACCCTTATAAATGGAGACACTTCTTCTAAAATACATACTTTAGAAAACCAGATATTATTACTAAATATTTTGTATCTCAAATAAAGGTCCATTCCTTTAAAGAATAGGTCTCAGGCTGTATGAATAAAAAATATTATCGCGCAAATTTAGGATGTAAAAAAAGGATTACTTCTATTACAGTGTGCGTTGGCGCATGATCATTTAAATGTGAAGTCCTCAGAAGTGAGCAAGTGGTTTTAAAATATCACGTAACCTTTATTTTGCCAGATGCTTACACACCCTTACCTAGTTTAGCCACAAGAAGCCCTGGTACTAGGTGGAGATCTCTCTCACTTACTAAAACTGAAATTTCACTTCATTTCTATATGCAAATTTCAAGTGCAGAAAGACATGTCTATTTACTGGAAGCTTCTACTTGGTGAATGTGCAGATAAGGAGTGCTTCTGACAGGTCATTCACTCCAAAGAGTCAGGCTTTGCAGCCACTGGGCTCTCGGAATCAACTGGACGTCAGTTTGAGTGTGAGCCCATGGTGGACCCTCATAGTCTCAGCTCATGCAAGCCACCAGTGGGGCTGCGTTGGGAGACCCCCTGGCCTGCAGAGCAGGGGAAGTTCCTGTGCTGCTCCACTTGCTGCTGCTGTGGCCACTCCTGGAACACTGTCTCCAGATGTGGGCAACCCCGTTCAGGGAGTATGGGGAGAAGCTGGAGAGGGTCCAGCAGAAGGTGGACCTGGTCAGGATCTGGAGGGGCCGAAGAGGCTAAGGAGGGGAACATGAAGCTAAGGGGAGAACTAATAGCAGCCTACAACTACTTGTAGGCTACTTTGACAATGGAGTTGAACTCTTCTTGGTTTGTTTTTCTGCTAGAGGAAAGGTCTTGTATGTAATGATTTAGGAACCATAATCAGGCGACTCTCAAATTATTATTGATTAAACTAGAAAGCAAAAACTGAGTCTTTCATCAGAAAATGGATTTCCAGGCTATATTTATCCTTGCTTGTATTTTTTGGAACGCTTTCCTACTTTTGAACATCTGTTTTGAAGCACATGCACCGTAATAGCACCTGGTAGCCCACCAAAGCATGTGCACAGACAGTACCACCTACTAACCCCTCCCCAACAAGCTCTGCTAGAGGATCCAAGAATCACCTCTTCCTTGTAACCCAGAGCACCTGACTGGCAGCTGAAGTCTAACTGATTGTGTAACAACCTGGCATTGACTTTCCCGTTGAAACAGGATCACAACAAATCCATTTCAATCACTTTTCTGGATGCAGCCTCCTAAACTTACAGATGCAGACATTTTTTATTGTGATGTTGTGTTAAACACTATTTAACTCAGTTTGTCCAGTCTATCAAGTTTATCCCGGTAGTTTTCAATGAGTGAGCTTTCCTCACCATCAGACTGCAAATTTATACATTTTTTGCAACTCTGCCACCCATGATTTTTATATCTTTTTCTTTATCCTCATAAAATACATTGAGTAGACTTTGAGATAAGAACAGTATTTGAGAGAACTCCAAGAAACTCTACATAATTTGACCAAACCAAATCCCTTTCTCGCAGATAAGAAAAATCTAAAAAAAAAAAAAAAAAAAAGAGGTGGGCACTGGATCTGTAAAGGGACTTTCATTCTCAAATCCAAATTTTACATATTTAAAACACCTACTCAATTACTAGAGAACCTTGGCAGAAGTTCAGCTCCCTGCATGTTTATCTTTCACATGCACCAGGTCTTGATGGCAGCTATCCTTTAGCAGGGCAAATTAGCTATGCCCCCCACTCACATTTCTAAGTATCTACTCCAGTAAATTGCATCTAATGGTCTGAAGCTTGCACAAAATGCAGCCAGGAGGAGGTGGACATGTTCCACTTCCCCATAGCCTAGTGATTTGAAGTCTTGCCTAAAGGGTGAGAGTCTGCCACTTGGAGCATTTATCTGCCACATTTGCAGTGGTGATTAAACCCAGCTCACTCGCCTCCGTGGTGAGAGTTTTAACCATGCGGTGCTTTCCCTCATGCCCGTCTTGAAACTACTTCTTTTTCAGACATTCCTGGCCGAGAACAAGACCAGCATAAAGTCTGGCAAAGGGAGGGATGCGGGCATTAGCCATCCTTCAGCAGACATTTCAATGTGTCACAGAGTCAGACAGTGCCAAAGGCAGAGCTTGTGATGCTCGCCACAGAGCATCCCATCACCTTGGAGCTGAGACCCTCACTTTGAGAATCAGCTTAGAATTCCTGCTCCAAATGGGAGGAAGCATTGAAACCTCTTCGTGCAGAGTGGGACATGCTGTTAAGTGTGTTTGGCATGTGGAAGCTGTCCTGTCCAAAGCAGCTTTGGGCCCAGTCCACGTAGTAGAGAGCTCCTTCTAGCTTGCAGGGATGGATCTAACTCCCAGAAACGGCAGACTGAGCAGCACCTCGTGTCATTGCTCTATCCTTTCACTACTTTGGGCAGTTCCCAGCTCACCGTGCTAGGATCCCTGACTCTCCTCCATTATCTGTAGAGAAATGCAGGGCATCTCAGCAAGGGTCCACTATGCAGCGGAGAACTTTAATGCTAATCATTGCTATACTTGCACTGAGCTTAACTCTGTTTCGTGAACATTGCTCAACATGTCCGTCACATTTCAGGATTTTTCCCTGAATTTCCTACCAAGTTTTTTAAAAATTACAGAACTAATTCCGTTGAAAAAATGACATTTTCTCCCATTCTTCCTATGGTAAAAGTGACTCTCTCCTTTTTGAAGATTTTTTTGTAATGCAAGACGACTCACCAATGGGATGCGTGTGTGTGAATTTTGGTCAGAACCTTAAAACTTCAAAGAAGGAACAAGCAACTGAAATTGTTCATATGAATTTGTAAAGCATGACAATACAGCTCAAGTTCTTGTCTATTTTAATAGCAATAAAACCCATGTTAGTATATGTTAATGATGAAGACAGAGAAATAATTGTCATCAGGGAGACATTTCTAGCATGTTCTATGTTGATATGAGGTCCAATATTGCTTAATACTATTTGGTGTTTTTTCAGTTTGTGTCAAAGTAAGTAGAAAAGTAATCGATAATAAAATCTGAAAAGAACAGAAAGGTTAGCAAAGCAATAAATAAAGACAGCCATATTGACAGCCCTGTAAGTCCAAGCTTAAACAAAATGTGTTTGAGTATAACCAGATACAAGGGTGGAGGAGGGTGATACTGGGAGTTAAAAACAGTGAAGGAAAGATTATTTAAGAGATTTTTGTCTCTGTGTAACTGAGACAGCGTAACTGAGGCTTGTAGTAATACTGGCGCCCATATTTTTTAAAGGAGATGGAAACACTGGGGAATGAACAGAAAAACATCCACAAAAATATTTAGAGTTCTTTGGAAAGTTATAAGTGAGAGATTTAAAGGCAAAAGGACACTGAGAAATTACTTCATTATTGTGGCCAGCAACTTCATGTGAGAAAATATTGAATGCTAAAATCTATTTGACAAAGGTTTCACAAGAACCATCTAGATGTTAATGAGAACTTTCATTGGAAATTAAAGCCTGGCCTATTCAAATTCAAGGTTTTTCTTTAGACAGCATGATCAAGACACATTTTTGGATGTCTTCAAATGACGATTTTATGTCTGTCTCCCTTTGCAAATAAATTATATCACCTCAGAAACTGGCTAAAATTCTAGGCAAACCCTTTGAGCTTTGTGTTGTACAGGTTACAGTAGTACAAACAACCTCCAGGGATGCATGAACATACAGTCTAAGGTAGTATTTTCTGTTAGACAGATACTAAAGAGAAGTCATTTTTATTTTGTAGATACAGTTCTTGTAAAAATATTGAGAAATATTTTTTTCCATTATTTAACTAGATGCAGTCAGAGCACCATCATCAGTATTAATCTACATTGTAAGTAGAACATCTTCTAAAAATGCTCATTACACAAGTGTTTTTTCCTTAAGTAATTAAATGCATTAATTACTAATGAACCTGAAAGCATGAAAATATCATCTTACTCTGACCACAAGCATTTCCTATTTGCTCATAGTGAGAAGATGTCATTCATATTAGCTGTGATCCTGAATTTTGACAAAATGCTTTCATGAATGAATTACATTTTTTCCAAGTAGTGGAAATTTTATTTCTTAAAAACAATTGGTTTAAATTATCTGCCTACCCTGAATATTGACTTAATCCTTTGTATTTTGCTACAAATATAGGAAGTGATCACAGGTTGATAATGTAGTTCTGGGAAAATCACTACTGGAAAACTAAAAAGGAAGAGCAGGAGGGTTTTAGGAGTCCTTCAGTACTTCCTCCAGTGACAGTGACTGCACTTTTGACTGCCACTGCTTTTCTGATTTACTCATTAATTTACTACTCCTTTTCCAGGAAGACATCATAAAATGCATTGATCTGATTTTTGGACTAGGTAGTAATTTGGTGGAGCATATTCTAACAGGGTTTTGATCACGTTCTTCGTATTAAAAAAAAAAAAAATTATGCTTATTGTTCAAAAATAAGCTATTTTTATTTCTCATTCTGTTACTTAAAACAAGGGGCCAGAACTGAGACACTACTGCATAGTGATACTGACTTAGGAGTAGCTTTGCTGATTTGTACCTCATTAGCATCTCTTCCACCATCTGCAACTTTTCACCCTTCCCATGACTTCTGCATCCAGCATTTTATAGCATTCTCCTAGTATAATCCAGTGACAATCTTAAAAATGAAAGAGAGAGAGAGAGAGCACACGAGAGAAAACAGCGTACACTCAAGAGATGATTAGATGTTTTACCTGGAACTGATGTCCGAGAAGGAACGTTTGGTCTTTCCCTTGGTAGCATTGCCACGTCTGCATATGTGATATCACCGGCCATTGATGAGCAAGTCCCTCTGAGTTATGGAAAGAGCTGGTTTAATACAGTGGGTTGCATCCTGTATTAGCTTTGCCTGCCTCCAGAACTATACATATGCCGTGCTATGGCTCTGAGGAAGGCTGAGAAACAGATTAAAGGAAGGAAGTTACTTCTTTCAATACAGCTTCAAAGCCTATTTTCAGCCATCATTCTGTCTCTTCTTGTGTGATCTCTTGCCCTTCAGAATACAGGAGAAAATAAAGATTTAAAAACAATCTTTTTATTTATACCAAAAAAAAAAAAATTGGCCAAAGCAGAGCAAAGTTTCTAAGGAATACCCAAAAACGGACTTAAGCCCTGTACAAGTCCTGTATAGGGTACCCTGTACCCTATGCAAAAGCTTTGCTGGTTCTCGTGAGAATCATGAGAATAGCTAAAGCAGCATGATCTGTGTTGTGGATGTATTATGCTCGTGTGCATGATCTTACACAGCCTATTCACCTAAAAGGAAGATGAACAAGATATATATCAGTATAAGATGTCTTGGGGCTAATGTAACTGCAACCACAGTTAGAGCTATAAAAACATAACCTACCGCATCCAACAAGTACTATAATGGTTTAACAATTGAATTTAGATTACGTAAATGATGCATTAAATTGAACTCAAAATAAAATTAAAAGTAATATGATCAATTCCTTTTAAAAGAATGTTTCAATACTTTACTGTAACAGTAGTTACGAGGACCAGAGCTGCTGCTCCTAAGTTGCTTGACCCAGCAACCCCACAGGCATAAAGCCTGAGTTGCCTTTAACTCCTTGTTGATGACCCATGTGTTTGCTGCAGGATATTTTGATGACAGTGGTTTTGGAAAAAAAAAAAATTACAAAAAAAAGCAACACCACCACCACCCCCAAAAAAACCCCCAAAGCCCTGCAGAGTTGAATTGAAACTTAAAGCCCTTCTAAAACCCAAAAATACATTCCAGAACACACAGATACAAAGTCCTGTGCATGCACAGTCCTCAAATTTCCTGTTAAGAGCTAGGCTGTTGGTTTTGTGCTTTATTCCCACTTAGAAAATTCCTTTAGAGTTTGACACAAATAGGCTCTACAAACCTACACGGCTCAGCTGAAAATAGTGTTTCTATTCTGTGATATAGCTTATTCACCTTTTCTGTTACATTCAGTGGGGCTTACAACACTCTAGATTAAAATGAAACAAGTTTGTTTTTGTGATCTTGTATTACTGATCTTTTCCCTTCCTACTTTAAACACCGGTAACAGTGTTAAGTGGAGAAACAAAAAGGTTTAGGGAAAAAAATGAACCCTTGATAGTCATGGAACAGATTACTCAGAAGTGCCGCTCAGGTACAGTCTATATGCAACATATCTAAATCATTGTTGCGCTATCATCAGCCACAAAGTGATCAGTATGCAGATGTGGATACTGTTAACTGGATACTGATAAGGTTTGTTTCATGGAAACCTACGTACCAGCCATATGACTGGTGCTAAGGTGAGACAAAACTTTTGTCCTCTGATTGAATCAGTTTCCATTGCTTCCTCCTGTACTTCTAACCATCCTTTACAGTAGGATATTTAGGTCTGAAATGGAAATAATAAAAAACCAAAACAAAACAAAAAAGAAAAAACAAAAAAACCCACCCAAAACCAACCCCAAACCAAAACCCACTTTCCTTATTTGGTTTTCTTTTTTAAACGTTAGTCCATAAAGGAGAGCAAAAAGGCCAAAAGGGTTGCTTGAACTCTCAGTCTCTTTTTCCATCACTGCATATACACTGAAGCAGTCTTTTCTCACATCACACCCTCCTAAATGATTCAAAACCATCAAGATGTAATCATGTATAGTCAGTGTAAGCAAGGGCCTTTTTGAGCTAGTGGAAAAAAACCCAGTGTTCCTATTTTAAAGGAACATGTCTCTCCCCTCTTCTGAAAAACACATTTTCAGACACAAGAACAATCTCAGTAAGTGTGCAGTGCAGGCCAGGCAATTACATCCTTTGTGACCTAGCAGATTCTCTCTTGCCTGAAGAAAATGGCAAATGCACACAGTTATTTTCCAGAGCAAACTTAAAAAATAGCCATAAGCAGTTCTCATTTTGGATTTGAAGTTTATGTGCTGTGCTCACGGTTAGGACAGATAATGAAAAGGAAGGTGAATTTTAATTTCTAGAAGGAATAGGTGAGTAGAAGCCTTTGCAAGGCATTTTTCTTGAATTCCTTCTATCCTACTGGGAAACCATGACTTTTTCTTACTTTTAAAACAGATATTGCACTGTTATAGAATTTGCATTTGATAAATATTTTCTTTAGTGTTAACAATTTTAACTCTGTAAGTATTTTCATTACTTTCTTTGTTTTCATTTTAAATTCTGGCTTTATTTATGAATACCCAGATGTGGGTCACCAAGTCTGACCCACTGATCTATCAGTGCCAACAGCACTTTCAGAAGACAAAATCCAGGCTGTTATAGGAAAATGCTATCATAGAACCAAGAAATATTTGTTAGCAAAATGTCCCACGGCTCATGAAGACAGTGGAAAGCCCCATCTTTCCTGCCGGTGTGTCTGGGGATGGCAGTTCCACTTAGATCAAGGAGTCAGGTTTCCAGGGCTAAGCAGCAATCCCAGCCTGCACATCGCAGGATCATGGAGTCATCTGGGGAGGAAAGGACTTCTGGAGGCCTCTAGTCTCACCCCTGCTCTAAGCAGGGCTGATTCCACAGCTAAATCAGGTCACTCACGGCTTTGTCCAGGGAGGTTTTAGAAATCTCCATGGACAGCGGTCCCACGGCCTCCCTGGCCACCTGTTGCAGCGCTGCGCCACTCTCATGAAGGAAGAAATTTTTTCCTTCTGCCTGGTCACAGTCTCTGGGCTGTACCCATGACTTGTACCCATTGCGTTGCTTCCTGTCTTCTGGCTTCTCCGTAACCCTCTTCTTGTATGTTATCTAACAGAATACTGCAGGCAAGCCAACAGGCTAACGTTGAATTTTATAAAGCAAGCCTCTTTCACTATGTGCCATGTGTCTTAAAATAAATTGTTGGTATTTCTTGTAAATTCCGCTAAACAGAGATCTTCTGGTTTGTTTAGACAGTGTCACAGCTGTACTTTTATCACATGAATATCTCCAGAACCTGAACATTGTGCCTTTTGTGACAACGTGCTGCTGTCCACTGGTGTATTTTGCAGAATAAATGCTTCAGAAGCAGAGCCTGCTTCAGCCTAGTCATTCCCCTACTATCATCTTTTCACACTCAGATGTCACAGTCTTTTTTGGTTTGATAATCCTGGGGGAAAAAGTCACCCAAATAGCAAAATGCATCTTCACAAGCTGTAATCTGGGTTGAGCATCCATGTGGTTTAACTTCTCCCGGAACCCACCATCACCTCATGTCTTTTGGATTCACCAGGTAGAGCCTTACCTCAACCCTCTTCTTTCCTCCTAGCCACCTGATTAATACGTTTAACTTAGAGTACATGAATGCTGGTGAGGCCAGGAAAACAGCAGGACTTGCTGTGTACGTCAGCCACGTAACAGGGAGGGCAGGAGTGATTTTTTTAGCCTTGAGTTTTCATACTGTTTGCCAGAGCACGGAGATATCTGTCAGTTCCGACTTTCTTGCAGCATCTGCGAGGAAAGATGGTGGGGTTGTTTTCTAGGATTCCTCTGCGCATCATTTAGGGTTTGGCAATCTGGAGCTTCAGTGGCTCTGTTGAGGTAGGCAAATGAATGCGAGCTCACATTTTTCCCCATCTTGACACGTGCTCCTGATTGCAGGTAGACTCTCCACTTCTAACTGTCATGCCTGAGTGGCGTCGCTTAGTAATGTTGTGGTGTTAGCACAGTTACCAGTTCCAGCCATGCACAGAGTAAATGTGATAACAACTGCAGACGACATCCCTTCTGTGGGTGTGACAGTGTGTGCTTCATTGCGTGCGAAGGTAAAAGTAGACTGAAAACAGCGACGTGGGCTGCAAAGCAGAATTCAGCACCTTCTGCCACAGGCTGCCCAGCCCAGGGCTCCATCTGTCCTGTGGTGCACATTTTGAAGAACTTGAACTGCTGCTCTGAAAACAAAATGGACTTTTCCACTTCCTGAAGGCTGAGCTGCAACACAGAGACTTCCGAGCTAAACTGAGTGAATCCCATGAGTACATCTCCAGTTTGGGTTTTGATTCTAAACCCTGTGTCACAGCAGAGCCTGTATGTACAATGAGGTGGAAGAGTGGTGCCCAGAAGAGGTGATCAGAGCTAGGGCTACAACCAAAGACACTTCCTGCCATAAATGAAAGTCTGTGCATTGTTATCCCACACTGCAGCAAAAAAGATGTCATCTAAACAGAGCAAACCCATGAATTTACCAAGAAAAAGGAAAAAAAAAAAAACAACCAACCAACCAACCAACCAACCAAAACACCAAACCAAAAAAAATTGCTCAGTGCACTAGCTGTGCCTGCAGATTGCAAGCTAAATATTTCCATGCCGGCAGCTTCATGATCAGCAAGGTGGGACTTGGAGTAGGTGAGATGCAAACAAGGTCAGAAGCCTGTTAGTTGGGTTTCTTCCCTATGAAGGGGTTTTGGGGCACGTCAACTCTTTCTGAACTTCAGGTTAATTCCCAAAGATATTGCTCTGCAGATCATTTATTCTGAGTGCCATGTATTCCCTTGGATGCGTTTTTCAATGCTGAGCAGTGGTGGACTGAATATGTGGGCAGGAGAACGTGCTCAGTCTCAGCAACAGTTTGGTGATGGCATGTCAGGAAGGAGCTAGTGAACATCCCTTCCAGCACACTGACATGTTGCCTTCTTTCCTTTCCTGCACTTTTGTGTACTGAGTTAGTTTTCCTTCAAAGGATCAAAGCAGTGAGCCTGCTGGGACCACTTCCATAGGTAGCATGTTCTTGGTGATGTTATAAGGCATGTTCTGGTCTTCTGGAACCCTGTATCTGTGACTTGGAGAATGACTGGTGGGGAAAAAGTGGTGTATCTCTCTGCAGACCATATGTCTACGCAACAGCATCTAGTGTTTTGGACAACAGAGGATGTTCTCTGCAAGGTGAGACATAGCAGAGGTGCTGGTACAGTTGCAGATCACCCTGACATCACCACAGCACTGTGGCTGAGTGAACACATCCTGGTTTGATGCAACTACACGGTAACACAGAGTGCTGGATACCTGCTTAGAACACAGTGCAGCACTGCGTCCACCATGTGGACTTACAGGTTGAAGTCTATTTGTTTAGGTCTTCCATGATGTGCTGTATTCTGCCATACAGACATAGCCTTCCTTCCTTCAGGTCTAGTTCTTACCCTCATGTATGATAAAGTGTTGTCTTTTGGGTAGTATTTTAACTTGTGAGTCTGAGACCACTTAGCAAAGAAGGGCATGTCACTATTTCCAGGACTCAATTGGAAGGGCAAAAGTAAAAGGACTTGCCCAGGAATACTCAGCAGGCCAGAGGCTGGAAGACTGCTCAGCACTCTGGTCCCTCAGCACAGCACTCCTTTCAGTAGCCAGGCTAATGATTGATGCATCATATTTTTGTAGGTTGTTGTTTCACAAACTGTAAGACTTACATCCAGATACATCAGTTTCCTTCTTCCCATGTATTCCAAAGCTCCTTCTGTAAATGCACTCACACGTAGAGTTAGACATTCCTTGGCCACTGATGTACTTAGTTACTGTCATGGAGCTTTTTGGCAATAATTTTCTTTCTGCTTATGAAATTGGAAGAAAAGGCGTTGTAAAAGCCTGAGCATCTATAAATTGTGTGGATTGAATGGACAAAAGGTGGCTAGATCACAGACAGCTTATAATTATTCCAGAAGGTATTGGAATTAATATCCATTGAGCAGCTTTACAAACATTTTAGATTTGCCACTGAGCTACATTTAAGTTAATATTCCTAATATTTGCAGATAATAGGGACACGTGTATCTATAAGCAGTAATAACGTTGTTGAATGTGTGCAGTTCTGGGCTCCCCAGTTCAAGAAGGACAGGGAACTGCTGGAAAGGGTACAGCAAAAGGCTACAATGACAATTAGAGGACTGGAACATCTCTCTTATGAGGAAAGGCTGAGGGATTTGGGTCTCTTCAGTCTGGAGAAGACTGAGGGGGGATCTTATGAACGCTTATAAATACTTAAAGGGTGGGTGTCAGGAGGATGGGGCCAGGCTCTTTTCAGTGGTGCCCAGCGACAGGACAAGAGGTAACAAGCACAAACTTGAGCATAGGAAGTTCCATCTAAACATGAGGAGGAACTTCTTTCCTTTGAGGGTGGCAGAGCACTGGCACAGGCTGCCCAGAGAGGTGGTGGAGTCTCCGTCTCTGGAGACATTCAAAACCCGCCTGGACGTGTTCCTGTGCAACCTGCTCTAGGTGACCCTGCTCTGGCAGGGGGTTTGGACTAGATGATCTCCAGAGGTCCCTTCCATCCCCTACCATTCTGGGATTCTGTGAATCATAATATATGTACTGTGTCAGTGGTATATATGCTAACCTTCTCCAAACTGCAGCAATGAGCAAGACTGCATTGGAATATCTCACCTAAGCCCAGTGATCTGAGTTAAGCCTCAGTTAGAGTAACTGTTAATGCCTCCTTCAGTTAAGTGAACGCAGCTCAGCAGTCTAGGAGGAGACTAAATTCTAACTTTGTGTCTGAGATAAGGAGCCCTCTGGAACTGCCTCTCTTTCCATCAGCTACAAAGACAGATTCAGCTTACAATATAAATTCAAAGGCAGGACAGATGAGTGTTTCCCCGCTTTGCAAGTATCTCTGGATATGCTGCAATCATTAGGGCAGAGATATGGAACTGAGATTAGATGGGATCTGACTGAGATCTCTGTTCTGCACCAGCAAACTAGGAAATGGGATATTCGTGCTTTAAAATCTCTTAGAAATAGTATAAAAGTATGTATACATACACGACACGTATATACATGTGTAACACATAGTAGTACTAAGCCTAGAACCACTATTAGAAGACAGAAAAAGCCTGTGACTAGATATATCTGAACACAGAAAATGTGCAACAGGTTCCATGCAGTAAAACATGCTGAGCAATGAATAAGCGGTGTGCCCCTATGGCAAGGAAAGCTAATGCATAAGGAAGGGCTGCACTGGCCAAAAAGAGCACAGCTATCAAGTGCTTATTTCGCTTTGTTCAACATAGTCATGAGGCCGCAGCTGAAGTACAGCGTCTCCTTTTCAGCGTGCTACTTCAAGAGACGTGTTGACAATCTCAGGCAAACTCAGTGGAGAGCCACTAAGTGGGTGGCAGAATCAGGGTCCAGACAGCCTGGAGAAGGGAATATTAAGGGGAAGGGGGTCTAGTTTGCCACCATCCACAACTTAATGGGGAGGGACGTATACAGAAGTTGGAGTCAGACTCTTCTCAGACGTGTAAAATAGGCAATGGGCACAAGCTGCAGTGCTGCGGAAGGAAAAATTTCTTCCTTCGTAGGAGTGGTGCAGCACTGGAACAAATGCCCAGAGAGGCAGTGTGATCACTGTCCTCGGCTGAAGCCCACAGGGACAAGAGAGCTGCCCCAAGTGACATCGTCTAGTTTCGAAGTTAGCCGTGCTATGAGCAGGAGGTTAGGCTAGAGACTTCCAGAGGTCCCTTCTTCCCCTATTTATTTGATGGTTTTATGATTCTGGGTTTTGTTTTTTTTTTTCCTCTGGTAGTTTAAAGGAGCACAGCCCTTACTTACTACGTGTTTTTCAGCCCAGTTTAGGGAGCAAATGAGAGTACAATGAACACTTCCTTCGTCAAAACTTCCAGTGCTCTCTAGCGTTACTTCTTTACAACTGCAAGTATGCGACATTTTTAAATTTTTCCCTAGGAGGCAGAAACACAACCATGAACGATTTTTTCTTGAACATACAATTTCAAGATTCAAAAGATAATTCTTTCAGTTATAGCTCCATAGAGCACCAGTGCTTATTCATCCTGGGACCAATTTACATGAAGCTAACGGATGTATTCTCCGCTTTCACTTGAGTGATTCTGTGGGAAGTGGACGTTTTATAGAATTTTTTATAAGGACTATCTAGGACTCCATTAAGAATCATAGAATCATAGAATGGCCTAGGTTGGAAGGGACCTTTCAGATCACCTAGTCCAACCATCAACCTAACTCTGACAAAAACCATCACTGAGCCATATCTCTAAGCACTGTGTCTACCCATCTTTTAAATACCTCCAGGGATGGTGCCTCAACCACTTCCCTGGGCAGCCTGTTCCAATGCTTGATAACCCTTTCAGTGTAAAAATTTTTCCTAATATCCCATCTAAACCTCCCCTGGTGCAACTTGAGGCCATTTCCTCTTGTCCTATCACCTGTTACTTGGGAGAAGAGACCGACCCCCACCTCTCTACAACCTCCTTTCAGGTAGTTGTAGAGAGTGATAAGGTCTCCCCTCAGCCTCCTTTTCTCGAGACTAAACAATTCCAATTCCCTCAGCCGCTCCTCAGAAGACTTATTCTCCAGACCCCTCACCAGCTTCGTTGCCCTTCTCTGGACCCACTCCAGTGCCTCAGTAAAGAAGGCCATGACTTTTATATTTCTCATAATACGCTGTATAAATAAGTAAATATATTTTTGTCTAACAGAAGGAAACAGTTTAAACCTCAGAATATAAATAGTGATCAAAATGCCTTGAAGATGAGGAATATAATACATGACCTTACTACATCGACTATGAGGTTGAAGTAGGGTTTGATATATTAAAGCTTTAAACTAATTGAAGTAGGTGCTTAATATATTAGAACTGTAAATTAGAGTAGGAGCTTAATTTAAGAGACTGGGTGCCTTAAGGCTGTAGAAAGAGCAGATGCAACAGTTGTAGTACTAAATGTTAGAACTTATCTCCTATTTTTTAAGAAAGAATGCTTTAGGTCAATATAACCTTGTAGTAGAAGCTTATCTCTCAAAACAAGGCACCCAGGGTTACTGAGGAATGCAGAGACTAGTCAAAACTAACACTTTTGATGTGCCAGCAAGAATAAAGAAGTAGAGCAGAGGCCTGCAGTTCACCCAGAAGTCACAACGATGAAGAGGAGTGAGGAAGTAAACGACCACCAGATGTCTCTGAAGACCACCGAGAGACTCTAGTGCGCATGCAGGAGTGGGCAGTAACCGGTAATAATGAGTTAATGAATAGGCAATCATTTCTTGGAAAACTAGTGAATATGCATACATAGTATGTATTTAAACTGTACATCTAAATCCATCGGCATGCACATTAGGTGGAGCAATCCCCTGTGCGCCTGGCGCTGCAATAAATACCTGCTTAATAGTCACCAAGGCTATTGAGTCAACTTTGGCATTTCACGGGATCAAGGTAGTGGCCCAGTTCTCAGTCAGAGGGAGTCAAAGTCAGCAGAACTGCAGTGTACCACCTGGGGTGGCACAGGACGGGGAGAAAAGGCTGAACTTGGACCCTGGAGAAGTTTCAGCATTAAAGCCTGAATCTTAATTGGTTTTCTATGCGAGGTAAGCTCCCTACACCATGTAAAACTTTGCAGGAGAACAAATCTAGCAAGCCAGCAAACTAACAGATTGCTATGAACTAGAAGGCTGACTGCATGGTTCTAGAGTTAGAAACTGGTGACTGGGGAGAAAGCACATGACGGTTCACAGGGAAGTGCAGCTCGCAATGCTAGAATCCTAAAGAATCAGGACTCCTTAGCCTGCCTTTGGGGTTTCAGCATAAAAATTTAGTGGTCAGAGGGATCTCAATTACCCATGTGTATGGGAAAGCTGTTTCATATTCTTCTGGTTTAGTAGGCACAGCCAAACAGGTTGCATTTCTGTTTGAAATGCGATGTACATAACGTGATCAAAAGTCTATGAGGACCAAACCATATCCTGAGTTGATAATCTTTCATTTTTCTATTATTTAGCTTGTTTATTTTGCACTTTTAGCAGTAATATTTGGTTAGCTATCTGAACTTCGCTGTTGACAGGCAACATAATATTTCCTTCTGGCTACAGCGCATTTATTCAGCGTGTTTCATTGCACACCTGTGTGCCCACAGGGCTCCAGCAAAATTAGACAGCAGTGAAAGCAAAGAAGCTGCTGAGCTCTCTAGGCTTGGCTGGATATCCTGATACAACTGTTTTTTCACTTTGAAAGCACACCAGTCAGTTGACACTACACTTACAAATACTGATGAATTTGTATTTGACAGAAAAACTTGAATGGTATTCAAGATGTTAAGGCACATCACGTAGATATAGCAAGAGCAAGCATTCAGATTACAATTCTTCATGTGTCTTTGAATAAAGCATTTTCTATTTATATCCATACAACATTCATATTACAACCATAGGAAAGGCCTCGTCACTCTTTTGTAGAAAGGCTGTGAGAGAACATGGAAAAGAACGAGACGGCAAGCCCTGTAGCCCAGTAAATAGGATCTTCACATTACCAGGAAAAGTGACAGGCTTTAATCCATCCATTTGTCTGCACTTGTCTTGGCCTGAGCTGATTTCAGCTTCTTTTAGCTGTGATAGCAGTTCTCTAGCAGCCAGGGAACAATTGCACAACTTGTTTTCAGTTAGCTCTGTGAATATCACATAGCAGGTGTAGCTGACCTATGCTGTTATTTACTAGCAAATATTAACCCCACAGCCTGAGGCTACAGAGGATATTGTGTATCTTTAACTAAGATAGTCAAATAAAGATAGTCAAACTATTAGTGGGAACCAGTTTATATAACTAAATTATATTAAAGAAAATATAACTCCAGCTTGAAACACGAACGAGGAGGAAAAAATTTAGCTCCATCAACAACATATTCGTCCTGAGAAACCACTTCATGGACACCAGTCGATGACTCCACACACCCCCTCTCCTTATTCTTCTCGTGTAAGAGAGGTACCATAGACATAGGACTCGTGGGGCATTGCAGTGATGAACAAAACTCTACTAGGAAGTACACTTCAGGAATTTTAATGTATTATTAATGAGACTTTTTCTGACAATTTGAACTGTACAGTATTATTGTAACTGGACTAATAATTTGTTATATTCTGATTAGACTGTTGCAACTTTAGTTAGCCAAACAATGACTTCTCGACTTTGTATATAAGGTGTGCGTTTCCTTTTGGCCGTAATAAGACCCAGAGTGTAACAAAGACTGTGAGCAGCTTTTCTGTGAAAGCCTTTCTGTGGATGGCAGTTTCTAGTGATCACAGAAGAACCAGAATGCAGCTAACGTGTTCCTGTGGTTCTGGCAAGCATCCTGCTTATACTCCTGGCAAGCATCCTGCTTATACTCCGTCTCCATTTTATAAGAACTGTTGGAATTGGGGAATGGGGTCGCTCAAGCACTGAGAGCCCAATTTTCATAACACAGATAAAGTTTGCAAGAGTTTGCAAACTTTAAAGTGTTAACACCACAACTTACCAGCAATGAGATCAAGCGAGGCAGCATATGGGCAATGTGGTCAGTGACACATAGGCTAGATCAGGAAATTCAGACTTCAAAAGCAAAGGCAAGAAATGAAAAGCTGAAATAGAAGCGTACTGAGTTAAAACACTGAGAAATTAAAACTCTAGATGGGATTGAAGCTGTAGAGCAACATTATATGCAAAGCAAGGCATGGACACAGCTCTTACCAAAGCACCCTCTCGTGATGATACTGACTTAGAGGATAGCGAATAATGGTTTGATCAAGATAGTGACCCTTCCACAGAGAAGTGTAAGGCTAAAAGTACACATTCTTCTGATGCTGAGTGCCGGCAGTGTTCAAAATGAACCCAGTACCACCCATCACTACCTGGGTTACTGTAAAAACGTAAGATGGGCAAACAAAATATAGAAGAGAAATACACAACCAGAGTCACTGAGTTGTTAGGGAGGAATCAATGATCACTGCTCACTAGATCCCAGAATAATCAAGAGTCTTGGCCCCAAAAGCCAATCTTTTAAACAAAAAACCTGCGTATTAAATGGCCTCTTAAGTTAGATGCTAATATTAGTTTAACCATGACTGATCAGGAGAATTCCTCTTGAACATCTGCTACAGCTTCTGGGTGAACTGGTGGAATATAGGTGCAGTCTTTGAAGTAGCAAATGATCATTATAAGTGAATACATCACATCGTATTATATATATTAGCACAAGTCAAATGTAACAGTAGAAATGTATTTGGCATGGAAAAAATTGTCACCTTCTGACCAGTCTTCTAAACAATAGAAGGAGACAAGCCCCAAATTATGACCAAGTTGTATTGAAACAGTTGTTGTGTATAGTCTAGCCCTGGGACATTAGACACAGCTATAAAGCAGGAAAAGGATCTTAAGGGGAATTTAGACAACATTGGGATCCACCCAAGATATGGAGTTGTAATGGTTGTGCTAGGAAGAGTCTGAAAGAATATGATTATCTACTACCATCTGCCCCATAGCAAAAAGAGCTCCACAATAGAGAACCAGCTGAAAAACTGAGAGAACTTTTAGTTTTTGAAGGCATTGTAGAAACACAAAGGGCCAGAGATACGGTCAAGGACAGAATACAGCAAATCACTATCACATTAGATTCAGAACAGATTAGTACAATAATGCAGATGACAAGGCCCCTAATTGATGATACTTGCATTGAAGGGGTGGTTAAACTAAAGAAAAGCCCTATGCTTGACATATAAGAATCTAGCTTGAGCAACAAACAGTTGCTCAGACTGAGCACTGACATCCACTATTGCTCGGATAGAATTAGCAAAAGGGATCCAGCAAGCAAGGAGAATTATGAGAAATGAGAAAAGGGGATAACAGCACGCTGGAACTGGTCCAGCCCATAACATTTGCTAACAGTGGACTGCAGCAGTGGAACTGGAGAAGGAGGGTAAGTACGAAGCAGGGTGTTAGTGGGAGTGCCCGATATTGTATGGACCTCGCATATGGAAAAGCAAGGAAGGATAAAAAAGAGTAGTACAGAAGAACAAATAAACCATTTCAACCCTAATGGTATTGCTGCTTCTAAGTTGCATTGATTTGGTTTAGCTGGTTTTGCTTTCTTGTTATTGTTGTATATGTATATATGAAATGGAAAAGATATAATACTGGGAGTTTTTTAGTCAATTCCCATGGCTGAAATTAAAATCAAGACCATCACATTCACCTATGAATACTGGGGAAAAATGAGACAAATGTTCCCATCTCCAAGCAAGGGAAACCCCATTTCTCTCAATTAGGATATACAGTGATCATGATCACTAATGTATTATTCTTGTACATGCAACATAAACATACATGAATGTGATGCGGTGTGCTTATAAAACATAATAGTTTAAGTGCTACAAAAAGCAAAGCTTAATCAATTAAGTATAGAAATAATTACGATGGTAAATTTTATTTTAGAAGAATGTATGCTATTGCGTGTATATTTGCAACATTGGGACTGGGAAAACTGCATGTTTGTGTAGTGTTATATATGATGCCAGAGATATAAAACAGCTATGTAAAAGTGGATGGGCTAGGTAGAAAACCAGAATTTCCTCAATTATAGAGATATAAAAAACTACATACAAGTATGACATACAACCATTTACCAATTTTATGAAAAAGACTTTTTTTTATCAAGGAGCTAGCCAGATAATGTTAGAAATGTATAACACCGTTGCAATTGCGTGCTCATCAAGTGCCCACAAATTACCTTATTGTGTATAATTTATCGACAGCAGATGTGTAAGTAACACCTGCTGAAGGATGTGGTTTTAATTACGTCATACCTATAGAAGCACCAACACTCAGCTCACAGGAATCATTGCAATTGTATGCTATGTTAGGCTCAGATGTCTTTAGGAATTGCCAAGCATTTGCTAATAATTTTCAAACAATTGCCAGAAATGCTAGAGCACCCCACCCTTACACCTGAGTCTGACATGTAGTATAGAAGCCACAAAGGGAGAGGTTACTGTACACCAAACAGATCACGAAGTAAACCTCAGTACTACCACAGTCTAAAATGCAACAGAATTGCCTCTCAGTGTGATCTTCCTCAACTTGGCTTTACATCCTAGAGTCATCATTTGAATCATTACACTTATTTTTCTTAGCTATAAAAATAAAATTTAACATGGTTACGGTTATACGTAACAAGGAAGAACTACAGATTACTCTCAGACCTGTACAAGTTATCTCGAGGTAAGATCAGACAGAAAAGAGCAAACATCTCTGAGATCTGCTGGCCTCGTCCTGATCAGTATCCCCGAGATGTAGAAGGGTTTCAACATCCATTTTTGACCTGTAAAAAATGTCTGTGAAGTGGACTAACAAAAGGAAGGATCATAGCCCTGTAGCCCCATAGCTATGATTTTTCCATTTCTAGTATGCATGAAGAAAGACATCATATCAGGCAACTAAATCTCACATCCAAATCGAAGAGATACTTATGGGGTTTTTAAGTGCCAAATTCTGTAACACTGAATGATGTCCATGAAATTAAACTTTTTTAAAAAGATACTAGATCTTGACTTTCTCTTGTGCAGAGCTATGCTGTCTTCCCATATTGGACCTCCAGTGGTGAGATTTCCAGGCTTCTTTAAGTGCATAGCACTGATTATCACCATTTCACCTGAAGTAAGTAGCAACAGCAACTTTTTGCCTGCTGTATGATCTAGTTACCAGGCTGGTAAAAAAAAAAACAAACTCATTTCACCTGTGTTTTACACAACTCTTAGACTCTATAAACTACTTAAAATTAGTAGGCTGTTTATTTTAATAGCTCTAAGGGGCAATGCATCAGCGTGCAGAAAGACACATAGATTTTGTACCTTCATCCTGAAGAGAGACACAAGCCTGAAATCTTCCTGGACTTTAGTTGCAAATAGAATCACAATGCATCGATTCATCGTAAGTCAGGTCAACAATTTCCCTTGCATTTTACATCAGATATCCTACCCACGGTAAAGTGGTCTAAACCTTCCAAAACCCTTCAAAGACCCCATTCACATTCACTTTACAATATCTTAGATACCCAGAAGGACTGCACTCTTCTTGCAAATCCACTTGTACAGGGAGAGGCAGTTATCAGCATGCATTTCTGTCAGCTTATAGACAGCACATTTTTCTTCTTTCTTCCTTCGTTTTACTGTAAAACTGCAAGAGCCAAACAACACAGAGATATGAAGATCATTGAAAAAATTTGTTTGCCTATACAAAGAATGAAACCACAAAGACTGGATTTGTTTTGGTCTTTATGCCGCGATTCTTTTGATTCTCTGACATACAGACAGGTTTTATTTGTTTACTAACCTTCACTCTTTCTCTGTTTCCCTGCTTGTTACGCAGCTGGAAGTAAAAAGCTTGCAGAGCAAAGGCACCTCCTAATAAAATTAGTTCCTTTTCTGAGAGCTGTCAAGGAATTTCATTTTTCAACTGCATGTTTTGATCAGAATTCCCTACTGAGAAAAATCAGAATAGACTGAGCTGCCTAACTGGAGTACAGGCCCTCATATCTTACTACTCCTTTCTCGCAGTCTAATGGCTGAACAGCCCATGCGCAGCGAGGGGAGAACATGTCATGGAAGCCAAAACATACTCACCCCACAATGAACATACCTGTGCCCTGGATGTTTGGGGTCGCTGAGCCATACCCATCTTCCTTCCTCGTCATCAAAGCTTAATCCAGTCCAAACGAAGCCAAGGCTTTTATCCTTCAGTTTGTTTAAGAAGTCCTAGAGAGAGGTATGTCTTTGAACTCTCATAATAGTGACACTTCATAAAACTCCAGCACCAGTAACGTGTAGTGGTAATTAATATTTTAAAACCAGCAAGGCTTTCATGCCCAAAGATTCCATAGAATGTTTCCCAGAAATTGAGAAGAAAGAAAAAAAAAACACCAACAAACCACATGGAAATTAGTTCCAATTCTCCACTATACCCAGTACCGTGGTTAATGATGGTAAGTGGAGCAACCAAAGAGCTAACCTTTGGCTCCTTGCTGGCCCCACACCCATTCCGCTAGCACACTTTAGATGATGAGCATCAGGCTGATCTGAATTACCGGAGCTGAAGCTATTTCCTCTTTTACCCCCCTACAAGGAAGACAGGAGATCATTTTGCCAGCTCACCCTCCTGGGTGCTCTAGAAGTGACTGCTTGAACCTGGTCACCTTTAAGCAAAATGAGGAGCACAAAAGAGGCACAATAGAGGTTAGGATTTTGTCCGCAGAACCGATTTTTCTATTGCTGCAGACATGGTACTGACATTTAAAAATGTATGTAGTACAGAGAAACAGCTTCATCTCCCAAAGAAAGGCAAGAGCCTTTATGACAGCTTAGTTCTGAAGAGGTTTGATTTGGAATAAAACATGCAAGAATCCTTCAAATCCCAGCTGCTTCTTGCTGGAGACAACCTCTAGGCATATCATTGCATGTAGGCTATCGGTCTTCTGTTTGACACAGATGTTCCTTTACGTGCAGAAGCCAATCATCAGAGCACTTTCCACTGACGATGCCTGTTATGAGCACATCTGTATTAGAAATGGCTCCTAAAAATACATGGAAAGCTATACTTTGATATGTGGATTCACAAGGTATAAGTAAAAAGAATATTTAAACCACAGAGTACCTTACAATAGCTTACCATTTCAGTCTCATCCTCTATGAACAGGAGCTCAGATTTTTTTCCTGAGCAATACTTTCTACTGTTCTCCCAGGTGTCACGAGTTTCTGAGTAGAAATAACATCTCCCATAATGCAGCTTCCAGCCAACAGGGCAGAGTTCACATCTGGAGTCTGTGAAGAGTTTGGAGTGAAGGGGTTTTGGTCACTGTTTTTTGTTTTTTGGGTTTTTTTTTACAACTGGTATCATTATTATTGGCTCCTCCTTTTTCTGTGGCTTTTGAATAAGATGGTAAAGTTTAAACTAGGGGTGGGGCAGAAATTGTGATGGTATAGCTCATTTTAAGAAAGCACGTTGTCCCTGCTTTACAGTGGCCGTAAGGATAGCCACAGTGGTAATAAGGATCGTCATTCTTTGCTTAGGGATCACTCTGTGCCTTTAAATATTTCAGAACCCTAGATAATTGTACTAAATATTTTACATAATAATCGGGTAAAGATCCCAGCTCTGCTGAAATCACTGGGAGGAGTGCAATTAAATGGCATCTATGGAGAAATAACAAAGATCTTCAGTAATGCTGCTCCACTCCTATTTTTGGCTTAAACTAAAATTTTCAAGGATGGAACTCTAAAATATATCACTTTATACTTATTTATCAATATATACATGCTTATTCTGTAATCAAAAGGTCAATTCCTTTGTGCAGGTGTTTATTTTTATATTAATCTTTTCAAGAGCTTCAAACCATTAATGCTACGATAAGCGAGACTATATTTCCTTACCGTTTGTATGCATGCATAAGCTTTCCTTTAATGCAGTCAGTGAGCTGTTTTCATGAAGATCTTCCCCAAAGATACTGTCACTTTCAGAAAGATTTTCTCTGGGCTTCCACACATGACTTGATAGCAAGTCACCTAGACAAGAACCTCCAATATTTTAATGTAAAGCTCACAAGTGCACTCTATAGAACCCCCACATTTTATCTATTCAATAGCTAATAACGGGAGATTTAAGTGGAAACTCAGGTTGCGCATTTGCCCTTCCAGCTCTCCTGTAAATGGTAGGTAGAGAGCTGAACATCAAGATCATCTACATTATACAAATGCCTGAGGTGACCGACTTCACAAAGACAGAGTAGAGTCCATTATCATCATGCTTTTGACAACATGGCATGCTACGGTTGTCTTTCAAATAACATGGTTGTGCCTTTGATTTTCCAGTTCCTGAAATTTGCATTGAGCTTATTTCAGAAAAGAATGGGTTGATGTGAGAGGGCAGGACTCGAGTCCAGGGAATGGGAGAACAGCTGACTCTGCAGGACATTCGTGCCCAGAAGTGCTTCTCAATTCTCATTTTCTCCTGTGTTCTCAAGTGTTTTTGATATGCAAAGTGATTTTGGTGTCCAGAAGCAGGCTGAACATCGGGACTAATAGATTTTCTAAAGGAGGAAACTAAAATTAGACTCCTTGATCAATGCTCATTGATGGCAACCTAAAAACTTGTTGAACTTGCTTAACCAGGGCAATTGCAACCATTTCTCTCTGATCTCTAGGTTTAGATGCCCAGGGATAATGGCACACGTCTGTATGCGCATGATCAGTGCCGGCAGTGACCCAGTGCTTATGCACAAGTTCTGTGGACAATGCAAAGGCCACTTTTACGAATTTAGAGGCACACGTTTTTATTTCGGTTTAGAGAGGTTTTTTCCAACTATATGTACCGTCTTCCAGCCTCCTATCTCACCCATCCCTGAAGTCCAGCTCACATTCCCATTGTTCACACCAGGGAGGACTGGCTGAGACTTAAGGTAAGCAAACCAGGGTGTCAGGAGGTGAAGGCTGGATGCGAGGATGAGGGGAGGAGGAGATAGCAGGGGTTCCAGCTGAACCATATACCTGGAGTGAGTTCTGTTTCATCACTAGAAGTGTTTTTCTAAACTGATGGATGGATGGATGGATGGATGGATGGATGGATGGATGGATGGATGGATGGATTTTTTTGGCTAGAAACCCTTGTTCAGTTTTGGAAAGGAATAGGAGGGACTTCCAGACTGGGGGACTGGAAAGTGAGAAAGACTCCAGCCCTCTTCATACACCCCAAACATGGAATGGTCCTCTGAAAGCCAATGACCTTCTGTAGATCCACAGCCCCAAAATGCTGGTGAGTCCCTCCCACCTTCATCAGAAACACAATAGTAGAAAGCATGAGTGGTCTTGTCACCTCATCAAAACAGTTTGTTTGCAAAACTTGTTGAAATTAAGGACTGATACCTGTCAATTTCACAGTAATTAAAGCAAAACATTTCACTCACATTGCTGAATTAGTGTGATCACAGCTCCCAAAAATATAACATTCAGAAATCCTGAGAGGGCAGCAAAGCACCGCAAGCCTGAAGAGTTAGGGGGAAGTTCTGCAAGAAATAAGAGGATTTTACAAACACAGCATGAATTGCTAACTATGACATAAATCTGGATTTCTCTAGACGTCTTTCAGACAGAACATCCATCACCGTCACATTTCTGTGTGTTTTGTCACAGTTGCTTTCTCCTTTCTGCTTGCCTTCTGCATATCAAGTGGTTCTTGCTTCTAATAAGCTTCCATTTATGAAAACTTTTGGGGGCTTGAATTTTCTCATGCTGTCTTCACCATTTGCCAGTTCATTTGAGGTTTTGTGTGGCTACTGAACAGCTTCTGCTTTTTCATAGCAGGGGTATGTCACTTGCAGATATCATAAAGACTGTTAGATGTCACAAAAAGCACTTAGCAAACATTGCTAAAGAAAACCTCACAAACTTAGTGAAAAAGGAAGAGCTGAAGTTTCTAACAGTTGCAGAGAAAGAGATGTATATAACATGCAAGAACAAAAATGAAGTTCTAGGACTATTAATACCAACACTATCAAGCAAGAAAGGACCAGTAGATTCTCTGAAAATTAAACCCTGTAACTCCAGGAGTCACTAATTAGTTTTATCACCTGTACACTGGATGCCAAGTCAAAGGCCTTTAGAAAAGACCACATTATAATTTGGATTTTTTTTTTAATAAGTCCTTGATGTTCAGCTAATCCCACATGGAAAATTACTACAAAATGTTTGAAAAATTAAGTAACAGGGCTTCTTTGCAGACTGGATGCTTGATTAAGGTCAGTGAATAGAGATGCAAAAATGAGTTCCCTTGCAACTCAAAGAAAATTACTTTTAATTAGAATCAAAAAAGCCTGGAAATGCACAATCATGATGAATCTTTCTTCTCAATATTACCCAACAATCTTAAAATTTATTCTTATAGGACAGTCACACTCCTGTCATACCACTTCCTAGTGAAACCTGCTGCTTCTGTTTGTTCACTCACTTTATTTAAAGATTTCTACATAGCTTGATATAGAATCACAGAACTATGTAGGCTGGAAGGAATGTCAGGATGCCATCTAGCCCAGACTCCTGCTTAAGGTGGGTCAGGTTACAACAGGTTTCTCAAGGCTTTGTCCAGTCAATTTCTAAATTTCTACAAAAAAGGGGATTCCTCTACCTCTCCAGGCTTCTGCCCTAAAGTTTGACCATCGTCACGGTAAGAAAAATTTTCTTGTATCAAATTGCGATTTTCCATGTTTCTACTAGTGTCTTTCGATGTGCACCTTCAAGATGAGTTTGGTTCTGTCTTCTCTACGCCCTTCCATTCAGTAATTAAAGAGGAAGGTAAGGCTCCCTTCAACTTTCTCTTCTTAGAGCTGCACAGTCAATTGTCTGAGCCTCTCCTCCTGTGTGTCTTCTCCAGCTCACTCACTATCCCAGGAGCCCTTTGCTGGACTTGTTCCAGCAGGTTGTCAGCATGCTCTTGGAAGGGCTAGCGATATAGTTAATGTAGGCTGCAATGCAGCAAAGCTCTTTAAAATAACTGAGGCATAAAGGATGTTCTATGATGCCTCAAAGGATTCCTTGGAGCAGGGAGAACAGTTAGAAGTTGTCCAGCTGTGCGGGAAATGTCATGTTAATTTTTATTCCTAGTTTTCTAACGTTAGTGCTTTCAGGAAATACCTTGTGAATGTTTTTCTAGAAAGACCAAGGCATAATACACTGTTCTCTTTGTTAAAACTTAACTTCATGGGAAAAAAGAATTTACATGCAAACCTTCCATGAGTTAGGACCCAGGAATAAAGTCAGAGAATAACAGAAGTTCCATTTCATGGAAACGGCCATTCTTGGAACAGAAAACAGGGTGCCGAAATGTTATACCTTTTAGAGAACTTGTTCTGTAACTTTTAAATAAGATCAGGAGGTACCCTATGGAAGTATCCTTTAGAAGCCCTTATATTTCAAATGCTGGTGGTCCAGATCAGATGTGAATCAGCTGTTTGAAAAGTTCTTTGCTTCTACACTACTATTTAAAAAAATTAATGCACAGAGCTGTATTTCAAATCAGGAAACAACTTGAATTTTGTCCGACATGATAAACTCATTTCCACTAACACTTTCGCTTCATGTCTAGCTATCACTGTTTTGCACAGAGGTCAAATATCTTTTCCCCTCAATTGTCTTCTCAAAGTGTGATTGTGTTCAGTCATACTTACTTGGGAAACGCTGTATCTGTGACTAATCATCTTTAAATATTCAAACAGCTAATGTCCACTGTTTTTATATTGTAATGCTATTTAGATGGCAAATAGATGTAAACAGAATGCAGTACTTTTCACTAGATAGGCAACAGTTAAGCACCTGTGTACATTTTCCTTCTTCTTTTGGGTGCTATGCAGTGCTTTGCACAAAAAAAAAAAAAAAAAAGGCATTAGGGATATCTGGTATCTAATCTTAACTTTGCCATGATTTTCACAATGTCTAGACTGCAGGCAAGACAGTAATAGTGATTTGCGTAAATACTCAGATTAGCACTCAGCTGCCCAGGGTGAGCTCTGGTAGCAGCAATACCGCAGGGCTGACAACGCAGCGTGGGCTCACGGCTCAGCGTTTGCCCAGCTTCTCCAGTCAGCTCTGTAGCCTGCACCACTGGCGAGAGCGGATGGCTCTGCAAGGGGGGAAGGGGAGCTCTGCATTTGCGGACTTCCTTCTGTACTACATGAACTGGCACGGATATTGCACTAGATCATGCCGATGAAGCGTTGCGACCGTTTCTAAGCACTCCCGTGAATACACTTCTGTATGCCGTACGTATATCATGCTAGCCTGTGTCTGGTCTAAAGCTAGCTCACACACCTTTTACTACAAGTAGAGACTCAGCCTGCAGTGCACTGTTTAACAAGCTAAATGGAAGCACTGCTCGCTTTAGTTGCTCGCTTGAAACCTTTCTGCTGCCCTGTTGTGTCATGCTACCCAATCATGCAGGTAGAAAATGAAGATAGGGCATTTTAAACCTGGCTTTTTCACTCAGTGCTCTGCGTGTTTGTGGTCGCATACTACTCGCCACGTACGCTGTGTTGGACTTTTCTGCTTCTTTCGAATGGAAATATTTAATGTAATGTACTCCGTTAACAGCAATATTTTTGCGCACTTTGACAAATATTTTAAAGACAATTGAAAGTTCTTAGTTAAATAAATATTAATTTTTCTGATTAATTTTTCTGATTTTTTGCTCAATTTTACTGGGTCTGTGCTTTTACTGCAGTTGGGAACAGGCTCACAGATAAGTCGTTGTAATAATAGACAAACATGCACAATTTACATCAATACAATTGCACACAATTTATTCTGCCGTAATGAGTAACTAAAGTTGCTCTTGCTTTTTGTCTGTTAAAAATTGTTCCTACATAATTGTGAAGCCAGGATTTATCAGGAACTGATGATCATTGCTAATTAACTGTTTGGAAACTGGGTATCTAATTACTCTACAGACTCGGTATTTATGATCTGAGAAGCTCTTCCCTGGGATACTTAAAAGAAATAAAGGTTAGCAAGGATGAGCTTGAAAACCTTCCAGCATGTATCTTTGTACTTTCTTCATTGCTGCTTCTGACACTTTTGATAACATCCACTGAAGTTTTTGAAAAAGCTTACTGGACAGCAAGTTACTGTCTTACCATTTTCATTCATATTATTCTTAAATTCTTCTTAGCTGTGATTTCTGAAAACAAAACAAAGCAAAGAAAACCAAAAACAAACCCACAAAAAAAAACCCCAACCAAAACCCCTGTAGATAACTTAAATAGCTAATGAGCCATTAACCACTGCCAAACTTGCCGGCGACTACCGCCTCATGTTTTCCTTATATGCCTCTATCTCCTAGTGTCTATTTTGTACTGGGACCGTCAGCGCCACTACTCCAAGCCTGGTGGTACTATTGGCTCTGCATTTTAACTACTACCCATCATATTTCTCTGTATACTGCCATATATCCTTGCCAACTTTAGCAACGCCAACTAAAATTTTGGGGGTTTTATGGTAACTCAAATATAGCTGGAGAGATCTGTTATTTGCAGAACAAGTCTGAAGGCATAGCATAAATGCTTACATGCTCACCTGCATTAGAGCTTTTCTTCCTGGTTTTGAAACGAAGTTCTGTGTAACCCTCTTCATTCTCCATCTCTAGGTCTTTTTGTCACTTCTTCCGATTGAAGACTGTTTGACTGCTAGTGTCAAGCTAGGTTATGGGAAATGCTTCAAACGAGCGTGATAAACAGGAAGGGGTCAGCGGATGGCCGTTTGTGCTTTTAGCTGAAGCCATGCAGTAGCAGGACTATGAAATGGAAAAACAGTGTAAACTGCACAGACAAGTAAACTCTTTGTCTTTTCTTTTTCACTTCCTCTGTCTTTCTCTGACAAAATGAAGACCCTTCTAACAGATACTTCTAACACTGCATTTTCTCCAATGAAATACCACATTCCTCAAACGCAGTCTTTCAATGCACACAGAATCCTGCCCAGAGAATAGATTTGAGTCCCTTAAGCAATGGATTGATGGACTTTTCTCATTTCCTTTACATTAAAATCAGCTGTGTAATCTTCTGTGTTTTTCTCAAATGCTGGGAATTGCTTCTTGCTTTACCAAAAGAAGATTGTGTGCGGTTATGTCTCATTAAATAGCTGAAAAGGGCATTTAAATACATGTATTGATCTTTGATTCTGCTTTGTGCCTGTCCACTTGAGCAACCGTTCAATGAAGTTGGGGATTCTAGCAAGTTCTTGGTGATCTTTTAAGTCTGGAATATTTCTTTCTGGAAATTGAGGATTCAGTAGAATGTTGCAAGTTGTTTTTTCTCTGAAATGGTTATAATGATTTCTGGCAGCTGTCAAATTCACTAGGTTTCATCAAGGTTTCCTTTGGGTCGGGACTACACCCTGGCTTCAACTTTAATGCGTCCATATGGTGTCTAGTGGTGACACAGCATGGGAGACAGAGACCATCAGGTCATTAGCTTTAGTATCCAATTAAATGCTTAGTGTCCTAAACACTTATCTCGTTTGGAGGAATATAAATGCATCCAGAGCACTAGACAGAAATTATTCACTGATTTCTTAAACAAAAGCTCTCTGATTATTAAGAATGGTCATTTAAGCTTGGAAACCAAAATAACTTTATCTCAGCTTTTATATTGTGGTTAGTACCTGAAAGCCAGGGTTAAGCTGTATGAAGTACAATCACATACTGCAAAAAAAAGTGGTGTCCAGAGAAGTCTTTCAAACACAAACATAATACTTGAGGCTGATTGATAGATCAACATGAAACAAAAGGTGCTGAGTGACCAACAAATATATTGTTTCTACAGGGTGGTAGTACTTAGCATCACAATGCTAAAAACCTCTCCTGTACCCAGTGCAGACAAATCCTTGCAGTGTTACCAGCTTTGTGAATTGTTTGGAAGGCAAAGTTTGAATATGGAGGTTTTGACTGTTTCTAGAACATCCCTGGAATGATTTACATGCTCTGAGCTATACCTTTTATGTTCACCAGATGCAACAGCTGGTCAAATAAAAGACATGACAACTCCAAACAAGCCTTCCTTCACTTAAGACACTTAGACTGTCCTGCATCCACCCCCACAGTGGATATGTGGGACGTACAGCGCCCATGCTGGAGCAGGTTTATCCTGAAGGACTGCAGCCCATGGACAACCAGTGCTGCAGCAGGGGAGCAGTGTGAGGAGGAAGGAGCAGCAGAGATTGACCCAATAACCCCCATCCCTCTGTGCTGCTCAGGGTGGGGGGCGGTGGGGGATGAGGGTGTTGAAGTCAGGAATAAAGCGGTGAAGTTGAGCCTGGGAAGAGGGAGCAGGAGGAAGGTGTTGCTTTAATCTTTTTGTCTTCATTTCTCACTGTCCAAATCTGGTTTAATTTGCAATAAACTAACTTTCCCCAAGTCAAGTCTGTTTTGCCCACGATGGTAACTGGTACATGACCTCTCTGCCTTTATCCTGACCCACAAGCTTTTTCATCTAATTTTCTCCCCTGTCCTGTTGAGGAGCGGGAATGAGAGAGGGGCTGGATGGGCATCTGGCAGCCAATCACGGTCAACCCACTACAATCATCCTATCACTCTATATTATTTTCTATATTATTTCTCTTTTTTCTTTTCTTCTTGTATATTTGCTAAGCTGTGTAAAGCTCTAGTAAATCAAAGGCATTTGATCTTGTGGTTGTCTCAAGAAGCTCGTAATAGGATTAGCAAAAAACCATCCATGGGAATAATGATAGAAATCAATTTCTAGGTGGATTATCCTCCTGCATAAGAACAAACCAGTTTAAAAAAGTCATGTATCAGGTAAATAAACTATATGAATATTATAGTCTTTTGTTTCACTTGTACTAAATCCTCTTCACACTCTCAAATTAGTTTTTAAAATTTTGGAGTAGAAGTGAAAATATATTCATATATCTACATGTAAAGATTGCCAAAAACCCACCTAAGGAAAGGAAAAACAGTCTTTCAGGCTAAAAAGAATAACACCCCGCCCCGATCCCCCAAATTAACCAAGCAATTGATGCATACATGCAGTACAGATCTAATAACTGATACAGCCAATTAACATGCATAGTAAATTCTACGCAGCAACCATTCTTGTTACAGTTTTTTCAAGGGTCTGGGGTTTTGACATCATTCTACCAAGGATGGCATTACTATTAATTTTGTGTACTGCAGCAATGCTGCACTGGAACGGTGAGTACCATACAAATGTATGACAAGGTGTTGATTTTACCTTGTCAAAGCTTATTTAGGTACTTTTACAAAAAATATGCCAAAGAGATGGATACAGAAGGAAAATGGAGGAGCATGGAGGACACAAGAAGGGTAAAACAATAATGCTGTTCATGATGGGTGGTGATCTCATAGCAATATCTGCTAAGCTTTTATCAAGGTTTTAGTTCCACACCAGCAGAAGGCAGCTTTGGGAAAATACCAGACAAAAGTCACGGACTCAGATATTTACAGGCAGTGTCCTCCAGTTGTGGCAGAGGCTCGAAACACAGAGCTGTTTATTAAATAAGTTAGTAAGTTAAGTTAAGCTCAAGTTTGTTCACAGGCTGGCAGCAGAACCGGATACTTTTGAGTATGTGTGTACTTACTGTTGATGTGCATAGTATTTTCAAGGTCACAAACCTAGTTCCTCTTATTTTTGCACACTCGGAGAACTGGTTTTGTCTTTCTTTCATCCTGCTTCTCGTTTCTCAGACTTCACACTTCACATTTTATTTCAGCAGAAAGAAAATTTCAAAGCCACTTATAGGCATATATAAAATGCTATGTCATTTCCTTTTCTTTTGTGAAGTCCAATATATGCTTCTAACTGAAAACAAGAGATTTTAAATTGAATTCTGGGAAAGGCAAACACATTATTAACACATTAATTTCCTGGGAAAGGCTGTGTCTCAATTCAGAAGGTTAGTGCAAGACATTAGGAACTGAACGAGCAAAATGAATAGGCCCAAATGGCTACGGTCAGATGCTATTCATCCAAGACTTCTGAAGGAACTCAGCAAACAGACATCCAAGCTGCTACCAGTGGTATGCAACTTGCTTAGAAGTTCTTGGTGTCAGAAGGTGAGTCTAGTTTTTAAGGGTCTCAGAGGAGACCTGGAATACTTCCAATCAGTAAATCTGATGACCTTTGGAGATCATCTAGTCCAACCCCCCTGGCAGAGCAGGTTCACCTAGAGGAGGTTGCACAGGAAGGAATCAAGGCAGGTTTTGAATATCTCCAGAGAAAGAGACTCCACCACCTCTCTGGGCAGCCTGTGCCAGTGCTCTGCCACCCTCAAAGTAAAGAAGTTCCTCCTCATGTTTAGATGGAACTTCCTATGTTCAAGTTTGTGCCTGTTGCCCCTTGTCCTGTCACTGGGCACCACTGAAAAGAGTCTGGCCCCATCCTCTTAACACCCGCCCTTTAGATACTTACAAGCATTGATGAGGTCCCCTCTCAGTCTTCTCTTCTCCAGGCTAAACAGAGACTGGTATCTCCATCCCTCTGATCATCTTCATGACCCTCCTCTGGATTCACTCCAACAGGTCCATGTCCTTCTTGTGCTGAGGACTCCAGAGCTGGACGCAGTACTCCAGGTGGGGTCTCACCAGAGCAGAGTAGAGGGGCAGAATCACCTCCTTCAACCTGCTGGCCACGCTTCTTTTGATGCAGCCCAGGATGTGGTTGGTTTTCTGGGCTGCGAGCGCACATTGCTGGCTCACGTTGAGCTTCTTATCCATCAGCACCCCCAAGTCCTTCTCCTCAGGGCTGCTCTCAACCCATTCTCCTCCCAGCCTGTATTTGTGTCTGGGATTGCCATGACCCAGGTGCAGGACCTTGCCTTTGACGTTGTTGACTTCATGAGGTTTGCATGCGCCCACCTCTCAAGCCTGTCCAGATCCCTCTGGATGGCATCCCTCCGGATGGCATCCCTCCCTTCCAGCATGTTGACTGTGCCACACATCTTGGTGTCATCCAAACTTGCTGAGGGTGCACTCAATCCCACTGTCCATGTCACTGACAAAAGATGTTAAATAGCACTGGTCCCAGTACTGACCCCTGAGGAACGCCACTCGTCACTGGTTTCCATGTGGACATTGAGCCGTAGAGCCCTTGTTAGTGAAGACCGAGGCAAAAAAGTCATGGAGTACATCAGCCTTCTCCATCTTCTGGGTGACCAGGTCTCCTGTTTCCTTCTGGAGCAGGGACACATCTTGCCTAGTCTTCCTTTTATCTCTGACATTCCTATAGCAGCTTTCCTTGTTGCCCTTTTTCCGAGTTCTCTGAGAATATATTGTCTATAGTGAATTTATGCCTCACTTAATTGCTCTTGATGGAATCAAATTTCTGTCAGGTCTCCTGTAAGACAATGCCAGTCTCGGTATTGTTGTTTTGAGGCTATCATCCTACACTGCAGATTTCTTTGAAGGGTAAAGTGTTTCTCCTGGTTTTGGGAACAGTTAACACAATGTGCAGATGCACTGTTCCTTTGTTTACACAGAGGTCTGAAGCATCAGATAAGTGATGGGACATGACTTCTGCTAAGTTACGCGCTTCCCTCTCCTAAACACTGGCTGCAGACTGTTAAATCTCCAGCTGGGGAGGTGAGATGCCTGATGTGATTCTGGGGATTGAGGCCACAGTTAGATGTGCCTCTGCTCTTGTAGTTGTTGAAGAGAGGGAGCTTTGCACATCACATGTGGTGTTTTGTACAGTTGAGCAGCCTACAGAGAGAAGGTGGCTCAGCACTTGAGCAAAGCTTCTTCAGGTCTAGCTTTGGGCAAAGTGCAAACAAGATAAATCTTTCTTATTTTTTCCTCATCAGATTGCATATTTTCTTTGTGACTATGTTGGGAACTAAGAACAGACCTCCTATGGTAGCTGGAATGGCAGACTTCACGAATAGCCTGAAGCCCAAAGCAGGCTCAGCGTGTCCATGCTGTGCATGTGAATTCAGGTTGTCTACATGTCCCAATTCTGCTCTGTGGCAAATTACCTTAGGGTCTTTCTGGGAAGTATGTTTGAGATGACATTGTCATGTGATAGGAAGGACAAGGAAGACACAAAGGCGCAGCTATGAATGGGGCATTCATCTGACTCCTGAAGTAAAAGGCACGGCTAAGGTTTTCTCTTCTGTACTACCTGGGATGCTCCACAACGTCTTTGGTTTGAACAAGGAAGCAGCACAGATAGTCAGTAAATTTAAAACACAGTGTAGATAAACTGAGGAAAGCTCTGCCACAGTGCTCACATTGGTGGTCTTCTACAGCTGTCTCTCAGACCAGCAAGAACTGTAGATGTTTGACAATGCTGGGAAAAGCCGGGAAGCAGTGATCACAAACTCCACTGTTATTTTGAGCAAATCCTTTTCACATCCTATTCTGTTCTCCTAGCTATGAAGCCAGACTCCAATTTCTAGATGCTATAATATTCTGTTAGGTAAATGTTGTCTCCCATAAACTATAAAAATGCTGTGAAAATCCTGAACCACAAGAACTCAGATTTTCTGCTGGAGACTTTTTACAATGTTTGGACTTTATGTCTGAGAAATCTCTTTACGTGCCTAAAAGAAACTGTGTTTTTAGCAGATCTGAGTGGTTTGCTATCACTCAGATGCATTGGGAAAATAAATCCATTTAACTCTGAAACATAATAACATTTATTTTTGTAAATATTTTAATGGTGTTGTGAACATTGTTACAGTGCAACATGTGATAAAACCACATTTCTCAAAATTCCACTTCAAAACATGTTTCATGTAAATGAAGATCAAAATTCCCGTAAGTGGCATTGACACCATGTAAAGAAGCAGGAAACTACTTAGAGATTTTATGATACAGATCAAAGGACAGTAAAAGTGCTTTAATAGAATGTAGATGCTCTCATACAGTCAGAAGAAAAACAAGAGCAAACAGATTTTGCAAATCTTTCAAATTACTAGTTCCCGGAGCAGTTCTTATCGGGTTACAGACACTTTTGTGGCCTAGTGTTCACAAATTCAAAACCATTCTTGTCTGCTAGCAACATGATCATGAGCAGATCTCGTCATGTCAGAAGAAGCCAGGAGCTGACACCCTCTTTTTCCACAAAGCCCCTTACTCTGCCTTTGGATTGCTTCTGTGATTTCCATCTCAATTTTGCCTTCTGCAAAGCGGCCCGGAGTAACGTGTTATGTTTCCTCAGCAACTCCTTCTAAAGCAGTTTCTTCCTGCAAAACAGGTACAGATTCAGTAGCCTTGATCTTACTCGTGGATGATTTTAAGACAGACGGTGCAAATAGTGTCTGAGGAAGCTGAGGACCTGATTTGAGCTACCAGCAAATGCCACTGTGGTTTCAGGAACCTTTAACTCTCTGAGTACTATGAAAATGGTTGCTGCGGGAAGTGGGGGTAGTGTCTATACATGGGCAGTTTCCGTTCCCTCCTTGCCAGGGCTGAGATGAACACCGCCTGTCACATCCACTGCCACCCAGCTGTCTCAGGCAGGGCTGGCTGGCAGACGCCTTGGTACAGTTGGAGGTGAGGCCTTGGGAGCTGCAGTTAGAAATGTCTGCGGTCTTGATAAGTCACCCATCTCTTCTCTGTGCTTAGGCTGTCCATTTGCAGCACCTACAATATCACAGTCAAAGCAAGTTCTTTAACCTGCGATTAATTTCCAGTTAGCGCTCTCTCTGTTACAGCAGGAATGCCCACAAAGGGGGTAGGAAGTTGGAGAATCAGACCCCAGGCATAGTTCTCACACATGCGTTTGTTCCTGCACTCAAAGTTATGTCCCCTCCAGGGACACACACACACACCACCCACCCCCGGGGTATTGCGGTCAACAAGGGAAGGAAGAAATGTTTCTGTGGGCGTAAATAGCCTGCAGCCCTGACACAGGGGGAAAAACTCCCGCCGCTGCTTTTGTCGGAGCCCTGTCCCAGCAGCCACCCCATTGTCGGGTAGTGCAAGGAGACAGCCTAGCTGCCTGGCTGCCGTGGTGCCGCGCATGAGACAGTTTCTACTTCACCACCTCTTTCTCCCTTCTCTGAACAACAGGGGCTGAGTCCTGGAGACCTGCCTTGTCGTGAGGGCTGCGATGTTCACCCTGTTCAGGTTTGAGAACATCAAGCCTCAGAAGTTGCGTGCAGCTTCGCTGGGTGCTACAGTCACTGTGGTTTCCGAACCCTGAACCCTCTGGGTCTGATGGGTCCCTATAACCACGCTTCCTAGAGATTTTTCAGTTAGTGCTACCAGAAACAGGATTATTGCACATGCCGTAAGCAGTTGCCAGATAAACTAAACGTAGTGGTTACTATCAGGATATTAGTGAGACAGGAGAGCTTCTCAGAAAGTGGGAATTCGTCAGAAAACAGAGTTACATTTATCTCAACATTAGAAGTCCCAGTAAAAGTAGGCATGTAGCCTAATTTTTATGTCTAGGTTTCCTCTATAAGCAGTAGTGAGAAGCTAGATCCTTCAAGGACCAAGTATTCCATAGTTAAAATACCTGGGATGAATTTTCCCTCAGAGTCTCCCAAATTTCAGGTGGCTAGGCAGGGCAGCTGCTCATCCTATCAGTGCAAAATCCATTGCTATATGCCATAGTATGTCCCACTCTGGTCCCTTTTCTTTATTTCTCCTGACTCTCCCTCCTGCTGACTCCTTTGTCCCCTTTCCCCTTGTCAGGGTGTCCCTGCTGCTCCTCACACTTCAGGGCCCACTGAACCGCGGGATGGCACTGCTCTCCATTTCATGGAGGTGTTTGCATGTATATCACTTCAATGTCACTGATGAAGACCATCTCTTTTGAGGACAGCCTCAGCTCCATATGCACATGGATTGTATGGGACATTCATCGTCATGGCTTCAGCCTTCTTGGCCCCAATGGGATATGCCAGGGAGTGGATTATGGGAAAATGAATACGTCATTTTTCCTTTTATTAATCAAGGAAAAATCAAGCCCATCTAATGCCACAAGAAAATCAACACCCCTGTATTTTAGCAGCTTCCCAGACACCTGAGCACAGAGATAAAATTAAATCTCACCGTTCATTACTTTTTCCTCACATCTGCTCTGTTTTCCCTACTAATTTTCATTTATAAGTGCAGTGAGTCAACAAGGGTATTCCACTTGCAACTCCTTTGAACCAGCCTATGTCTGAATGTCAAAGTTATAGCCATACGACCTCTATCTCCATTCCCACCCCATCTTTTACCTGGTCATGGAAGGAAATATTTAACAGTTGTTCTTTGTCTTCTCCAAGGAGAAAGTAGATGCTCGTATAGTTTGCTTCTGACCTCTTGGCTGGTTGGACCATACTGCATAAACCAATGCTTTCCTCTTCCCACCGCTCACATTGCTAACGTCTCTTCTTATCCCCAAAATACAAAACATTGCTTCCTTCTTTGCAGATGCAGTTGACTTTTCTGCCTTTACACTTGCCGGTCCTGAGGTTCTGATGAGGCAGACTACATAAAGCTCAGGAAAAGAAATTCTAAATTACAGATCAGGTACTATTTGTATAGTGGGATATAGAATATACAGGGTTCAGCACATAGGAATAAAATACAACTTAAGAATCTTGGGTGATAAAGCAGTCATCTCTGTTTTCTTCCCCAGTCCAAGTATTAATACTTTACTGGAATTGGCTTTACTTTCTTTTGACACAAGGATTTATAATTCATGTGGTGAAAATGCCCTCATTTTGGGGACAGAGGCATTTCTTCACTGCCGCAGCAGCACGTCAACTTTGATTCTGATTGAAAGAAACTCCATTCCGTGAGCCTCTGTAACCTGCAAAGTTGGTGATTTTGCAGTGGATCATGCTCTCTGCTCCTCTATCTGTAACTGGTGGAAGGGGAATTTCTTTCAGTCACTCTGGATTCATACACTCCCACTGCAGTACCACCCTTTCTAATGACAGTACAATACTTGTACCTGCTACTTAAAGATGCTGCAGAATGCGTGCATGTTGGAGAGATTCCTCTTTCCGCAAACAGAAGAGGATCCGTAATTTTGGAGAGGCAAAATTCAGATGTGGGCAAAAATTTAGCATCTTGATGTCCAATGACCTCTGAATAGAAATAATTTGGAGACTAAAGACTTAATTTGAATGACTGCTGGCTTTGACATTGATATCTCTCTGAAGTGTCTTCTATTTTTTAGGCTTACTAGGCATGGCTGAAAACGGGATCTTTGCAAGAAGGAAGGGATCTGTTTAACAAGTTCTTATGCAACTTACAAATAAACCCATGAGAAAAATGACAATTGTCCTGAACTTCTAGGAATCATGCATGACTAGACATTTAGGCCTTCCCACCTCTGTTTAGAGATGTTTGTAATCCGCAATTGCAATGCTTGTTTATTTAACACAGACTTGCGTGAGTGTGTCACTGTTGCTGTATCAGTCACTCTTGGATAATTCCCTCCCTTTGAAGCTTTCTGTGTACATGTATTGTATGTCCTCAGCACCTGATCCTGAACACTAATTTCAGAAGAAGCTGAAGGAGAGCGTCTGCGTGCAAATATCACTGACTGGCACGCCAGTTGCTTGTGCTGCCTGAAAGCTGCCGATCTCAAACCGAACTTTTCTTTTAACAATAAAAATGATCCCTGAAAACTGACAACATGGCGAAGGCCTTTGATAATAGAAAATAGTTTAGTTCAGCCTAGATAAACACAAAACAAAATCTGTAGTTGGTACTAAAGTGCAATTTATTCAATACAGTTCTCGGTTACATTTTTATCTCAGAATTACAGGGGGACCATCCGTGTTACTGCAGGTTAAGAGCCCCAAATTGTCTTGCATGTCATCCTTCTCCTCTTTCAAACAGCCCCATCCCAGGAACTCAGTAAAGCAGCTTTACACATTGCAGGTCCTTAAAACTCATTACATTCCTCTTAGTATTCTGTTTGTATCAAAATAAACGGGCAGTCTTTGAAATTCATTGAATTCCTCTTAATATTCTGTTTGTATCAAAATATATTATGTACATAGGTGATAATAAATAAGTTCCACAGCTTTTGAGACGCAGGGTATGAGTCCTGACTTCATTTGCACCTCTGTAAAGCAGGGATAACCTTACTGCAGCTGGCTGTGGAAGCACCTGGATGTGAAGTTGGCATCAGTGGGGCCTGATTTAGGACTAGCATCCCCACACACAGCACCTCAAATTGTAATTCAGTGATCTTAAGCACCGCGTACATATTGGTCATTTTACAGGAATTGCTAAATGGGCTGCTACATCACTTATCACTGGACTTCATGATCTTAAGAGTCCTTTCCAACCTAAACGATTCTATGATTGTATGACTCTATCATCATTAGCAGGTAAAATGCAAGTGGTAGAGAAATGCACAACCCTCTGCTGATGTCCTTTCAGTAACCAGTCAACTGAAGGCTCCAACAGAAATTCCAGCAGATCTTGCTGAGGCAAGTTACTGCCCCCAGCTACCTGCTCTACCCATCTACTGGAGATTTCTGC
The DNA here is from genome assembly GCF_964199755.1 of Larus michahellis. Taxonomy (NCBI): domain Eukaryota; kingdom Metazoa; phylum Chordata; class Aves; order Charadriiformes; family Laridae; genus Larus; species Larus michahellis. The sequence goes on along the minus strand of NC_133896.1, from coordinate 83,266,700 downwards.
AGTGCAGCTCTCGTGGTTTTGGCCAAATTGGCCAATGGCTGGTGACAGATGCTCCCCCGCCACAAACTCTCGTACATGGATAGGAGGAAGAGAGATAAAGAGGTTTATGAGTTTCTTCTAAACTAAACTACTTTAGTGAAATATCAATAATAAAATATAAAGGAAAATAATGAAATAGATACAACGTATACAAAACTATCAAGCTCCCAGGATGATGTCATCGGCAGGCACTGGGGAAGTCCCAGACTAGGCTCAGCAATGGGTGGGAACTGGATTCCAGAGCTGGAGTCAGGAACTCACGGATGGGGATCAAAGGCAGAGGAACAGACAGAGTCCTCCTCAGACGTCGGCCACTGAAGAAAGAGAGCTGACCCTTTCATCCCTCAGCTTTTATACCAAGCATGGGGCAGATGGGATGGAATACCCTGTTGGTCGGTTTTGGGTCACCTGTCCTGTCCGCTCCTCCCTGCAGGTGGGACCCCTCTATGCTTTTCCACTTCTGACTCTCTAATGGGGCAAATAAAGAAATTAGCTGACCTTGGTCAACAATGAGTATAAGCAAGAGCCTCTCTGCACTCCATTCTTTGGCACAGACTGTAAAGATTGGTCTTACCACTCTGAGAATGAACTGGTTTCGGCACAACACGCTGTTAATTCAGAGAGTCAGAAGAGGCCTAGCTAAGAAGTAAAATTACTGAACAGAAAACTGGTTCTGTTTTACCTCAAACCAGGACAGCAGCACAACTGTGAGAAGCTAATGCGGACTGCTCACACCCACCCCAGGAATGGAGCAGCTGAGGAGCTGTGCCTGGGAAGCTTCAGCAGAAGGGCACCAGCAAATGGTGGCACATCTCATGTCTCAGTTTGACACAGCTGTCTGCTTGAACATCTTTTTCCTGCACTTTGTGATCAGTAAACTCCACACTCTTTCCAGTGGCAGACTTTTTGCACAGACAAAATGCTGCTTCCAGGGGGTGCAAAAAAAACCAAAACAAACACACCTGAAAATGCCCTCTTCCTCAGATTACTGGGCACTAGATGTGCAGACAATGCAATGGTCACAAATAATCCTGTTGGGGTGGGGTGGGGGTGTCTATTGCTTTTTTGAACAAGCTCAAATCTTAGCATGAACAAACTTTGTAAACATTAATATGAATGCCCAGACAAAAACCAGGCAGAGTTGGAAAGACTTTGTGAGCAGGAGCCAAGACAAAACCTCATCTCTCTGATTTAGGCTTCTAGATGGTCCAAAACTGTGTGGCCACAGCAGGCCTGACATCTATCCAAAGTGACTGTATAATGTATATGTCTTAACTGTCAATATCAAATGAAGACCTAAGTTATCCATTTAGGAAGTTGGAAACAGAGCCAGCGCCTGGGCAAAGAACATGCTGAGGTAGAAATAGTGAAGGCATCCAAGTAGGCACACTCAGAGTGATTCTGCATCTGGAACCTGAAAAAAAAAAAACAGGATGAAAACAGTGATTACTAAATAATTTCTACTACCGAGCTAAATATTTTAGCTTGCTGTAAAACAAAACATCTGCTGAAGTAGTTTCCAGTTGACTTTGGTCCCTTCTGATATGGTAGTTTCAACTGCTAAAAGCAAAGTCAGTGATAAATCATGTTAGAAAAGTCTGTTAGCAATGTTGCATGGCTTGTATAAGAAATAGTGTGTCCAGCAGGGTGAGGCCCCATCTCGAATATTCTCACTTTTGGGCCGCTCACTACAAGACAGACATTAAGGTGCTGGAGAGAGTCCAGAGAAGGGCAAGGGAGCTGGTGAGGAGCCTAGAGAACTAGCGTTATGAAGAATGGCTGAGGGAACCCTAACCCTAACAAATCCTAACCCTAATTGCCCTAAATCTAATGGGCCTCACCCTTACCCTAACCCTAACCACCCTAACCCATACCCTAACAGTAAGACATTGTTTAGGCTGGAGATAAGAGAACCTTATCTCTCTCTACGACTACCTGAAAGGAGGTTGTAGCCAGGTGGAGTTTGGATTCCCAAGTAATAGTCGATAGGAAAAGAGAAAACGGCCTGAAGTTGCGCCAGGGGAGGTTTATATTGGATATTAGGAAAAATTTCTTCACAGAAAGGGTTATCAAGCATTGGAACAGGCTGCCCAGGGCAGTGGTGGAGTCACCATCCCTGAAGGTATTTAACAGACGTGTAGATGTAGTGCTGAGGGACATGGTTTAGTGATAACTTGGCAGTACTAGGTTGACAGTTGGACTTGATCATCTTAAAGGTCTCTTCCAATCAAGACAAGCCTATGATTCTGTGAATCTCTGTTTCTATGAACAGTCCATACCAAGTATCATACAATAACAGAAGTACAGACAAAAGACCGCTTATGATAACAGCCTGCCTAGAATTACTGAGGTCATAAATGCGCTGGAGAGCAAGACAAGGGGAACTGCTGTTTGATGGGCCTGAGGCAAACCTGCTGTGGCCTATGCGTTTTCTAATATAAGTAGGGGGAAAGTCTGGGTTGTCTGCAGGTTGTGACAAACTCACTAAAGCAGATATTTTTCTTATGAAGCTCCTTAATCCATCTCAAGATGATTATTCCCTCATACCTGTCACTTCATTCTCTTTCGTTCCTAAAAAATGCATGGGTATTTGCTAGATATTGGGTATTTCAGGAAGATGAGCACATAGGATCACACTGGAAACCAATCTGAAAAGAGACTGAAATGTCTGTACTATGTAGTGAAAAGTATGTATAAATTAAGGTAAATAGAGATGATCAGTAACATTATCTTCACATGTTGAACTAGCAAAAAAAAAAAGCCCTGCTTGACTCAGGGACTCCTCTACATAGATGCTATTGGAATTAGATCAGCTGTAACTGCAAAGACTTAATTTTCAAAGTCATAGCTATAACTCACGTGAAAAAAAAAAAAAGAATCCTGATATAAATAACATTGTGCTGTAAACCCTGATTGTACATTTCCTTAAGTACACGTTAGACAATCACACGGAACTTACAAGTCCTCCTTGAAGGGAATACCATTCTCCCAGAAGAAGTTTTTGCCTTTCTTGCGCAATCCAATCCAGGAGTCATCTATTTTCAAATACTTAGCTAAAGAATGCTTAAAAAAAAAAAAAAAAAAACCAAAAAAAAAACCAACATGAGCTCTCAAAATGAGAAGTAAATTCCTCCTGTGAGTTTTGAGGACTAGCTCATCATTCTGTCACCTAGAACACTTTCATAAGCATTTAATTGAGAGATAAAGAGCCTAATGCTGCCTTTGAATTGGCTCTTATAGTATCATAAATTTCAGTGAAATTTTTCAATTCTATGCCCTTGAAAATTATTACTGTTAACTATACACAAAATTACAGAAACACCATATATCGGTTGTGTCTGTCTGTATATGTTTATTAATCTCTACAAATGCAGCTTGCTCTAAATAGGCTGGTACATACAGGTGTTTCCTGCATTTCAGATTGCCATATGGGAACTCCTCCCCTTCCCAGTGCTTACTTCGGTAATTTAAATGTAAAGGTTTTTATCTGTGGATGTACAGATAAAAAGAGTAAAAGACAGTTCACTGCTCCAGAAGTTTGCAACACAGCATCAACACAGCAAAGAATGATGGAAGATAACAGAAAGAGCATTTGCAATGGGTTAATATTAAGAGAACTCCCTGCAACAAGCTATCATTAGACTCAGTGAACTTAAAAATGACGTACTAGCTTTCAGGAGGGACTCCAATGGACATGGAAAGAGCAAGCCCTCATACTCCTCCACTTTCCCTGAGCAACTTCAATCCAATACAGTTCAGAAGAAACTGTCTCCATATGGTCTCAATGCCATTTCTACAGTTTTTGGTGTACCACCTTCTGGTGTGGCTCACACCATCCAGTGCTGGAGCATACCACAGAGCACTAATCTGACCCAGTAGGCCAATGCCAGTGTTTCTGTGATTTTCTTTCATAAGTTGTGTTTACAGTTTGTAGGTATAAAGTTTTTAAGCAGCAGTTTAAATAACACCAACTTTTGTCTAGCCATTTATCAGCTGAGCATCACAGGCACCACAACAGAAGTGAAGCTTTTAGGCAAGCAAGGAAGAGAGGCATCTACAAATTTGCTAAGAGATGATCACTCATAGGGCTGCGACACATAAGGGGCTTGTGGAGAGGGGACAAGCTGGTAAATATGGTTGGTATTACTGGCAAAGAAAGGGGTCTGTTGATGGGATAAAAATGAGAGACCACATTCAGTAAGGGACTCATACATGAAGTAAGAACTAGGCCCTGCATCTTCTTCATTGCTGAAATTCTTGCCTCCGTAAAAATATTTATTAGCTCAAGTCAAACTCACATGTAAGTTAGTCTGTGTAATTTCACTGAGGTTTCCTCCATTTAAATATCTGCTACACCACTAATATGTACCAGCGAACCAGAAAAGTAGCCTTTTGACCTCTATTCAACAATCACAGTAACATGAAAGCTCAAATGTCAATCTATCTA